>NC_139726.1:28622281-29014781 GCF_964211835.1 Anser anser
AAAAACAGAAACTTAATATTTGAAGAAAGCAAGTACTTACATATGGACACTTTTTTTTCTATTTTTTTTTGTCGGAGTAGACCTCACCAAGAAACTATTGAAAATGGCTAGATGAGGTTGCAGTATGTATTGTGTGAATTACAATGGCTGTACTTTGGACTGTTCATTCTTGCTCTCTGCCTTGTTTCTAATGCCCTTGGTTTTTGTTTGAGCATAGTAAAATTCATGACCTTGAAACTTATTAGTAGTCAAAACTGATGATCCCAGAGTCCTCAATAAGCAGGAGTTAGAAGTCTTTTCTCCTTGCTCTAGTGCCACTGTGTTGCGGTTTGATGAGTATGTGCATCAAGGGCTCTCACTCCAGAGCTCTGCCAGTTTGGTTCAGTATGCTCTCCGTTGACTTCTGGTTGCATGCATAATTTACCCAAAGGCCACCAGTAAGAAAAGGGATTATTTTGACTGCTTTGGGTTTCTGTATTGCTGGTTGTGAGTTTGTCTTCCTTGAGTAGTTTAGTAAACTGAGAAACTATCTTGTGGTGGTCAAATCCTGAAACATAGCCTGACATGTCAGCAGTAGCACAGTGCTAGAGTTACTGTGCACCCTTGTCTCTGTGCTCCCTTTTCAGCTACATCAGCCTTGTTTGTGAGGGTTTGGGTTACTTTTCTTGAGCAATGTAGTGAACTGGTTTGTCACAGAAGTATTGCAATAGTAGTTGACTAATGTGATTGTGGGACAGATGAAGTAACATGTAAAGAAAATTAGTATTTTTTTTATAGCAGGAAATGCTGCTCTAATTAAAGTGGCTGGACAAATTTACACCTGTATTTCTAGACTTCTCATTTCTAGACTTCTCAAACCTGTTGTGATGCCATGATTCGAAGTATCAGCAACTATTGCCTAAATGAGTGTGAAGCTGTGGTTTTCTTCAAACTGGGGTTTTGGCAGATATCAACACTATTCTGATTTGGTTTATTTTTATTTTCATAGGATGTCAAGTTACAATTTTATCAGCACCTGAGACTGGCCTTAAAGCTACAGCAAATCAGAATCTTCACTTGCTTATGAAAGGTGTTTTTCAGATGTACTTCAGGCTGTTTAGATTCTTTTAAAACAAAAACTTTGGGTGCTGGAAATGCCAGTACAGAGCTGCAGGAGGCACGGCCTATTCCAGAGACCACAGAGTGAAAGTCTACAAAATGTAGCTCTGTGGCTCTCTCTCATTCCTGGTTCAGGTAAAGTGAAATTTTATTGACCTTGCTTTTAATAATAGAAACTTGTAGAACAGCACACAATAAACTAGAGAAACCTTGCATAGTTTTCCACCCAGAAAAGAAAGGGAACTAGATCCATGTAGAACAGTTTCTAATCAAACCAGTAATGTGCCTCCGAGACCCATTTGGCTAATTCCTACTCAGGCAACAGATCCTACCTCAAATAGCCAGGACCTGAAAGATGGGAAGGCAGCTTCACTTGGTTTCCTTTTCCAGGATGAGTGACCAAAAAAACTCCTTCTTTATCGACTTGCTATATGAATTCTTACTTGGAAAATGGAATAATCTGGAAGAATTGTAGTAGAGATGTTAACATGGTTCCCAGCTCCAGAGAGTTTCTGTTCCTTTTAAGTTGTTAATTTCTATACATAGATGTCCCTCATCATCATCACAGAATGGTTGAGGTTGGAAGGGATCTCTGAAGATCATCTCATCCAATCCCCCTGCCAAGCAGGATCACCTAGAGCACGTTGTACAGGACGGCATCCAGGCGGGTTTTGAATACCTCTAGAAAGGAGACTCCACAGCCTTTCTGGACAGCCTGTTCCAGTGCTCTGTTACCCCCACAGTAAAGAAATGCCCTCTCATATTCAGCGGGAACTTCCAGTACTTCAGTTTGTGCCCTTTGCCTCTCATCCTGTCGCTGGGCACAACTGAAAAGAGACTGTCGCCATCCTCTTGACACCCTCCCCTCAGATATTTAGACACATTGATGAGGTCTCCCCTCAGTCGTCTCTTTTCCAGGCTAAACAGGCCCAGCTCTCTCAGCCTGTCCTCGTACGACAGGTGCTCCAGTCCTCTAATCATCTCAGTAGCCCTCCTCTGGACTCGCTCCAGTAGTTCCATGTCCCTCTGGTACTGGTACTATTGTGTCCAGAACTGGACACAGTACTCTAGGTGTGGCCTCACCAGGGCTGAGTAGAGGGGGAGGATCACCACCCTTGACCTGCTGGCAACACTCTTCCGAATGCAGCCCAGGATCCCATTGGCCTTCTTGGCCACAAGGGCACATTGCTGACTCGGTCAGCCTGCTGTCCACCAGGACTCCCAGGTCCCTCTCTACAGAGCTGCCCTCCAGCAGGTCAGCCCCCAGCCTGTACTGGTGCTTGGGGTTATTCCTCCCTAGGAGCAGGACCCTGCACTTGCCCTTGTTGAACGCCATAAGGTTCCTCTCAGTCCATCCCTCCAGCCTGTCAAGGTCCCTCTGAGTGCCAACACAGGCCTCTGGTATCAGTCACTCCTCCCAGCTTTGTGTCATTTGCAAACTGAAGATAATCAAAAAGTTTAACTCGGAAAAGGGGGCTTTAAAAGGAATCTGCCTTTCAGCTGCTACTGTTTTAATAGAAAATCTCACTGTGACCAGAACACAGCCTCAGAAAGTTGAAAGAAGCACTCTAGTTCCTGTCCGTTACTGACCTGGTCTGGCCAACCACTCAGAACAGCTTTAATCTCTTAGAAGACATCCTTGTGGATGGCTGTGACTGGAATTCCATATGCACATTCACCATCTTCATTTCAACCAGTAGCAAGTGAAATCCTCTACCCAGAGGTCAGTTACAGGCTATGTAAATCCCCCCTTTGCACTATCAAATCAATGATCTTCTTAAAATAACAATCTCTTATTAATAACAATCCCGTACATGCATTACACAACAAAAATATAAGAGTGACAAAAGTTGTGAATGCACTCAGAGACACAGCAGTGAAACAATGATTTCCACAAGGTCTAACCATGATAATTATATTCTCCAAATATTTCAGGAGGGTAATGTTCACGTTTGTTTTGCAATCAAAATCTGTCAGACCGTTATTATAAAATAAATCAAAAAAAATCAGAAATTTGCTTCCCTTTACATAAAATGTGACTTGTTTCAGTAGCGAACCAGATCAAAGGGTATCAAGTATCCTGGAAGTTCATCGGCGAACCACTACTTGAGAACTGCGTCAAGTGTAACATGCAAGGACAAGTGCTGTAGACTTACTCAATCCCAATGGGCATTTGGCATACCTCACATATTATCATACAATTAACAGTTTCTGCTGGAGAGGCCCAGAAATTAAGCAACGAAGATGCTGCAGGTCAAGTTTTACAGATTACCATCCACTTGCAAAGTATTTGTCTGTACAGTCCCAACAGTTCTTCTCATTGCAATCTTCAGATTATATTTGCTTCCAAAATTAAAATGATCACAGAAGCGGTAAACAAATGTAACTTACACACACATGTTTTCAAGACTTTCAGAATAGAAAACTCCCACCTTAAGACCAGAAAAAAATAAATACCACACTTTATCATAAGGAAAACAGGTTAAAGTATGTGCGCATCTTCCTCACCTGATTTTATATACAGTATTTTAATACCACATCAATCCTGCTAGTGTAACAAAATAAATTAATTTAAGCACTTCAGTTCTAACTTCTACCTTTAGATATTTTAACAAAGGCGTTCTGTCCAAAAAAGTGTTGTCATCAATTGTATTTTTAAAACCCAACCTGAGAGTTAGTATACGCAAACACTGACTAGCAGAGATTACAAAAATCATTTGCTAGAGTCAAAGAATAGCCAGAAAAGTCAGACACAAAACATCTTGATTTTTTTTCAGGAAACCCTTCTTAGCTGGCACCTTCTTCCACTCAGATGTATGCATTATACTAACTGCAGTATCTCAAAAGATGCCAAGACAAACAGACCAAGTCTCCTTGTCAGACACTTTTTTTTTTTTTTTAAATGAGAAATAAATATTTGAATCAGTATTATGCAAAAGTGAGCTTTTTGCTAGGCAGACACAAACATCTCATCGGGAACCAGAGCAATCTGCACATCAAACTTTCTATCTAAATCCCAGGCTGAAATGTCATGCTTTCCACTAACTTAACTAGGTACTGAAAACACTTCGGAGTGATATGTTAAGGGTTGGAAAACATAACACCCCAAATAAATAATAAAATAAGGTCATAACTAAGTAAATACAAACACATTTGTCTCTAGACTGATTCTGAAGACTGTTTGACAGAAGTCATCAAGAGGAGACTTTGCCATCAGACAAACTTGCAATCAGCAGGGTAACTGCTATTTGAATTGAGGGAAAACTGAATTGGGGATAACTATTTGAATTGGGAGAAGAAAAAAAAAGCCTTTTTAGAGTAGGTAATCTTTGCTAAGAGTTTCGGTTCAGTTCCAAAATAAGTCTGACTTATAAAACTCCCAGGAAACAGATGAAAACCCAAGTCCTTTTATTTGAATTTTAAAGCTGATCAAAAATTAAGACACCCTCCCCCCAAAAACAAACAAACAAAAGCAAACAGAAAAGCCTTGTACCATTGCAACACTGGTCAAACAGCTGCCTGAAGGCCTATTATCCCACATTTGTCTCTAAATGTCTAACATTTACTGAAGGCAAATCATGTTATGCATCCACATGACCCAGTCTCATAAGAACCACCTAACAACAAGTACAACACAAGTCCAGCAAAAGACACGAGTATAGTCTTATGTTGTGTGAGATCCTGAGCCACAAGCTGAGGGACGTACCATAACCAACATCTCTAGAAGACAAACTGGAGCTTCAGAAATTCTTTAAACATCAGGATCTATTTCTATCACAGGAAGTGTTTGATGACCTCTCAAGCTTTTCTCTCTTACCCAAAAGAGGCATCTAATTGCAAATGCCAGCAAATTGCAGTAACATACCATGGAAAAAATATAGCTAAAAAACCTGAGAAAGCACAAGAGAACAGTCAAAACATGTTCTGACACAGTTTTAAAATAAAATGTGGTTTTAATGAACGGATAAATTATACAAGTAGCATTTGTGTCTAAATGAGAACTGCTCTTCAACATTATCACACATTAATGAAAAGCGCTCTACAAATACTTTATAGACATAAAAATACACATAAACATGATATACTATCATAAAAGAGATGGAGGCTTTAAAAAAAACACACATTGATATTTATCTTACAAAATCTCCACCGCAGACTGAATTTTAAGAAAAAAAGGGAGATTTTTTTTTTTTCCTCTCAAGGAGAATTATACTGACTAATAAAGAATTGAAGTACTTGACTTTATCATCACTACTTCTGTGCTTTTACCATGCATCCTGGCAAGCTGATTAGGGACCCCCTCATCTCTCCATAATATCAAGAAGTTGCAGCATCTTACAGTCGTAAGGTTAGGAAAACTTCCGCACAGTCCACAGACTAACGAGATAAGGTTCAGCTTAGCTGCTGCCGACTTCCTCAAAAAATTGTCCTCATCTCCCGAAGAGGTTGTGGCAGACCTTTTAGTTTTCATATCTTTATTAGTCAAGCAATAAAAATAATTACGATGCTGCTAAAACAAAGCAACATAGTAGAATTTCTCATCTGTTTTTTTCCCCACCTATTACTTTTCCATTACATAAAGAATGCAAATAATCGTCATTTAAAACATTAAAAGAGCTCCTGTAAAAGTGTAAGGATGCATCACACAACACAAGATCAGAATTGCAGCATGTCAGAGTCCCATTCCCATCCAAAACTCTTATAAGTTGAACTGCTGCACTTCAGATTTTGAATTGTTCAGAAAGAAGCAATGTGCTTTGTCTGTTTTCATTTTTCTCCTCCTCTAAAGGCAAACACTTCTCCTAACTTTCATTATGACAACCTGTGGCAAAAGGAGAGGAACTTTTTAATCATCTCCCTGATTTATTTATAGATGACAATAATTTAATTAAAGAGAACATATTTTATTCCTATCCCAACACAGCATGCATGACATCTCAACTAACAAAATACACATACAAAGTAGGAAAGAACTTGATCTCAAATTTCCTTTTCCTCCCTTCACACTTCCTCTCACATTATGGAAACATCCTTCCAAGTGTGACCTTCTCTAATCTGGCTTATTCACCATAAGAAATCCCTCTTTAAATCTCCGTGCAGTCTGCTCATGCCCCCCCCCCCAACAGAAGTCCCAGCCTCGGTTAAGGCAGAGGCCAACTACAACATCCACACGCAGAGCTCAGGACAACATTGTGCATATAGGAATATAGGAAAAAGGCTTCTGACAACTTCAGCGAACTGAAGCTAACAGTGGCCTTAGTTTGTGATCTGTTAAAGACCACAAATACCTGTTGCTTTGTTGTAGCATTAAGAATCCCATCATATAAGCCCATCTTGGAGGATGATACTCCCCTGTCTATAGAAGAGGAAAATAACTGACCATCTCTGCAAGTATCAATTTACTCTTTCCAGAAGCAGATACGAATTTTGTGCTGTACTCTATTTTACATAGATTAAAATGCAAATATATAATCTGAGATCACTATTCCTTCCTGCCCAAGTAAACAAGATCTGAATATTGATGACAGAGATGTCCACTAAAGCTGCACATGCAAACACCAGGCGATCAGAGAAGACAGATACATAAAACAGTGTTAGATGTTGAAGGATTCCTACCCAGAAACACTTTCAAGACATTTGGGCAAGGCAGAAAAGGAATTGCACCTTCGATCAAAGATCTCCCACACAGGCAGTGATAAGCCCTGGTGCTATTTCGGCCACCCAGCAGATGTGCAGCAGCAGGTTAAATGCAGAGAACCCCACGTTACTATTCTCCTGCTTCTCCCCTGCCTCTGCAGCAATGGTCCCACACCTGAGGAAAGACAGCTGACCTGTGAACCATTTCCTAAACCACCACGTTTCAGCCGGCACACTTGAGGTAAAATAACCCAGGTTTTGCCCACCTGAACACACTGATCTGAAAACTGCAACACTCAAGGAGCAGATCAGATGCTTCTACCTCAGGGCCACAGTATTAATAGCTTTTTATCTATTCTACTTCGAGGTATAGTCCAACCACATAGCCGGGGGAAGCATAATGAGCACCTGCTCCCTGAAGGTGCTGTCTTGGTCTCCTTCTGCCCTGCCTGCTCTGCTGCACCCAGAGCTTGCCTGTCCATGTGGCCAGCCAGGCCAGGGCAGGCAACTAATACACAAAAAAACAAACCAAACAAACAAAACAGTACAACAACAACACAAAACAAACAAACAAAAGCAATCCAAGAACACAAATGTAATTGCCACAGGGCCATAGAAGCATCATCATCATCATCAAACATGAGCGGAGATAGCAGGAAGAAACCGTGCCTTTGGGGACAGCAAACAGACAGAAAGGCTTAACTACAGCATCAGGAATGAAACCTTGGTCTGCCACCCCATCTCTGTGAAATCAGGCCAGGAAAGGAATGTAACCTCATTCCCTCATTGGTCCTTGAGACAGTAAAAAACATAAAAACATTCTGAATCGTAGCTAAAGGCTTAAGATCTTAGCTATTATTAAGAAATAGTACAAAAAAAAAAAAAAAGCTGATATTTTCAGAGAACCCAGCCACACAACAAGCAAACAGAGACCACAAGCGAAAGACACTAACAGGACTCAACACCGCCTTCTGGAACTCAAATGACTGTTTAAAAAGAAACTCGACTGCCCTCTGACCTGAGCCGAGCAGAAGACATTTCAGCCCGGGTCCGCATTCACCTGAGAAGCCGCTCCGGGCTGGCTGAAACGACGCGCTCGGGAACGAAGCCCCCCCGCGGCCCACCCCGCCCGGCCGCGTCCCGCAGCAGCGGTCCGGCAGCCGCCCGGCGAGAGCCGCAGCGCGGCGAGAGGCGGCGCAACGCGGCCAGGCCGCGGCCTCGCGGCCCCCCGCGCATCCCCCGGCACCCCCGCGGGCTGCAGCCGCAGCGGAAGCGAGCGGCCGCCCTCCTGCCGCGGCAGAGGCACCGCGCCCCGGCCCGGCCCGGGGAGAAGAGCCCCCCCCCCCCCCGGCCCCGCTCTCACCTTCCGACAGCTCCAGCTCCAGCTCCGCCAGGCTCTCGCGCACCTCGGGCGGCAGCGGCACCGCGTCCAGGGAGCAGCCCCCCCGCTCCGCCGCCATGGCGCGGGCCCCGCCGCAGCCGCCGCCCAGCACGGCCCCAGGCGGGAGGACGGGGAGCGGCCGCGGCCGCAACGCGCGGAAGCGACGGGCGGGGAGCGGGAGGAAGCGCCGCGCCGCGCCGAACCGGCCCGGCCCCCGCGCACCGCGCAGCCGCCGCCGCAGCCCCGGGCGCCTGCCCCCTGGCGGCGCAGGCAGGGCGAGGACCCGCCGTGGCGGTGGGCCCGGAGCAGGGGCTTCAGGCGGAGCCGGCGCCCTCCGGTAGCGACGCCCGCGGAAGGTCCTCACACGCGAGGCAGTGGCAGTGCAACCCTCCTGACCCTTCAAAGCAGACATTTTCTCTGCACCTTCTCCTCCTTGAGTGGTGTTGCAGAAGAACATGTCTCTTCCACCACAGCTGGTATCCCGATGGGCCCTCCCTCTTCAGCAGGAAGGAAAATGACAGAGGATGAAGAGTCTCTGTTTATTCTGAATACAGGACAACTCACTAGTGAGGTGCATGTGTGACAGGTGTAAGGAATCGTAGAATCACAGAATATCCCAAGTTGGAAGTCCATCAAGTCCAACTCCTGGCACCACACAAGTCTACACAAAAATTCAGACCATATGGCTAAGAGCACAATACAAACACTTAAACTCCAACAGGCTTGGTGCTGTGACTACGTCCCTAGGGAGCGTCTTTCAGAGCGCAACCACCCTCTCAGTGAAGAACCTCTTCCTGATACCCATCCTGAACCGCCTCTGTCACAGCCTGACACCGTTCCCTCAGGTCCTATCACTGGTCACTAAAGAGAACAGATCGACGCCTGTCCCTCCACTCCCCCTCGTGGGGAAGCTGTAGGCCGTGATGAGGTCTCCCCTCAGCCTGCTCTTTTCCAGCCTCCTCTTTTCCTCTTTTCTGGGCATGTGGTGCCCAGAACTGCACACAGTACTCGAGGTGAGGCCGCACCAGCGCAGAGTAGAGCGGGACAATCACTTCCCTCGACTGACTAGCAATGCCGTGCTTGATGCACCCCAGGATACAGTCGGCCCTCCTGGCTGCCAGGGCGCACTGCTGGCTCATATTCAACTCCCTGTCAACCACAACCCCCAGATCCCTCTCTGCGGGGCAGCTCTCCAGCGTCTCGTCCTGCAGTCTATATGTATAGCCAGGGTTGCCCCATCCCAGGTGCAGGACCCGGCACTTGCTCTTATTAAACTTCATTTGGTTGGTGATTGCCCAGCTCTCCAATCTGTCCAGATCTCTCTGCAAGGCCTTTCCACCCTCAACAGAGTCAACAACTCCCCCAAGTTTAGTATCATCAGCAAATTTGCTCAAAACACCTTCTAGTCCTACATCCAAATCATTTATGAAAACACTGAAAAGAACTGTCCCTAAAATGGGGCCTTGGGGGACCCCACTGGTGACCATCCGCCAGCCTGATGTGGACCCATTTACCACAACCCTTTGAGCCCTACCTGTCAGCCAACTGTTCACCCATCATGTGATGTTTTTTGGTGTGATGTTTTGTCACATATTTAAAAAAGCCTTTTTTATTGTCTCCCATAGACGTGGCCAGCTTCAACTCTAGTTGGCCTTTGGCCGCACGAATTTTCTCCGTACAAATGCGAACATCATCCCTGTAGTCCTTCCATGTTGCCTGACCCTGCTTCCAGCAGCCATACACTTTCTTTTTATGCCTAAGATCCAGAAGATCCCTCCCTGGTCAACAAAGCCGGCCTACTGCCCCGCCTGATTGACTTCCGATATTTTGGAATTCAGATATTTGGAAGCTGGAGAATGATGAATCAACAGTTTGGATTAATAATATTATTCTTTACCCTGACCTTGATGCAATCCCTTTTGGTTCATAGCCAAAAAGACACAAAATGGCCATGGTCCCAAGCCCATGTTAAATACACTGGATTATGGGAACACGTGCCGTCAGGGAAAACTTAAACTTCACTACTGTGGTTGTGCATGGAGCTGAGGTGTTTCACTGTGACATCTAACCTTGCATTGTCACGGTATAGAGCAATCACTGGAACATCTCAAAACAAAAATGACCTAAATCTCTCTACTTTAGTTTTACATGGATACAAAATATTTTCAAAAGATGAATGGAGTTGGAATGATTCTCTAAGAATGGCTGAACTTCAAGCCACTTCTGGCCAGACAATACAAATCAGTTGCTGAATAACTAACGGATCTACTTACAATAGGCCGACTGAAATTAAGATAATTTATGCTGGTTCTACCAGACCACAAACTTATAGTACTGATTGTAGCAAAATAACTGAATCAAATTCTGTTTGCTGGCACAATTTTACTTTCACCAAGCCTATAATTGTGTACTGTCTTTGGGGTTACAGAGGCACAGAATTACTATTTGAATTTATGATCAATACAGCAACAACTTCATTGACTGCAAAGGATAAGAAGCCTCTGCCCCTGCAGATATTCGAAAATGTACCAACTCGGCCTCCCATTAGTCTAACTCCTTCCATCTTCAACATAGGTCCTTACCTAGTTAAAAATATGGGACAACAACAAGTTCTCGTTAACCCTAGCTGGTCTCTAAAGGGTAGAGCTAGTGCTACACTTTAATATCTACGTTCTCTGAAACAATCTCAGTGCATGCCACGGGATACAACTGGGTTACTGGGAACAGGATTAGGTGCATTAAATAGCATTGATGCTGAGGTCCTAATGAGTAGAATAACTGCTACTACACACGACCTAAGGAAATTGGAATGACCAATAAAATCATCCTTATTAGCCTTAGGAGCAAGTCAATGGCTTCTATCAGACATTTTACCCCATTGGGAACAAATTGAAGAAAAGGATCATCAATTAATTGTAAATGCCCTTGGAAAAACCCAAGACAATACGTCCCTTGCCTTGAGCTGCATCCAAGTGCAGTTATGGATACAGTCTGTAGCAGCAGCTATTATTAGAGAGGGAGAAAGAGGAACTTTACCCACTGAAATTCAAGAATTGATATGGGATAATGCTTCAGAATTTGAAAAGGAGTTTCAAGCATGGTGGCAGTTAGTCAACTTTACCTATTATGCAGAAAGTGATAAAATTATTGCCTTTATACTTACCATAAGCAATGCCACCGTATACAATGTATATCCAAACATTGCATTAGGGCTCAGTCATAATGGAACTATACTTTATCCTAAAGAGCATAAAGTATGGGCCCATCAAAAGGGAGGAAAGTGGCAAACAATTGATGTGAATGCATGTATTGTGCATGAACAAAAAGGCTTCATCTGTGAGAGTAACACACTCGAAGCCCAAGACATTCATCTTGACACTGAACAAAGTATTTGCTACTTTGAGATACATCCTAATGAGACCCTTGAAACTGTACTTGTATATATTGGGAAAGGTTGTGTTTGCATGGTTGTGTTTCCATTGTGATTCTATAGTCATAGATAACACTATTGTAGATACCGGTAATCATTCTAAAGTTTGTGTTTGTAATTTTACCAAAATTCCAGGATGTGACTTTAGTTACTCATCTCCTGTCACCTCTTATCAGCTTATTGCGTCCAATTATATCTTGCTTCATGATCTGCCACCTACTCCAATTGGAATGAACCTTACCTTGATGAAGAAATTACTGTTACATGAAGACTTAAAGCAGCTGATGAAACAAGGTCGAGAAAATGGGCGAAAGACTGATTACTGTCCATCATGATATTGAAGAAATACACTGAGTGATGGAAAGAGTAAAGAGAGATGAAAAACACCGTTGGTGGGACACTTTGGATGGTTGCCAACTGCCACAGGAATCTTCAACAAAATACTTCACCCTGTTGTCGTTTTGTTAATACTCATTGTATTATGCTTTATGATAACAATTATTTTGTATGTTTAACTCTGGATCATAACGAAATGTTTAGTATCCCTACATAATATACTTGATGAATCTCGTTCCAAGAATGTATGTGATATACCTGACACATTCCAAATGTTGTGAAGCTTGAGCGACTATAGTCACGGGGTGGATTATGTGGTGTAATTGCCTAAAGTAACTAGGAAATAAAACTAATATTCATATTATAAAGTAAACGTATAGCATTGAAGAGGCTTTCAGGGAAGAGCGTAGCTGCATTACCTGAACGTTCCCTAGGCTTCCAACTTTAGATGCTATCGCACTGGGGGAACCTGGTGTGCTGACTCTAAGGAGCATAGAGTGAAGTGGAGACACAGTGGCTAAGCTCTGTGACCAGGTGGGGATTTGATTGTTCTTGTGCACACCGAGACTGATTAGCTGCACTTTTGCTACCCTGAGCCAACAACCTGTCATGTTTTTGACAACATGCTGTACTCTAGGGAACTTTTGCTCATTATAATACCAAAACACACCTCCATCCCAAAAGCTGCCCGCCTCTAAGGTGCGACCACCCCTCACTGAGCACGCGCTCTGAATTTCTTGGAGCCTACACCTTTAAACAAAGACAGGAAAACTTTTCACCAATCACAACCAAGGTATGCCTGACTAGTCACTGAAGCTCCACCTAAAAGATAAAAAAAAAAATATATAAATTGGCCTAAGAGAGGGAGAGAGAGGATGGTAGGGAGGCTACTATTGTCAGGGGAGATACCATCATGAGGACATCCTGACTTCTGAGATCAGTCGATGTGCTGAGCCTCTCTTCGTCTCCCCCATTGGGATGCCTTTGGGTGAGATATGAACACTTAGTTTTACTGGGTGTCTCTGCGGAAACTTAGAAATCTCTATAGAGTCTTTGTGCCTTTTAACGTGTTAATAGCCAGGCTGTGTACCTGTGTATTTCATGCATGCCAGCTTGCTTTTGCAGACAGTAATTATCGCTGGTAATTCAAAGAACCTGTGTACCTGTTGCAGTAATAAATTGCACTTAATTTCATTGTTCCTAGCCACGATAGCTCTCATTGAATGCGACTAGAGTGCAGGCATGTTACATTGTTGGTGAATCTGTGACGTGATAGTTCAGTACCCTGAACCCGACCAGACCCATATCGGTTAATACGTTATTAGTGAATCTGTGACCGTGATAGTTCAGTACCCTGAATCTGACCCGTAATGGTTAATCACCTACACCCCCCTTAATGCGACAGGTTCACATGCAAGTGTGAAATCACAAGTCTTACTTAGTGTCAGTTTTGAATGCTGGTCTAGAAATGGACAGACATTATTTATAATGGAAGATACACGAATGCTGTGTAGGACAAAAAGGACACCAACAGCATTCAGAGGTGTGCAGTTTGACAGAATTCTAAATCTAGCACTAAGACTCCTAGGATCAGATTTAAAAAAAATAGGTTACTGATCCAGCATAAATTTACTTTGTCAATTTGAATGGGTTTAGAACTTTACAGAAGTTAACTTCTTGGCAAGCTTTTATACCAAATTAGGTACTATTTTTGTTCATTAAATCTCTTAAATTTATGCCAAATCAGGTGTAATAGGTTCTCCAATAGCAGTCATAGGATAATAGTCAGTAATTTGCACATTGCACAAACTGGATCACATGCACACACTGACCCTAACCGAGGTATAGGACAATGTACAGGTCCATTACCAGGGATAGTGGAAGACTGAGTCAGCCTTTGCAGCAACGTGGGTGGGATCCTACAATATGCAGAACTTTTATTTCCTCTTCCATGCAAAGTTACCTAGTACCTCTAGCTCAAGTGACAGGACATTTCTTACCTGTTATCTCAATACTGATGAGAAGCCCAAAGCTCATTTCCAAAGCTAGCTAGCTTGTTTGCTATTATTATTTTTTTCAATGCAACCTTCAGCCAGCCTAGTAAAAGCTCTCAAAGTTTATAGAATTGGCACAGTGCTAGCTCACTATTAGTGACAGCAGGCACTGGGGAAGCTCATACTGAACATCAAGAAGACAGTGCATTAGTAATTTCTTGAAGAATAGCCAGGATGTCATGCTGCGTTGTCTCTAATAGAAGTTCTTAAAGGGCTGGCCCAAAGCTCAGCTGTGGTCTGCAGAGCACCATGTGGCTCCTGTTTGCACATTTGCCTCTGGAACCAGCAGCCCGGCAAGGGGCAAAGGAAGAACTGAAATGTTCTCTACTCCACCTACAGCAGGCCTGTGGGAAATAGCACCTAGGTGCGGAATGACTCACAGGAGATTCATCACTAAGTCACAACATTGCCCAAGGGCAGCTATGCTTTCTCAGGGCTGAAGGCATCTGCCTGCAGAGTGTCCCGCTCTGCTCCTGTGACCCAGAAATACAGCATTGGATGCTCCCACCAGAAAATGACAAAAATACCCAGATTTGTCAGGGAAAACAGTTTGTTGAGTCAGGCTACGATCAACAGACAGAAACAACTGTTGAGGAGGCAAGAGTAGCAGGGGCAGTCCAGCACCTCCAAAACTCTTGTCAGGAGCATTATCTTCCTGCTCCAAAGGTTGGTACCAGACCTCCACATCCATACTGCCAAGTGGCACAGAAACTCCTGGCATGAATTCGGTAATACTGATTATCCAGGAACACCAAATATATCGTGAGTGTAGTCATGGTGTTAAAGTTCCTAGGAAAAGTCCTAAGAACAATATCAGAGTTTCCATAGAGAAGCACCTCTGTAGCTGTTGATTTAAGGATATTAGCAAGACTAGGATTTGAAAGCAAGATTAGACTTTTTTTGTTACTTGTATTAGAACAAGCTCAATCACAGAAGAATTCAGGGAGTAGTGGCTTGACACTGAACTGGAATATCATGAGAGACTGAGGGAAATAAAAAAAAAAAAAGCAAATCCTAAATTCACAGAAGGCTACATGCATCTTTGAGATTTGGGAGGTTTTTTTTTTTTTAGATATTCTGTTAGTCAATGATCTTACAGAAATATTAAAACCCAAATAATTTTAACAGCAAAAAAAGGTAAAGATTTGTAAGGTGGAAACATAACCATACACTGTAAGAATTCACTAATAAAATGCCATTTTAATAACTTTTTTTTAACAAAGAATCCAGCTATACACTATAGAAAAATAAACAGACAACTGACAATACAGTGATGCCAGCACACTTCAGCTGTTAACTTAGTATTAATTCCATATGACAACGTAAAACATTGTTCTTATTGAAAAGTAATTTCCTCTTAAAAGTACTAAAATATAATACAAAGTCATATAAAAATCTGATGCAAAAGCACTGCCCTTTATTCATTTGCACAAGAGATGACAAGTACTTCCATTCGCTAGGGAATAACTCAGAAGGAACCAATAACTAGGAGGTTTCACGGTTCAGATTTCAGAAGCATTTGGATCACTTTTTCATGTTTCTCTGGCGAGGTGGGCCTGGAACTTTTCCTAAATATAAATAAAACAAATCAATATTAGAAAACTGCTTGTGTTATGAACCAACAGGATGCAGTTAGCAGCATGTTATTTCCTCAATGTGCTTCACATGAGCTACACTGAAAGCAATTACCATTTTCACAAGCCACCTAGGAACAATACAAAACAAGACTTCAAAGCTTACAATCCTGACAAAGCAAACATTCACACATTAAGAAAAATGCTCAATCACGGGTATACTCTACACACAGCAACAGAATTGCTTAGTTCAACCCAACCCCTCTTGCGATGATTCAATGTGCATTCTGTTGCTGGACCAAGTATTGTGATTGAGTAGATGTTGTAAAGTTCCTTAGCACCTAGGAACTCATTTTGCTCAAAGCGCTGTTCTAAATCACTGCATCATTCTGTAACTCCTTGCAATGTCATTCTGGTAACATGAAAATTTCAAAAATGGTATGCACTGTGCTTTAAATCGTATTCCATTAAAGTACTTCACACTTAGCATAACACAAAATATTCTGTGAAATACTATCAGGTTTCAATTCTAACATTTGGTTATCTGCATCTGCCATAAACGATTACAGTATTCAGGAGAAGGAAAAAAAAGCAGTCATGTTAAGGGTTCTAGGAAAAGTTCTGCTGAGAACAATGTCAAAGTTTCCACATGGAAGTGTCAGTGTAGCTGTTGGTTTTAGAGATATAAGCAAGACTAGGAGTTGTAAGCAAAGTTAGACTTTTAACGTTATTTTTTTTAACTTGTATTAGATCAAGTCAGAGAGAAAAACAAGCAATGTTCTGGACTTTCAACCAGAGCTATTGTCCAGCTATACCAGGCTCCTATGAACTTCAAAGTCAGCATTTCTCTCTTTCTAGAGAGATTTGTGATTGTAATGAAAATCGTGATTTTTCAAGTTTAAATTTTCAAGGTGAACACTAAAAATGTGCTATGACTGCAACATGTATAAGAATTTGCGTCAAAGTTAACTTTAAAAGTTATTTTCCAAATGCATAAACCAGTACTACTCACAATTACCGATACCTTCCGTAATTTGTGGGGAACTGAATGAGAATACATTATCTCTACAATGTAGATTAAATGTTCAGACTGAACATTGAATTGAGGAACCAGTGAAGTAGATGTGTTTTGAATGAGTATCTGCAGTAACTGCAGGGCCAAGAGTCACTATTTAATACCGTGATCAGCAATTGAATGCCTACTCCTTCTCCCATAAAATCACCTCAGAGATGATCTGCTGGTAAAGACCAAAGAAGTGGCCAGCAATAAGAATACAAGTGACTGCCACAGAAGTCAGTCTGCAGGTTCACTGGAGTATTTTTTTTCCTCATCTCAGGTCGACCAACATAAAACCACACATCTTTGGGCATAAGCTGAAGGACAGTTATAAAATGAAAGACTGCCTGGGAAACAGCAGTTGGCAATGGTTATGCTCAGTGAAAGAAACATACAGGTGCCGTCACCTAGAAAACAGTGACCGTAGTGATCCAAGATTGACCTTCTGAATTAAACAACTGATCCTGGGAATGAGCAGCCAGAAGCAATACAGGGGAGGAAGGAGCAATAGCAGATGAAAGGGGTAACAGTTGGACAAAAACATTAATAACATTATCTGACTTGATGGTCCACCGATGTTGAGACCAGGAAACTCAGTAACATAAACCCAGATGGGTAAAGCAAGTTTTGGGGAATATGCTCCAAAGACCCTAGAGGAATAGCTGCCAGCAGGTCCTTCTAACTGCATAGAGGCAGTGGAGTCACGCAGCAGGAGGCACTGGAGCCTTGTACTGCTCCCTGGTAAGGGGATGATTTGGACCATGGTAAGCATGATCTCATTCTTGTCAGTGACTTAAGCTAGCATGGGCGCCCTCTCCCCCAGCCACCTGCTGGGATTGGTGTGCAGAAGCATGATCTTTCCTGGAGCAGCCATGGGATGGGCTGTGTGAGCCACTCCTGTGTGTGTGCATATTGTAAATATTATGCTGCTGTTTTAATAGGTGTTTCATTTAGAATTACTGCTTCACTAACTTCACTATAATTTTATAACTTCTTGTTAACAAGTACTTGAATTAAGCAGACTTGTCTTTTCCCTGACAATCACAGCCACATTGCTTGCAATCCAGAAATACTAATACACCGGAAACAGTTTAAATCTAAGTCCCAAAAATAAGAAAACAATGGAGAAAACATCTAATCATATCTTTCCATCATATTTTCTCCCCATTTTACTTTGAGGAGGGGGAGTGGTTGAGGTGTTAGCTACATAGAGTAATACCTCCACAGTGACAAATGAAGGAAATATGATAGTTCATGCTACAGAGGCAGCCCTATTCAACTATTACAATGATTCTCTGACTTAAAGGTAAGTTAACTCCATACACTTCATTTAAAATACACAACTTGCTAATTTAGACTTTTTGATAACAGGAGGGGAAAAAAATCACATGGAAATTATTCACCTTTATCTCTGAAGAATTTCACTGAAGTTTTTCTGAGAAATGCCACACTTGGACTAATTTTAGATATGATTCACAAAAAGGTTTAGTTTCAGAGACTTATTTTTTTTTATCCCCCCTCCCCCCCCCAAATTATTTAATAAAATGACAAATGACACTCTTTACATTCTTTAAGTATTATAGGCAGAGTATAATATAGGCAGAGTCCTTATGTATTGTAGGAAGACCCTTGTTAAAAGAATCCCAGACTGCTTGCAGTTCTGAGAGGTAGCATGGTTCCTCTTACCTAGTTGCACACCTCCTAGTCTTTGCTGGATAACCTCCAAGCGATGGATATATTCTGTTAATGATCGTTCAGGATCCTGAATAGGCACAAATGACTTTTCTGAAGCTGAACTTGTGGACGGAATCAATCTTAAAAAGGAAAACAAAGAATTTTGTTCTTATTGCATGCTGTCCTGGTTTCATCTGGGATTGAGTTAATTTCCCTTCTAGTAGCCGGTAGGGTGCTGTGTTTGGGATTTAGTATGAGAATAACATTGATACCATGCTGATGTTTTAGTTGCTGCAGAGCAGTGCTTACACTAAGCCAAGGACTTTTCAGCTTCTCGCTCTGTCCTGCCAGCGAGCAGGCTAGGGGTGCAGCAGGAGCTGGGAGGGGACAGACCCAGGACAGCTGACCCAAACTGGCCAAAGGGGTATTCCATACCATCTGACGTCATGCTAAACAATATATAGGGGTGGCTGGCCGGGGTGGGGGGCCGGCTGCTCGGGGATAGGCTGGGCATCGGTCAGCGGGTGGTGAGCAATTGCATTGTGCATCACTTGTGTCATACACACTATTATTAGTAGTACTATTATCATTATTGCTGTTATTTTCCTTTCTTTCCTGTCCTAATAAACTGTCTTTATCTCAAACCACAGGCTTTCATTTCTTTCAGATTCTCTCCCCCATCCCAGAGAGGGAGGGTAGAGGGTGAGCAAACGGCTGTGTGATGCTTAGCTGCTGGCTGGGTTAAACCACAACACATGCTCTAATTCAATGAATTTATTCATACAGACAGTATTTCAATACAAATAATACAAAGCAAACTAGAAAATCAGTAAACACCACCATCACCAAAACCTCACATATACCTGGATTGATACCAAAATAGACTAGGCAGCTTTGTATACAAGGGATTCAAAAAAAATGTTTTGGTAAGAACTGGAATACTAACAACTCTCACTCTCCTGATATGCAACCAGAAGTCCCTCAGGTAAGAAAGCTGCAGTCAGATGTAAGATCAAATGTCCAAGTGAGAAAAGTCCTACTTCTGTGGAGAAGGACAAGAGAATAGTATGCTGCATCCGAGTGCGTACTCTCCTGGTCAGCAGGTAAAGGGCTATCTTGAAAAATCTCATAGGACCCTCTAGGTGATACGCTGTCTGTATTTCTTTTCTCTACATGATTAACAGATAAGAAAGATACATTTGTGGGGACACTCTATGCAAACATACTGCTACTCCAGAGTTGGGAGGTTTTCCTTCCCCTGCACCTTTTGATTAACGAAAGGTAGTTCCTATCCATTAATTTCCTTCTCTGTATCTTTGCCAGGAAATAAGAAAGAACAGACATCATTTCACCTATTTTGCATCCACATTTGACTTCAGCTATCACTAACCCAATCATTCAGACTAAACAGTCGGTGCCTATTACTGTTATTATCCTTGTTCCATACAATACGGCTGACTTCTCAATAGGTAAGCTGCCAGCTACTGTTTCTATCAGACCCTGACGCATGCAGAGTCAGAGGAACAGGATAGGGTAGAATTTAGGCTTTTGGGAAATGCTTGCAAGTCTACAGCTCTCCAAAATGTTCAGCTAAACTCTATGCAAAACAAAGTACTATGTATCCTTCCCAACAAGCGCTGCCCTATCCTGTTTCCCAAATTAGCCAGAAATGTTAAAAGATAGAAAAACAACAAAAATCAACAGCTAAAACAATTTGGAGCATCTGCTGTCTTTGAGCACACATAGATGACCACAGCTATTTTCTTGTTACTCAGTGCCCCTGGTTTTGGCTGTGATAGAGTTTATTTTCTTCATAGCAGCTGGTATGGTGCTGTGTTTTGGATTTAGGATGAAAATATCATTGATAACACATTGATAATGTAAACACTGCTCTGCAACAAATAAAATAAGTCAAGGACTTTTCAGCTTCTCATGCTGCCCTGCAAGTGAGGAGGCTGGGGGTACACAACGAGCTGGGAGGGGACAGAAGCAGCAGGACAGCTGACCCAGACTGGCCAAAGGGATGTCCCATACCACGGCATCATGCTCAGCAATAAAACTGGGGGCGTTGGCCAAGGGAAGCTACTATTGCTTAAGATCTGGATGGGCATGTCAGCCCAGGTGAGCAATTGCCTTGTATATCACCTGTCCATCCCATTCCCCCTCCCCTCCCCTCCTCCCCCCCCAAGTCTTTATCTCAATCCACAAGTTCTCTCATTTTAACTTTTACAATTCACTTCCCCATCCCAATGAGGGGAAGTGAAAGAGAGGCTGTGGGGTACTCAGCAGCCTACCTGGTTAAATCACAACACTCAGTTTTCTTTAACCAGCACGCAATAATTTTATTCATAAAGTACACAATTTATAACAAGAAAGTTAAAAAAAAAAAAACATGCCAAGCTGATGCAACTGTGAAATGCTACCATCCACATCAACTGCTACAGGTCTGTATTATAAGAAGGAAGCCACAGATGAGGAATAACTTGTGGCTATGCATTATTTGAGGTTACTCTGGGAGCTTGGAGAGCCTGGAACTGGGAAGATCAATGACAAATGAAGGCCACGTCCCTCCAGCTCCAGCACTGAGCTTGCAGCTCAGGCGTTTTCTTAGCAGCACTGTGCAAAATGCCACCTGTGACATCCAACCCAGCAACAATCATCTGGGATCGTATTCCTGTGCAGAACTGGACATAATTCATGAAAAACTGGAAAAAACACACACAGCAAGTTCCCCACCTCCCATTCAGCGTGTTCACTGTCCGAAGGCAACTAATACTAATGCAACACTGTCCTATGGTAGAAGAGCCACTTCCGCTGGAAGGTGAACTTGCTTTCTTGCATTCTTAAAATAAATCTCCAGTTCAGAAGGCAAAAGCACAAGAATTACCCCTCAAAGAAGATAACAGACATAAATACTTCAGCCTGTCGAAATGAAATTGGGGAATACCACTAGGAGTATTCTCAGTCCAAGAACATCAGACATACTCAAAGAAAATGAGAAATTTTATTCTCCTGTAGCATCTTGAACCAAATTAAATACTTACCAGACCTAAGAAAACAAATACCTCTTCTTGTTCACGTACCTCCTCCAATAAGTGGTTACGTTTTTAGGAAAGACTGTCCAATATGGCGATTACACAGAACGCAGACTGCAGACTGACCTGTTGTGTGACCAGTGAGAGGATCTGGGGGAGTGGCTCAAAAATCTCCCAGAGCTGGTTCTGTGACACAACCCAGTGTCCCGGGTTGGGGGAGAGCTGACATTAACAGCTAGGAGCTGCTGCTGTTTCAGAATTTCTGTTCCAACACCAGACGCTGTGTTAAGAAGAAAACAGTTTAAAAATATTCACTGAAAACCCACTCAAAACAGCCCATTATAAATACAACCAATAAATAAATAAATAAAAACACAAGAATTGCAGCAGCATACATTTGGTTTTCATTTTAAATGCACCGATAGAAAATATTTCAACTAATGCCTTTTTTATATTTTTAAATCAGATTTAACAGAAATTTGACATTTCAGTGTTCAAATTGTTTCCTGCAAATGGAGAACTTGCATTGTTTTCCTTCTCCAGACTTAATTTCTCGTCAGCTATTGCCATATCTGCACATTCCAAGATCTGACACGAGCAAATTTTTTTTTCCCAAGAAATTCTAATAACTATTTTTTGCTCTAACTATGTATGTTAAGTGTTGACTTACACTTTTCTGGTTGTGACACAGATAGCAGAAAAAGAAGAGGAATTTGTTGTATTTTTAATAACAAATAACCCAGACAGATAAGTCCTCTTTTAAATCACTATAAATGATTTGATTTCTCCTTTTGTGAGGCTGCCAGATGCAATTTTGTAGTGAGGTTAAAAGTTAAGAATGTATTTCAGGATTCAAGTTTTGTAGGAACACAACAATAATATATAAGAAGGGTGTTATTTATTTATTTATTTTTAATAAGTATTCCTGACTTAGAATACTGAAAATGATGTAGTGTGTTCATGTATCACATAATGGAAAATGTACTATTAAATCTGAATTTTGTTTAGTCTTCAAAGCCACAATTGGAATATTACATACAATGGGACAGTTGTACGATATTGGGTCCCATATTAGGATGTTTGTTCGAGTTCTTATAAACATATCCGTAAGCAACTCAAAGGAACACAACCCTTACTGGATTCTATCAGACCATACATCCATCCGATTGTATTTGTCATCTACGACAGCACTTAACAGATAAAACAGTTAACCTGTCACCAGATTAAATCTCTTCTATACGTCTGGAACCATTTAAAACCCTTTTTCACCTCTGGCAACACAAGTACACCCCTTCTCAGACTTATTTTTGATATTGCATGTACCAATTTCAGTACTGTTACAGCAGTATTTGTCCTTGTCTTATTAACTCATGGCATTAATTTCCACTATAAGTAGCTTTAAACTGTATGAAAATTCTTTGATAAGTTTAATGAACATTGAGTCGTTCAATGAGCTTGAGCAGTTGCAGTAAAGGGAGAAGAGGAACAGCTTGCTACTGTTTTAAAATTATGAATTCTGTAAGTTTTCAATTTTAAGTTCTTACAATGTCATTTTAAACTCAATCATTATATGCTGAGGAAACAGATAAACAGATCTGTGTTAACACAAACATACTTTGCCTTTTTTGTTGTGTTTTTTATTTGTTTTTTTAATGATACACATCACTACAGAAAAATTATGATTTAAGAAGTATAACTACCCCAACGCCTTACCTGTATTACCTCCTATACTGTAAGGAATGGTTTCACCCTGTGCACTCTTTCTGTAAAGTTTGTTCCACTTTTTCACCAAAAACTTCAACCTTGATAACAAAATTAATTTGTACAATCATTAATAACAAGCAAAAATAAACTAAGATTTAATATTAAACTCTTTGTTGGTACAAATCATATGAAACAACACAAGTAACAATCCTTGTAGGAATGGAGAAAGAATTCTTCAATTTCAGTCCTTAGAATGATGGCTTACACCATTTTGCTTTACAACAATACTCCGAGGGTTCCAGAGGCACAGCACAATTTACACTTGGTTTACATTAAATAACATTTAAAGTCTAGCAGGTCAACACAACAATCCACAAGAATTCTTGACAGCTTACAGAGGTCTGTCATAATAAAATCCCAGAACACCTGGTTTCACTGACTCAAATGCCATTTTCATTATATTGCTAACTGAATGGATATGATTCATCATGGAGACACAGCTAGATCCAGCCCACAGAAAACTTGCTTTCAGCCAGGTAAGGGAAGAAGATGAAAAGAGCAAGCAAACACTGCCTGAGAAACCCCAGCTCTTCTCCAATCTGCTACAGGCCATGTCAGAAAGCTAAATTCACTGCAATTCACTGAAAGTTTCTGCTTACAGCAGAGCCAGCATTATGCAGTGCACAGCTACTGCCAGTGTCCTCCCAATGAGGATTATGTCACCCATCACTCCTACGCAGCACCAGGAAGACCTGAGCTTAAGAGCCTGGGGTAACAGCAGATTGTTTACATCACTTTTTTTTTTTTTAAATCTTTGTACGTACTTTTTTTCCCCCCACGGTTACTAAACACTGAAGAAATCTATTGAGGACACAACCATGCGAACCTATACATCTAGGGAAGAAGAAAAATCCAGTAAGCCAGTCCCTCAAAATGGTTCAAGTTTGGATGGCAAAAAAGGAACAGGCATTGGAGCTTAACCACAACATCCTCTTGAGTATTGGGATGCAGATGCTGTGAGCTGTGGGATGGCAGATAACACCCTTGGTTTGTATCTGGCCCTGAGGCACTGGAAATGTTTGCAAGTTTTGGCATTGCTCTTCCACTCCGGCTCTAACCCTCCGGGGAGTTTTGTGGCAGCTCCTCCTGCCTCAAAGGATTAGTTCGGAGGTCACTTTTCCTCCATCTTTTGATACGGCTATCATAGCATCCACCTCAAAGACAACAGTACAAAGACATCCTGTAAGATCTCCTGAAAGTCTTAAGCTTCTTAATAACATTTTTTACAAGACAAGGAGATTGCTCAGAAGTCATCTATTAAATTTAAAACTTTTTTCATTAGATGGACACAAAAGACATTATGAGGTGGTGTATTGTTCTAAGCACAGATATCAAAATCCACTCCATAGTAAACAACTGCGTATGACAGAATCACGCCCAATGAAACAAGGGCTATTGAACTCAACAGGAAAATCATCTTTGATGAGACAATAACATTACGATACAAGAGAATATCCAGTGCATCCAAATGGACAACAACTGAAAGGACATCAGTTTGTAATTGTTATGCATTGATTTGCAAATATATTGCATCTGAGCATCTCTCAAGAAGACAGATACAGCTTTTACAAATCTTTGGTTTAGTACAAATGCAACTTAGCACTGACCCTGAAATAGAAATCTGGCCAAAGTTACAGCTAATGAGTCACATCTGAACTAGTTTTGGAGAAATCTTTTGCTAAATATTAAGTACGATAAACCATCGGAACTATTCATTTTTTTTATATTTCCAAGAAAACAAGTGTTCTGGTTTTACCTTGATACAGCGATGACTGCTCTGACTGCACATCTGAACTTGGTAAAAGGGCGGGAATGGGAAACAGAAAGCTGCAGGTCTGCAGGTGCAGGGTAGATTCCCATACGTGCTATTAGAGACAGGGTTGCTTGCTCACAGTCCTGAAATCCGCCGAGGAGCAGCAAGAGGTATTTCTTCTGATAAACTAGAGCTTTTCTAAAGCTCTCTGCTCTTAGGTACTTCCTATATAATTTCTGCATCTGGAGGAAAAAAAAAATCTAGCCATTAAAATTTAGCTACATTAAGCCCAGAAAAGTTGATTGTTTTTTTCCAGCAAGGTTTCCCGCAAATCAGTTATGCATCAGTATTTAAACTTATTTTGCTTTGCAATACTGTAGAAAGCTATTTAATAATTATGAAGTATGGAAGAGTTGTACATTTCTCTTTAAAATGAATTTTTGAATGAGTATCTGTACTACCAACTCTGCACCAAAACTGTCCAAGTCACAAAGTGGTGGTATTGTACTCTGAACACCATATAAGAAGGTTTGTAGTAGTCTACTGAACTTCTGTACACCCATGGAGTCTTGACTTGACTAAAGTTTTGTCATGATTTCTGATTGGTGTACTGTCTTCATGTGGAGTGTCTATACTACAGACACAAGGGCAGCTGCAACACCTCTGTACCTAGCTAAAAGCACCCAACTTTGGAGTGTCAGACTACCTTAAATCTGAAAGTTTCACAACAAAATTGTCATACCTGAGATTCTAACACCGTTTTTCTCTTCAACAATTAAAATAGCATTTGTATTAAATATTAACCATAAAGCACATCAGTATAAATGCCCACCTAACTTAATTATAATTAAATTTGTCAGAATAAAAGTATTTAAGATTAGGAAAAAAGAAATATAAAAATCTAGATGTTTGATAATTTCATGCTTAGACAACAAATCTTGATCTCCCTCACATTTAAATGTAGAAAGAGATTCCAAAAGGTAGGTGACTTTTGGTGCAAGTTTCTGTCTAATATCAAGAAAGTTAAAAAGTATCTTTTCTGACATAGGACACACGAGGAAAGAATGTTCCTAATTTAATATGCAGCTTCTAAAATCATTTAACCATAAGATCACCTTTTAAAATGGCAACTGAAAAGATTACAGTATTAAGTTCAAATTAAATGCCATAAACTGACAGATACTTAAAACCTTAGTGGCTGGAAAGGTGTCCAGCAGAAAAGAAGCTGGGGACGCTGGCTGAAAGCTGGATGAACGTGAGCAAGCAGTGAACACCAATGGCAGCCTGGTCTGCATCAGAAACAGCATGGCCAGCAGGACTAGGGAAGTGATTGTCCCCTTGTACACGGCATTGGTGAGACCGCACCTTGAACGCTGTGTTCAGTTTTGGGCCCCTCACTACAGGAAGTCTACTGAGTTGCTTGAGTTTGTGGAGAGAAGAGCAATGAAGCTGGTGAAGAGAGTAGAGAACAAGATTTGTGAGGGGGAATTGGGATTGTTTAGTCTGGAGGATGCTGAGGGGAGACCTCATCCCTCTCTTCTACCAGCTACCTGAAAGGAGGTTGTAGTGAGAAGACTGTCAGTTTCTTTTCTCAGCTGACAAGTGACAGGACATTAGGAAGTGTTCTCAAATTGTGTCAGAGGAGATTTAGACTGGACATTAGGAAGAATTTCTTCACAGGGAGGGTGGTTAAGAATTGCATGGGCTGCCCAGAGAAGTGGTAGAGTCCCCACCCCTAGAGGTATTTAAGAGATGTGTGGGCATGGCACTGAGTGACTTGGTTTAGTGATGGGACTCAGTAAGTCAGGCTGATGGCTGGACTTGGTTGTCTTAAAGGTCTTCCAACTTAAACGATTTCATCCCTATAAATCTGAACTGCACGATTCCTGGCCCCCCTGTAACAGCAAGTTTTTATCATATTAATAATAAAGACAACCCAAGCAGAATTACTAAATTAGTTGCTCTACATGTGACAATAATCACTTAGGCAATGATCAAGAATGATAATACCAAGGACTGAACTTTCCAGACGGTTTTATGACCTTGAGTTGGTAATAGTTCTCACACAGCAAATCTGTGCAACAGGCAAGATACTGAGAGCAAAGTGCCAACGGTTTAAACGATGTGCTAATGGTTACAGCACTGTCTGCTCCTGAAGCTCCAGACTAGCTCCAGAAGCTCCACTGGCTAGCCATCACTATCGTTTTACCTTAGGACTGGAAGTTTCTACCACTGGTTTGTTTTCAATTTCAACAGTTGCTTTAGCCAGTTCAGACTCTGCCCGTTTCAATGCATTCTGCAGAATGCTTCTCTCTTGCTGCCAAGCGTCTCTTTCCAGTTGTTGAACAGAATCAGCATCATCTGTAGATCTGATCTAAAAAGAAAAAAGTATACGAGCTATGATAGTTCTCACACATTATTTGACTTGAGATGTTTGGCTGTGGAAGTAATAACCTAACTTTATGGACAAACTAAAAAACAACTATCCTGATAGTCACTAGCGGCATTCAGGTGTTAAATGGTACAAAAGTAAACAGAAAAACACAAGCAGCCCTAGTTAAGAAGTTACAAATTAATTGTTAATCAAATTACTCCTTCCCTCTGTATATGTCTGATCAGTGCCACTATACTTACAGAGGTGGGACAAAATAGCATCTTGAGAACAAGAGCAGAGGACATCATCTACAAAACACACTTCAAATAATAATTATTAAAAATAGTTCAAACATGGGAAACAAAACCCATCTGTATTACACTGAACTGGAGGGAAGCTGCTTTACGTTAGTCTTGCCAGCAAGCATCCCAGTAAGGATTACAGTCCTGCCATCCTACGCATTCTGTAGACAGAGCTACAAAAGCTCAATTTGAAGGCAGTAACAGATCCTTGTAATACCTGAGGAGTCCTATCCGATATCCATCAGGTTGATTTCCACTGCATCAGTTGGCATGATTACTGCCTATTCATTTTCGTACAAATTCCTCTGTAGCATTTTGCCTGTATATCTAATAGTCCTCTACTTATCATAACCCAAGAAAGTAACAAAAGTAAATTCCTTCTGTTTCCAGAGCATGTAGTTCAGCACACTTAACTGAAGGAGAAATTCAGGGAGGAACCTGAAACAAGAGGCAATTCTGGAGAACATAAAAGCCTGAAAAGAGGGCAGAGAGCAGGGATGTTTGTGACCACAGAACTAAGGACATCAAGGTGCATTTGTTCTCTAAGATAAAGAAAAGCACGTGTCTTTAGGTTTTTAAGTGGAACCTCTCATTAAACAAAAATAGAGTCCCTGTATTTTTTGTGATCATTACAATTGCTTCCTCCAGCACCGAAGTCTGATCCAACAACAGAACAGACTGCTATACTGTGAATGCCAAACAAAATAATGTTAAGAGGCCTGCTAACAGAAGATGACGACCTCGGAAAAAGTTAGGAGCACTGAAAAGCATTTACAGCAGAGTTTCTAAAGACAATGGCCCTAATTACATCAGAGGAAAGAAAAAAAAGAACCCAAATATGCTTTTTTTTTTTTTCCTATTCCAGTAGAGTAATAACTTGCATTAAGCTAAGCCAGACAAACAGCTTACCTCTGCTAAGTCAGATTTAAATGTAGCCATAATGTTGTCCTTATTCCCCACAGGCTCTCTGACCATTTTGTCCACAGCAGAGGGCCATATAGGTTTGTGAGAGGAAGGCTTAGTCAAATCAACTTCAGAGACACCTACCCAGAAAAGGTTACATCTCCCACCCTCAAGGCCGGAGATGATCTTTCTGGCAACCACCTAAGTGGCTGCACAGATGATAGAAGGAAACTGTTTAGTGTTTTTTGTAAGCAGTTAAACACAGGGAGAGCTTTCACCATGCCTAGCCAGCTTTTCATAGATCAGACTTGTATTACAAAGAACATGAGAAAAGAAGTTACCAAAAGCCTCGTGTTCTGAAAAGTCACAACTTTTTCTCAAAGGTAGGTTTTTTGGGGATCTTCTACAAAATTGTAGATCAAGCAGGTGAGGGAGTAGAGGGAGGATGAATTTAACAGAACGAAGACTGTTAGCCATAAATCAAAAAAGGCCAGAATGGCTGCAATGCATTTGAAGAGCTCTCTTAAATAGGAAAGAAAGATATCTATGACAGCACAAACTTATGTGGTGAATAATATGAAATTTTATGGAACTGAGTTCAATTTTCAATAATCCCTAGGTATAAGATATCTGTAATACTGCAAACATGAAACAAGACATGCCTCCTGAGATGACAAACCACTACCACGCTTTTTGAAAACTGCTTGGCAATTTACTGGAAAACAACTGTGTCTGGATGTATACAGAAGAAGCAGTAACACTTCCCAGGGTTTGATAACCTCAAGCTTATTGCATACTTATTACATACCTAGGAAAAAATGGTTTCAGAAGCAGACTTTGCAATACACAAAGTGCAAGAGTATGATATTAAATATGCTAACATAAAGATGGTATGAATAGAAGAGTTCCTATTTTTTTCTATCCCCACGGCAAAAAGGAAAATTTGTTAAAGAACCAACAACAACAAAAAAACACAACACAACAATCACTACCACTACAACTTATGTGTGTATTAGAACTCATACATGCTGTTTTCCTCACCTGAGATGCAGGAAGAGACAATAAATCTGATTTTAGTTCCTTTAACATCTGCAGTAAAGATGCTACAGCTTCATTATTTGATGCAGACCAATCATTAACTGTTCTGTTAAATAGAAATACTTTTTCAGTATCAGGTTGATTTGTAGTAATTTCATATTACGATTAGTATACATCTGATTCCTTCTCCCCACTGAAATACCTTTTTAAGTCTTGATGCTGTCCTTATGTACTATTTATCACACAAAATACTATAAATACACACAGAAATTAACAGTTTTTATTAAAGAGTAGAATTTCTAAATAGTGCTGCACAAGAATTTATTCAGAAGTCTGTACTTTATGCCAGCCTGAAATTCTATTATACAAATTCAGGCTGCAGCTAGATGTTACCACAGTATTTCACTTTGCCGCCAAAGAAAAAAAATCACTGCTGCTTGGCCACTCATTCTTGATGACTACCTTTTCTCTTCCACGCTCAATGGATTTTCCCATTCCAAACCTGAAGCTGTGTTGATTTTTTTTTTTGATTGCTCTCCAATCAAACTCCTGCAGCTATCAAACTGACAAAATTCTTTCCAACTCAAGGTTTTTCTTTATGGATTTGTTCTTTCTTAGCAAGGTCACTTCACAGATCTGGTTCGAAAGCAGGCACACAAGCTTCTAACAGGAATAGCTACAGTGTGATGACAACCTTTTAAATACAGTCTGCTGCCACCATGAAACCATGGTTTCACACAAGGTAGGTCTTGTAAGCAGAGGAAGTGATACACTACTTACTTCCTTCAGCGCAGGGCTTTCAGCCATGACCCACACAAGTTTAGAAGCAGGATGGAAAGAAAACTACTATTTCATAACAGAGTTTAAATGGCTACTCACTTATTTACTGTTTTATATATGAACTCATTCAGACATGCAGCTACAAAAAGCAACTGCTGTCTTATCTTCTCCAGCTGTTGTTGCTGCTGTTGCAAGTTCAATTTTTCACTTTCTTTTGTCATGGGCTGTTTGGCATTTTGATCTTTGTTTAAAGCACACAACAGTTCTCGTTGATTGTTGGAAGACGAAGGACTTTCTCTTAACTCTAATACTGCCAGTATTCCTTGCAGCTCTTTAATTTTTTGTTCATCCCTCTTGTGTTGCAGTTCCAAATTTTGCTATTTGAACAGAATAGATAGTAACAAATTGCTACTTATGCATACATATACAGATTATATAAAAATATAATATATATTTTCAGTCTGCATATACAGAAATAAAAGCATCACACCCAACTAACATACCCATCTCAGTGTGTTCCTTAACCCACAAACCCCTTACAGGAGAAGACATATTACTGCACTCCAGGGCCACCAGTAAGCCATTTAATTACTATAGATTAGGCATCTTCTCCAAAAACTTCCGGACTCTGTGACTGACAAGTCTCTGGAGAGTCTACAAAGTCTCCCTCCTCCCCTAATGAGAATGAAGGAGCTGAGAAACAAGAAGGGTGAAACTGGAAACAAGAAGGGTGAAAAAAGCAGAAAAACAGCTGACTACTGAATTTTTCATAGCAATTTGTTTCAGGCATTTTAATTGAGGAATACTATTTTTACAGGTTCTCTGTTTATGGCTATTTCAATGTAAGAGAAGACTTGAATAAACATTATTACCAGTCTTTCTTGATCTCTCTGCCTGTCTGTCTCTTTTTCCATTTCTGTTTGTTGCTGTTGCCTTTGCTCTTTCTCCTCTTTCTTGTTATCTTGTTCTTGCACTGTCTCAAAGACTAACTGCAATTGCTCTCCATCAGCTTTCAGCTTTGCCTCTCGTTCCTCCTGGGCCTTTAGGGAGCGGATTACCTCTTGATTTTGACTCTGAAGAGACTCCATTGTAGCTTGTAGTTTGTTACCGATCTCTCTCTCCTTCCGTGTTTCTTTGCAACACATCCATACTTCAGCCTCTAGCTGCCTTTTAGAATGAACAGCCTTCTGGTGTGTTTCGTCAATAATAGCAGCAAGCTCTGTTGTTCGGGACCTCTCTTCTGCCAGCTTGGCTTGAAGCTCTCGGATAAAGGCTTGTTCCAGCAATGATGCCCTGTGCTGACAAGAAGCGTCTTCCTTAGCTCTCATGCTCAACTGTTCTGTCAAAAGACGTTCATGATTCAAGGAATTCAAGAGCTCCAATGAACGATTTTTCTCAGCTTCCAAATTTCTCTGTAGCTCTGACACTTTTTTCTGTTCTTGAGACAGCAACGCTTCACAGCGTGAATGTTCTATCTGAAGTTCCTTGCGGAGATTATCATTTATCATTTGCTCATGCTCTAAGGATACAGACAGCTGGCTATTCTGCATTGACTGCAGCTCCAAGGCAGCCTGCAAATCCTGCTCAAAAGGAGAGGCATGAATTAATATTCTAGCACAAGCATTCCTTTGTTGGAGTAGGCAAGCATTCAGCAATTTTCAACCTTCCGTTTTATCCATGGAGAAATTCAAGATTGAATTAGAGCAGTTCAGGTATTAAAAAGTGTAATTAAAAATGGCAAGTTTAATTTTCTAATTATGAGTGCCAGAAGCATAGAATCATTAAGGTTGTAAAAGACCTCCAAGATCATCTGGTCCAGCCATCACTCTACTACCAATGTCACCCACTAAACCACGTCCCTAAGCACCACGTCCAACCTTTCCTTAAACACCCCCAGGAATGGTGGCTCCACCACTTCCCTGGGCAACCCATTCCAATGCCTGACTACTCTGAGAAGAAATGTTTCCTAATTTCCAACCTGAACCATCATGACACCAAGTAACAAAACCAAAGATCATACTAAAATATCTTTCAGTACTTTTTTTTTTTCCCTCTTCAATCAGTACGATCCTCATTGGGAGTCAATATTCTTTTTGTCACTCAAATGCCTTAATAAATGACACCTGAAGCAGAAAAAAACTGTACTGATTTAAAAGAACCAAACATTTAAGCAGTAGGAGCATTTGTAAAATCTCTGGATTTTACAGCTCATCTATTTGAAGCACACAGCATAGACTGATGATGATAATCCATTCTCAGGTCAATTTTGCGAGTTAGTGCATTGCCATCACCATACCTTTAGAAGGAAAGGAAGCAATTGAATGGGCAGTCTCACAATGCTTGCAGACAGAACTAGCATTGCTGAAGTCCTTTGAGGAGTTTCTACCCTCTCCCTCCAGTCAACACCATATCTTTTCTGACCATATAGGAATCTAGGTCATATGGCTACAGGGCAGACATGTGGCACAAACTGGTATTCCATCAGCATTCTGCAGTGGCATTTGTGAACAGTTTAATCTGTTGCACAACTCCATAGCTTGGGCAATGCACTTCTTTTTAGCCTTTAAATAAGATGGTCTTCCTGAGCAGTCCTTTTACAAGATGGAGCATGTTAGCACCATGCCTACCACACAAACAGAAAAAGACAACCAAAAACCACCTACATACTTAAACACCTATCAGAAAGATAACATAAATGAGAAAGACTAGAAAAAAATAGAGTCAGAACTGTCTCTCCCCATTTTGGCCATCTAACCAGGATTGTTCTGGAGTTAGAGTTTGGCTTTGGTTTCTAATTTTACAAAAGGTTTACATTAAATCATCTTCATTTTCTAGTCATTTTAAAGTCTTTTACAAGAACTAAGTCATTGCTATCACAGTATCAGTGAGAAAGCTGTTCATTTGTTTTCTATTCAGTTCAGAAGAAAGGGTACAGAAATGAAGAAAGTCCGGTTAACCTCCAAAAATACATTTTAAGTCAGAGGTTCCAGATACTCTCTGCCAAGCATATGTATCATTAAAAGTTTTCTTTATAATCTTAGTTGATCATACACAGCACATCCTCATGGCATATTTGCTCTGGAATAAAGGATGCAGTTACACAATTGTAGAATCTGGCTTTACCTGTACAGCAGAGGCAGTACAAAACTGACCCCAAGAGAAAGTTTAAGGCTCTGAAAACATTAAGATGATATAAAAAATATGCATACAACATTTGCTTATTTCTATGTGTGCAGACAGTAACTGAAAGCTTTAATTCTGCAGGGGAAAAAATGCCATGCACAATGGGTAGAAGTAACTTTTCTTTTTTAAAAACTGTTATTGAACAAAAACACTGGATACGAAAAACAGTGCAAAAACCCGTTCATTCACTTCTCTTGGTACATGAAGTTAAGATGCAGGGCATTACCTCCAAGGCCTTTTTATTTTCATCTTCTGCTTTCTTATGCTGAAACTGTTGTTCCTCATACAAGCCTCGCAGCTCTGTTTCTGTCAGGCGTTCGGTCTGCAATTCTTGGAGAGCAGCTGTCAAATCCTTTTCTTTATTTTCCAATTCAAAACTGAAAAGTTCAAAATGACACTATCTATGTTCAGAACAGAACATCCATTGCAAGTGATGCAAGTGAGACATTTTGGATTACTTTTTGTGAGTTGGTCTATAGACTTATTTAAGATAGCCTCAGTTACAAAGGTCAGTTTCAAGTCACAGCTGTTCAGCATTTTAAAACGGTTTACTTCTGTACAAGCAAAACTAAAATTGTCCTATTTAGTACCTACTAAAAGATATAGATAAATTATCTATCCTGGCAGAACAAAAGTGGTTCTAAGAGGCAATTCTCTGTTTACTTTTATTACAGTTATACAACATGCCTCGACTGCTGAGAAGGTTATGAACTAAGTGCTACTGGGAAGGTAAATATTCAAATTTGAATCAAGGAATAAATAAATTTGTTACTAAAGAAAAACAAACATATCCATGAAAAGTGACAGAGGCACATCTGTGAACCCAATGAATATAAAGCTTTTTCAGACCTGTCAATAAATTTAAATAAATAAAATCTACTTCTCACCGGAACTTGTTTATTTCCCTCTGATGCTCTTCTAGGGATTTTTGTAGCCTCTCATTCTCTTGCTTATGTTCATACAGCTCTGACTTCAGGGCTGATACTGCTGCTTTTTCTTGATTCAAGAGTTCACATGTTTCAGAGACTCTCTTCTGCTCCTCAGACAATGAGCTGTGCAAGTCACTTACAATTGATTTTTCCTGCTGAAGTTTATATTCTAATAATTCAACTAGGATAAGAAAATGTTAGCAGTTATTTATATTCCAGAGAATTTGACAATATACTGTCAGTAACACTGCTTCAAATTGCAGAAAAAAATAGCTGTATTAAAGCATTCTTGTCTGGAGAAGTTACTTATTTTCAAATATGATAAGAAAAACCAGAAAGATGCACATATATGCTACAGCTTTGCCTGCTAGTGGACCAGGAAAAGTAAGGATATAAAAGCTGAGTGAGACTGTATGACCTACTGTGATATACTGCAAATAACCTGTTACTCATAGATTCTATAACTCATTAAACAAAATGATACATTTACTAGCAAATATATATACAAAGAATTCCCTGAAAACCACCAAGGGTGTCTTGCTAGACTTAATGTTCTTTCCTATATACATACAGCCAGCATTCAACTCCATTGCTTTGGGTTCTTTTAAAGCTTCTCTTTGCTTTTCACAGATTTATCTTAAACAATAACATTAGAATGAAGGAAAGGCCCGCTTCTTCCTCTGCTAAAACTGGCTTTTTATCTGCTATGCAAAAAGGAAAGAACTGACATAGAAAACTGGGCAACGAGGACTTGGCAATTACTACCTTTCCTCCGAAGCTGGTGTTCTTGTTTGCTCCCATGATCTTCTGCATTTGTAAGAGTTTCCTGTAACTGCTGCAGCTTCTCCTGGTTCTGAAGGTGTGTCATGCGTAGCTGAGCTCGAAGGTCCTGTATCTCAGAGAGCAAGCTATTTCGGTCTGAAGAGAAAAGATGTTCTACAACCATCTGCCTCTGTTCCTCCTGAAAATGATCCAACTCCTATTAAATCTACGAGTCTATCCCCATTTTTTTTCCTACAAAGATAAACCCTAGAGAACCACTCAGTACACGTTTTATATAGATGCAACTTCAAATGACTAAATACATATTTAACATTAACTGTTTGAATTAAAATGAAGTAACAAAAGACCCCACTTCACTAGCTTCCAAATAGCATAATAGTAATAATAATAGTTTATACATAGCAGTTACCAGAAACCATCTGGTCTCAAGCTGAAAACTAATTATAATGAAAAAATCCCAAACAGTTATGGAGTTAGCTCAGGATACACCCTCTGCAAGAGAAGTTTGTGAAGCTCCAGATGGATTTTTTGAATCAAATATTTCCTTTTCCCTATCGCTGTCCCCTGCTCACTATTTTTTTCTGGCTGCCAGGTAAAATAATCAATAAGCTCTATAATAGAAGAGCTTGAGAACAACAGTGCCAAAACAGACTAGAAAAGCCTACTCATCCTATACAATCCAAACTAATGCACACAGCATTATTTAACGATAGAAGTAATAAACTTATAAAAATATTGGTAGTATCCATGCAACATGTCCAGATCTAACCCCAAATAAAGAATGGGGGAATAGAAGTGATTTAGGAGCATAATTCTAAGAGGTTTTCTTACTTGTTGTTTCATGATATACTCTAGTCTTTCCGCTAATGAAACTTCATCACCACACCCAGGATCGGAGAAGTGAGACTTCAAGTCAATTTGCAACACATTTCTCTCCTTCTCAAACACACTCTGTACTGCTTGGAGAAATTCTGCTCTCCAGTCAGCAGCAATATCTGAACGTTCCTGTTAAAAAAAAGCACCTATTACCAATCTGTAACCTACTGTCTTTGATATCATTACTGCATAAGAGTAAAACTAATTGCTAATTCAAGCAGACCAAAGCTGTCTGAGAGGCCTGTTCAAATCTCAGAAAGAGCCCCCTGCTCCTCATATATACGCACATACAGTACCTAATATACTTATTTTATGTATGTATATATATACACACACACACACACCTCTCTCTATATATATACACACACAAAACAAGTTAACCAGTTTTAAAGGGTACAAGACATCTTTATTGTCATACCTTGTTTCCTCTATCTGCCACCTTGCTAAGATAATCTTTCAGTGACTGTATAGCATCCAACAAGGCTAAGCCCTCCTTCTGCCATCCCTCCATCATTGCTGTGGTCTGAAGAACATTTTTCTGCTCCTTAAAACCAAAGGAATGTTCTGACAAAGCCAATATTTTGCAGCTCTCCTCGTATACCATCTTCAGCACAGTCTGACAAGGGGAAAAAAAAAAACAAAACCAAAATAGTCAATATTAGGAAACAGGCATCAACATCTTGACAATGTATGAGTGGAATCTGATAGGACTAGACAACAAAAATAAGGTGGCTGTCCTAGGCTGTAACATCAATAAAGGCATGCAGTTCTGCCCTGGTACTTAACATGCTTAGTAAACTCAAAATATGCACACACACCTCTTAAACAGTTTTTCTGGGAACAGATCAAGTTCTATCAAGTCATATTACTAAACTCAGTGATGACAGAAAATTGAATTACATATTTAGACAACCTTAGCTTAATTTAGCAGATTGATTATTTTGAGAGATGTTATTTGTACATGATCTCAATTTACACAGTAGAAACTGTTTCCTTTGATATTATCGGGCAAAATAATCTCTCTTAAATAAATTCTCCATTCGCAAGTTATTACACCATGCACAAATGTTTCCTGGTCTCATTTTGAGGAAGGTCACTGGAGATTTAAGTCATTTTCTACGTACATTTAACCAAAAATATCCCAGCCTTGACATAGAACTCTCTCTCTCTCTTTGCTACTTACTACTACTACAAGAATAATACAAGGTACTTTTCCTTAACTCTTTGTATTCTTCTTTGCACTTCTCTGCATGACTTAACTTTTGAATCAACCCAACTTGCTTTTCTGCATCTGGAATTGAAATACTGAATACGTCAAGAAGGAATGCATAATGATGCAACCTTTTAGTAAAGGTTAACAAGAGAAGCAGAAGCACACTAAAGTGTCATACTAAACATTCAGCATTGGAACATGCACTCAGATCTTCCAGTCAGTAACTGATGATCCACGAAAGCAACTAAATAAAAAAAAAACTCTGCTTTTTCAGATCTTCCTTCATTTTTCGAGCTAGATGAAACTGTCTGTTAGACATTTTGGGAGGCAGCAAGTACACACTGGGAAGTATACTTCTAGTTTTATATTACTCAAGTTTCTTCAAATAGTATTGTACTCAAACTCCCCGTAGTCTACCACACTAAGCCTTGTACTTCTTGCCAGCCTCACACAGGAGATGATTTGGAGCACTGAATTTCTCCCTTCCACCAGCTGGAACTTCTGGAATCACAGAGAGCTTACTCAGCTACAGCACCAAAAGAGAGTCCCTGGGATATATACCTTCTTGAACTCGCCTTAATGACTGGAGTAAGCAATCATTGCTCAGTCTTCTGTATATTCTTCCTCCTCCTTGAACCATCTGAAAGATCCCTCCATACAGTGGTGTTTCCACAGATCTCCATCAGATCAGAATGTCAAAAATAGGCAAGGGAGCACCATTTCAACTGTATATATTTATTTATGAAACAGCTTTCTGTAAAGCCTCTGAGACAAACCCATCAATCAACAGATCAGTCCTGCCACATGCTGGAACGTCACCAGTGCTATCCTAGCAAAACTTCTGCAATTCTAGCAAGTACAAGCAAGACAAATGTCAGTAGGCTTGTTATAAGAGTCATTTTTGCTTGTCTCAAGAATCATAATCAACTTGAGGTTTAAAACAGTACAGAACAGTTCACAGTGTAAATCTTCTACAGCAGTTAGCTTAGCAGCTAACAGCTAACTCCATTTTATATTAGCATTTCATTTCTACTGTTTCAGTTTTAATTTGATAGCATGTTTATATTAACAATATATTACCTTCAGCTGTGGTGAAAGTACTTCCTGTTCTTTCATTGACTCCATAACATCTGAAAACATGCCATGGTACTGCACGTAAGCCATGAAACTAGCATCTAGATGGTCTGATGGTTGTAGCTCCTGCTTTAGTTTAGCTGCCAAGTTTGAGCTGGTACCTAGAGAAAGAGACAGCCCCCAGGTGTTAGAAAGCTGAAGAGAACTTGAAACCAGCATAACCGCTTGCAAGTAACTGTGATTCCTTCTGCTAGCATAAATGTATGGTTAGTTGATTGAAATCTTGTAAGAGGTTGACCTGAACCAACTTAAACAAGTAAAAGGTTATAAGTCACCTTTAGCACCAGGAACGATGATGATGATGATTTTAAGTTAAGACTCAATAAAACTCCATGTCTCCTACCCAGTATGAAAAGGGACGAAGAAGGAAAAGTAGACTTTCACTAGCATGACTATCTTCTGAACCAACTAAGAAAGGCACAGATATCAAATAAAAGATGCGCAGTAAAAGGAAATTGGGGAAAGTGGCAACGTTAGAATAGTTTTTTCCCGAAGCTATCAAAAAAGTGAAAGGAATCTACAAACAAAGTTGAACTTACTGCTGCCATATTCATTGCTCATCACGTCTGTGGCAGATACTCTTGATCTTATGTCATCTTGCAAATCAGACGGGGTTAGATTATCCGCTTCTCTCATCTGCTTAGAAATAAAAAAATTTATTTATTCACATTAACTTAGTGTTCTGAATCCAGCTGTTGACCTGTCTCTATTTATAGCACCTTTGTTACTAGTGCTGACTTGAGTAAATGCCTACTCCTTCAAAGAGTTAGAGGCAGCAAATATGACGACAAATGCAGCACCAGTACTCCTTGAAAACCATTCTGTCTACATTTTTCCCTTTCAGTAGCCTTAAGAAACAGAAGAGTCTTTGAAAGAGAAGCATTCGCATTTAGTCTCAGCTGACGTGTCATTCTGAGGAATACTGTAAATAATTTCCCTCTAGATACTTTTCTTCTGTAGCAAAATGGAAGAAATAGGAACATTACATACATTTTACAACTTGCAAGTAGAACAAAACTCTCTTTCTGCAGCATGAAAAGAAATGTCAATACTGGGCAATTTCAAATATAAGCTATGGTAATTGAGGAGAAATGATAAGCCTCTGCTGAAATATGTTCAGTTTGTCTATGGGGGTATAACAGTGGACTTAAGATTAAGGACACCTCGCAATGAGGCTCCCCAAAAGCCAAACTGAAATCACACACAACATCCACTGTTGTGTCAGCATCCAGAAGATTTTTCCTTTTCAAATCAAAAAGGGTTAAAAGTTTAATATAAAGTTACAATATACAAACTTTAATCACCGTTCAAGCAGCATCCAACCAGCCTGACGTTAACACTGAAGGGGAACCTCTGTCAGGAAGGGCCCTCTGCACCACCACGCTAAGAGCCATGCTAACTTTCATGGAGCCAACAAACCCAAACCAGCCCAAATCCTCTGGCCTCTATCAGAGCCAGTCAATTTAAGTTGTCTGTGTCCGAGAGAAGCTGAACTCTGCAGGAGGACATTCCCTAAACTTCACCTTTTCAATAAAACCGCAAGTTAACAGTGCATTTAACCCAATGTAACTGCCACTAGAGACGGTTCCGCACCACTTCCTCTTCTGTGCCCATCACATGCTGCAACATCACACATTTCATCTGTTTGGGATCTACCAATTGGGACAGCTGTGCAGAAACTCAACACTAGTTTGATGAAGTGATCAAAGCTTAACCCTTGGTGAACAGTTTTCCACTGAAAGAGTGTCCCAAACTGAGCCAAAGCAAACGCCTTCAGTTACAGGGCTGCTAGCTCAGCCCATGGGAAGGGGCATGAGGCACATGTTGGAGATAGGAGAATGGGGCATTTTATGTGTTTGTAATTAATTTTCCTTCAAAAGCAAGGCATAAAAATTGAGAATAAAATGAATAAAATTAATTTTTTGAAGTAGACTATCTTCCTGTGAAAGGGTACAGAAACAAGTACATAAAAACTCCCATTACCAAGAAAAACCTTTCTTCTGCTATTTTGAAACAGTCTCTTCTAACTCTCTACCACAAAGTTGCCAATCAGTTACTTCCACGGAATCCCGTTGCAAAAGTACCAGGATTTGCAAAGTCCTCTCAAGAAGTCTTCAGAGAACACAAGAGCAATCCAGATTTTTACTGGTACCAGGCCAGCAGCATAAAGACGTGTGGGACACTAAGCCTGCTGTAAGCAGCCTATTCTTCAGTTTTAGTATTTGGAAGGCATTTTCACTTATTCAAAGCTGTGGCAAACAATCTTTACATACAGCCCAGAGTTTGCTCCAGTATCTGACAGTGAGAGAGGTTCTAACAACGGTACATACAGAAAGCTATTCATACCCCTCTTGGTGTTTAATTTCCCACTACTTCGAGCCAATCGCCCAGCAATGATTTAGGATGGGAACAGAGCTGAGCAGTCTTGTGTAAATACAATGAAATCAAGGCATGAAATATCGCTTACCAAAATCTTTTTCTCGGTAACATGTTCATCGTCGTCAACAGAATAGGTACTTTCAGAGAAAACTGGAGATTTTACATCTACATCCACTGCTTCTTCATTGGCATTTTCATACAGGTTAGAAAATCCCATCAAAAGAGAATTATCTCCTTGAAGGGATGACCTAACGTGTACCACTTGAAAATCTGTGCTTTCAGCTTCTGAAAAAGGTGTCAGATGAAGCACTGGTTCAAGTTCCACGCTTGTATCTTCCTTCCTCACAATCTCAGGTGAACCCCATGAAGCCATATCCACGATGAAATCCTGGAAATCTTTCCGAGTATCTTTACTATAGCAGATGTTCAAATTGTTTTTTGGAGAATCAAGACTTTGATCATTTTCCAATGTTAGTTGGCAATGCTTTTTCAGATTTTGCTGCTCTTCAGAGCTGTTCATCACGTCCATTTCCTGAGTTGAGATATCTTCCTGTGGTTGTTTAATTTGAGATTTTATATTTGTGTTGTGAGTCATAGAGTCAAACATAACTTCATCTTTTTCCTACAACAAGATAAAACAATTTCTTAATGCAATTTAAATATGATTTTGCAAACTGAAAAGCATATATTTAAGAACTCATTGCAAAACTTATAATCAAATCTATTATTATTCCCAGATTTTATACAATAATCCAACACTTTAGTTTATTTGATATACAAACTAACCAGGCTTTTTTTTTTTTTTTTTAAACAAGTGTATCATCAATGGGAAAAAAAATCCCATACAATACGAAAATGTACCTATTTCAGCAGAGCTGACTTTTTCATCAAACAGGAAAAACAATATTCCTTGTAGCTATGTAGATGATCTTCCTACTTTTAAATAAATAAAAATCAGAACATGTTGCTTTCCTGATTTGACAAATCTCCCCTAACTATCTTAAGACTTACTTCCTGATCCAGGGCACTGGAGAAAAAACAACAACAACAACAAAAAAAAAACAGTTAAAAAGAAAAGTTCTACGTGCAGTTCCTGTACCTGCCATTTCAGCCCAGGAGAAACAAACATATTTTTGCTGCACCTCCAGCTTTCATTTTAATGCATTTCCTAATTTTCATCATTCCCACTTTTGAACCTAAGAATAACTGTATGGGGGTTCTTCACTCCTGTATGAGCACTGTATTTGTTTCTGTTAAGTTCACTGTTATATGAAGGCCCTTCTACGTTAACATTTTGAACCAGTTCTAATTCACCAGTCAGAAGTAATGAGTTGCTTAATCTCATGAGGGTTTTCTGACTCAATATTCCATGCGCGAGTCCTTTCTTTTCTTCTGAAGAGGTTCTGTATCACAACTCGTAATGACATTTACCAAACTAGAACAAAAAATAGTACCTAAAATATTACTATTTTTCCTTCTCCTGCTCTCAGCTCATTGTCACTAACTTGTCTAGATAGCTGACAGTCTAAACTAAATATTGTACTCTTCCTTATTCTAGGAAGGACGATCTATACAAATAGGTCTTTTTAAACAAATGGACCCCGAGCTCCCCCTGGGGTGGATGAGGAGCTGACAGAGAGCTTATGGGTCAGTACGAAAGGGAGGGCAGGGACAGGCAACGTTATCCTGGTAGTCTGCTACAGGCCACTGGACCAGGAAGACCAAGCAGATGAGGCCCTCTAAAGACAAATAGGAGCAGCCTCATGTTCACAAGCCATGATCCTTATGGGGGCCTTCAGCCACCCCAATATTTGTTGGGGGGACACCACAGCAGGGCATAGGCAATCCAGGAGGTTCCTGGAACATGTTGATGGTAACTTCCGTCTCCGAATGACAGAGGAGCCAACAAGGAGAGGTGCTATGCTAGACCTCGTTCTCACCAGCAAGGAAGGGCTGGTGGGGAAAGTGAAGCTCAAGGGCAGCCTTGGCTGCAGCAACTGTGAAATGGTGCAGTTTAGGGTCCTGAGGACAGTGAGGGGGAAACACAGCAAACTTGCTACCCTGGACTTTAGCTGAGCAGACTTTGGCCTCTTCAGAGGGCTGCTTGGTAGAGTACCATGGGAGAAAGCCTTGGAGGGAAGAGGGGCCCAAGAAAGCTGGTTAATATTCAAGGATCACCTCCTCCAAGCTCAGGAGTAATGCATCCCAACAAAGAGGGAGTCAGGCAAAAATGCCAGGAGGCCTGCATGGATGAACAAGGAGCTCCTGGCCAAGCTCAAGCAGAAAAAGGAGGCCTACAGAGGGTGGAAGCAAGGACAGATAAGCTGAGAGGAAAACAGAGAAATCGTCCAAGCAGCCAGGGTTGCTGGTTAGGAAAGCCAAAGCCCTCTTAAAATTAAATTTGTCCAGGGACATCAAGGGCAACAAGAAAGGCTTCTATAGGTACATCAGTGATAAAAGGAAGACGAGGGAATTTGTGGGCCCTTTCTGGAAGGAAACGGGAGACCTGGTCACCCGAGATATGGAGAAGGCTGAGGTACTCAATGGCTTTGCCTCAGTGTTCACCAGCAAGAGTTTTAGCCCCACAAAGCAAGTCCCAGAAGGCAAAGGCAAGGACCGGGAGAATGAAGAACCATCCACTGTAGGAGAAGATCAGGTTTGAGACCATTGAAGGAACCTGAAGGTGTACAAGCCCGTGGGACCTGAGAGAGGCATCTGCGGGTTGTGGGGGAACTGGTAGATGAAGTTTCTAAGCCACAGTCCATCACATATGAGAAGTCGTGGCAGTCTGGTGAAGTTCTTGCTGACTGGAGGAGGGGAAACATAACCCCCTATTTTCCAAAAGGGAAGAAGAAAGACCTGAAGAACTACAGGCCAGTCAGTCTCACCTCTTCTTCCCAGCAAAATCACAGAGCAGATCCTCTGGGAAACTATGCTAAGGCACATGGAAAATAAGGAGGTGACTGCTGACAAAGAACATGGCTTCACTAAGGGCAGATCATGCCTGACAAATCTGTTGGCCTTCTACAACAGGGTTACTGCACTGGTGGATAGGGGTAGAGCAATTGACATCATCTACCTGGACTTGTGCAAAGCATTTGACATTTTTCCACATGATGTCCTTGTCTCTAAATTTCCTATGTACTCAAACTCTTTTCATATAAGCCCTCTTACTAACACCACCTTCATAAACCAGCCTTAACAGACAGTAATTTGGTATATGACAGATGACTACAGCTCTCTAAAAAAAATCACCTGGATTTTACTGTTTCAAAAATCAAGTAATTTAATACAAGTTCACATTCAGTTATGTGAGCAAGTGGATCTAGAAAAGATTCAGAATAAAGAAAGGCTTCTAATAAAATTATGTATCTCTAGCCACTGCTGGAAAAACTATATAAAGACAGACCCTTAAACTGACTGACAACAGCCATTTATATAACACAGTATTCATTTTCACCCTTAGAACCTGTAGTAGTACGGGCCATCAGCACTTTTACTTCTACTATTACAGCACTGAAAGGAAAAACTATAGGGCTGTAGAGACTCACAATATTGGCTTGTTTAAAACAGCAGCATAATACTATTAATAAAATAATTACATACCAATATATCAGCTGGGGAAGGCAAAACTGGAAATGACTGATCAACATAAGCTTCCACTCCTTCCAATTCCTCCGTTCCTTTTTTAAGGGCTTCATCTTTTCTTCCTCCTTGGCAGAAGACCTTGAGAAAGTTAGCCTCTTCATTATTACATCGCTCCTCTGACTTGAACAACTTCAACTGTGAAATAAGTTCATCTCTTTCCAATTTTAAGGCTTCAAGCTCTTTCACGTATGCCTTGATCTGATCTTTCAATTTTGCAGTGCTACCTTGCAGTTCATTGATTTCTCTCTGATTAGCTGCATCTTTCTGATTCAGTGTTTGCACCTGAAAATCAAGTCTAGAAACTTCTAACTGAAGACTATAAACATCTTGAGCCTGATTTGCATCTTTCCTTTTCAACTCAGTTTCAAGTTCTGCTGCTTGTTTTGTTAAGTATTGCAACTCATTTTTGTCAGCTTCTCTTTGGTCTGCCATTATCTTAATCTGTGCATCTTTTTCTAGAATACTTGCTTCCCTCTCTTTCAGGGTTTCTTCAAGTTCTTGAATGTGAGAAGTAGTAATTCTTGCTTCAACCTCTCTCTGAGATGCATGTTTTTGGAAAAGGCTGTATTCTTCCTGAAGTGCATTGTACTGTGTTCTTAGAGAGGTTAGTTCTGCAAAGCGCTGCTTTGATGACTCCTGTGCGTTTTGGCATTTTTTCTCTAAAATTTCCACTTCCATTTTTAACTGTGATTCTTTGTCTTCCAGTTGCTGCTGCAGAGCTTCTCTAGCGATTGAGACAAGCTCTAGCTTTTCCTGAAGTTCTCTCACATTGGTGACTAGCAACTCATTTCTTCTGTCCGGATCAGTATCACCCTGACAATCTGTCAATCCCTTCAATTCATTCTGAAGGTCTTCCACTGATTTTTCCAATTCAAGGTCATAAAGATCACTTTGGTTGTCACTAACTTCATGGCATGCTGGTCCAAACTGTGCCAACTCTTTTTGAAGCTTCTCAATTACACCATGAAGTTGCTCTGCCTCTTCATCTTTGTCCTTACGCAGCCGTTCCTGGTCACTACGAAGATGCTCAATAACAGATCTGAGTTCTTCGATTTCAGATTTTTGGTTTTCCACAACCTTAGCAAAAGGATAAGGTCTGAATATTAACATGTGTAGGAAGAATTGCTATTGCACATAGAATTCAAACTACTTCTGTTTTGTTTTTTAAAATCACACATTTGACAGAAGAAACAATTACAGATTTCAGGTGGGTAGCTACTCAGAATACTCTCTACTTTCCTCAGAGAATTATCAAATAGTCTTCATTTGCAATATGATTCTGTACATGTTGTTTACATCAAAATAAAGCAATAAACTTCTAGTAAATTTTCTTACCGTATTCTCCAGAGTGTTCTCTAGCTCTTGCTTGAGTCTTTTCATTTGTTCATTCAAATGATCAATTTCTTGATTCTTTTCTTTAAGCAGTGCTTGCGGGAATGACAGAGCTGAGGTATCGCTAACACCTAAGTCCTGATTTTGCTTTACGTGAAGTTTTGTTAGATCCTCCTGACGAGAAAAACAGCAGTCTCATTCAAAAGGACTTACTTTCTCCCCCAGCCTAGTAGCAGAACAGACCTAAGGGCTTTATTTAAACATTCTCCTCCTTACTATAATGTTAATTTAAAAAAAACAGCAATAGCTACTTTATTTGGTTTTGTACCACTGGATTAAATTGCCACAATGTTCCTTAACTTCCAAAGTAACAGATAAACACTAATTGCCATACTGACAACCAACCAGTTTTATAACTTAACAACATTTGCTGTGGCCATAGAAGTCAGTCAGGAATGCATACAAAATAGCGTAATGTTTACTAAACAACAATGCTGCAGGCTCAATCTATCAGGACCAGAAAAAAAGCTAAGCTTTTAATGTCAAACGAACATGGAAGATATTGCCATAAGCATGAATCTACAGTATCAGGTTTTTTTTCTAGATATCTTTTCCCAACAGGAATACAATAATCTCTTGACAACAGGAATGAAGTACATATTTATCACATTATGAGATAAAGACCACAACACGCAAGAAAGGAGGTATCTGAAGTTTTACCTGGTACACACTAAAGCCAAGAAAACCTACCTTCAAGTACGCATTCTCTAGCTGAAGCTGGCTGATGCTGGAGGTGCTAAGGTTTTTTTGCACCTCTAGCTGCAAGTTCAGCTGCAATATCTCCTCATTTTTACTGGTCAATTTATCTTTATATTGATCTAGTTGCTCTAACAAGCTTGCAATCTAGAAATAAAGAAAATGCATAGCTGTTTTAATTTAGTCTCCTATTTAATCAGGAAATAAAGTTTCATTCATTGCTATGTTTAGTTAGAACAAGTAGCTTCAGCAGATTCTATGGTTTAAACTCTCCCTAATTAAATTAAATAAATTAACAAAATATCTGAGACAAAAAAAGAGTAAGAAGCTAGTTTTCCAGCTCCTCAGCTAGGTACCAAACTGCTGCAATGGTGGTTGTTTGTTTTCTTTAAAATAAAATCTAACTGGTCATAAAAGATGTGTTAATTTACGTTCTGAACAATCAAGGTCTGACCGCTGATGTAGTTTGAGACAGCAATGAGAAATGTTAGCATTTGATGTTTAATGTAATCATAAGCAGTAACCCAAACACCATTCTCCTCCTCTCAAAAGAGCGAAATTAGCACCGCAGTGCTAATCCCAGTACACAACTATCAAAAAAATTCTGAACATTGACAACTTCGCCCTGTAAGACAGTCAATAACTACACATTTCTCACAGTTTTTCTCTCTTGCCTTACTGTGTAGCGAGGTTCAAGTGCTTTAAGAAGAAGGACTGGTGACTCCTGAAATAAGACTTCTAGAGATACAAAACTTCAATGTGTACAAAATGAGTTTTTATTAGCTTACTGCTCCTGAAACAAAGGTGTAGAGTTAACCGAAGGGTCATCCATGCTTTATTTTCTTTACACATCCTAAACTGGACTGTATGTTTGTATATTACACAGGCAAAAGTAATTATGCAAAATTACATAAAAATACTGCATGTGGGATGAGTGTGTGAGTGTGCACACATCTGTGCACGTGCACCCAAAAAAAGGTCTAAATAATGTTATCAGTTATACTGCACTTTAGCTTAGCTTGGTACAAGTACTCATCGCTAAAATTCGCTGGCCCACAAATTGTAGAGGGTCAGATGACACCATTATGCATCACTGGCCCTCCTGTTCTTAAAAGGATCATCGCTTGCTCTCAAAGCGAAACAAAAATTTATCTGTTTCCTGCTGCACCTCAACTTTGGGAGGAAAGGAAAATCAGTTTACAACAGAAATTGATCAGTCAAAGCTGATGTGAATCATTGCAAGACAATTTCCAGAGGAATGGCAGACAGACAGACAGAGGGACAATAAAACAAAGAAAAAAAACCCGAAGTTTAGTTAACACCAAACCACAGAGAATACAAGTCAAAAAGGCACATTTACTACAAGAACTTTTGTCATTTGATTTTTGAATGGCTTAAATTCTCAGCTACAAGTTTGCACAAAATGATTCTAGATTTATGTGAGCGACCCCAAAATCTACAGAACACTAACAAAACTCAAATTACCTCTCCCTCTTTCCTCTGAAGTGCTTCCTGTTCTGCCTGTAACTGTTCCTTCAGCCCTTGGTGAGAAGTGCCTTCTGTGGGTACTCTGTGCCTCGCTTCATCCAATTTAGATTGTAGGGCAGAGATCTGAATAAGGTTATTGTACTGCTGCTGTTGCAATGCTTCTTTATCCTGCAAAGTAATTTTTATGTTACAGTTAATTGCTGTCAATATACAAATCCATCTGGACAGAATAATCCTACCAGAATACTTCTTTATCCCTGAAAAACCCCAATGTAAGAACAAAAATATTAATACTAGGTCTATAACAACAGGAATGCAAAATAACTGAATGTTTTTAGCTCACCTGTAGGTTTTTACCCCTTTATTTTTTCTAATCTAAGTTTAACATCCAAAAATTTAGCAATCAGTGGTAGTACTATACTTTCTCTGTTACACAGTGTACTGTATATTTGTTTAATAATCTAAACATCTTGCTCTTGTAGCCATTTCCAAATTGATTATGGTACCACATATTTGCCAAGCTAAATGTAAGAGGTGGAGAGTTTTGGGTAGACCAAACACCTACTACAAATATATCATGATAAATCAAAAAATGAAGCACCAGCACTACATTTTTGCGTCAGATTTGTCGTCTGACAAATTGACAGTTTTCTTCCTTTATTTATTTTTTTAAAACTTCTCCTTCAGTCCTCTCTGTGGTTCTAACACAGTCCTTAGGATCTGGGTCAGTTCAACACAGAAAGCTTCACTTGCGAAGTCATCCAAATAGCATGCATACATATTTGTACTTAAAACGATAAAGGAAAGCTGGACATGAAACCTATGGCAGGAACTGCCTCTTCAACACTTATTCTGACCATAGCTCAATAAATGTACCTCTAATAGGAGGATTATTTCAGATTCATTATATAATTTGCCAAAAATAAATTGACTATCTTTTCTCTAGTTAAAGAGAACTAAGACCCAGAGTACATGGATAGCATCTTCTGATCTTAAAATGAAAGAGACATCAATAAAAGTAAAAAAATTAGAAAGTTTATGTTGTACCACACTACCAAAACAGCATGCCCAACAACACATATTTAAAAGAGCTGCCCAAAACTTCATGCAGATACTGAAGAGTCCGTTGGACTTCCACCTACCAGCCTCTAAGCAGTCCTCACTAGCCTTCTGGCAGCTCTGGGGCAGTCCCCACATACACAAAGCACACGAGAGGAAAGGGGAAATTACAGGAGATACAGCCACTTAAGTTATGATGAATTTTTCTTGCCATCACGCAGTATCTGTGATATTAACCAGCCCCTCAAGTGTTTTGCTGCCATACACTATGATGAAACCCAAACAACATTGGTGTCTATCTTTAGTTTTGATGTCAACTAAAAGACAGACATTATCCGCACCATTTTGAAGCTCATCTTGATCACTCACAAAAAGCTCCCAATAACTACATGCAAATCTGGATTACTGCAGAATCAGGCCACTTCCCCTCAGATGTTCTTCCATTTATTGCACAGCAGAGCTACAAGTGTGTCATGGTGTCTGCACAGCTCTGCACACAGGAGTGATGTTTCTCTTAACATTCTCCCGTTGCTACGTTCTAAGGTCATAACAGTGACCCAGCAAAAGCAAGCAGCAACCCAGGCAAAAAACAGAGCTTTATGCAAAGCATTAATGTAAAACCTGATTCTGGATGCCTGTGAAGTTAGGGCATACTGTGGTACCACCTCTTCCTGACTCCAAAACATGTCGGATAACAGGCTCCTTAAGTGAGTCCCACTTTCAAGACCTCAAAGCAAAAGAATGGGCCATCAACTCAGAAGGAACAAGCCTCTCCCAGCACAACCCTAACCAAAACCATCAATGTTATATACCAACAACCTGGGCAACTGAAAGAAATTGGGCCAGAAAAGAACAAGGAATACCTGCTCTATGACATGATAAATAGATGTGGTAACTGTGAATTAAGACACTGCTCTTCAAAAAAAGATACAGTTCCATATTCAAAGTTACTCTTTCCAAGGCCTATTTCTTATTAGCACTAGTCTCTGTTAGCTGCAGTGCCTATAGTTTTGTTTGTTGAAATTTTGGGGGTAGTAAAAATTATAGTTGCCATTCAAATCAAATGTATTTTTATAGAAAAACTTCGTGACTTGCAATCATTGAGAGCTCATTCAACATCTATTTTCTGCACAAAATTGCTTCATGTCAAAATATTACAATCACTACGGTTAATAAATTCAAAGCTGCAACCTTGTTTAAAACTGGTGAATTAGTTTCTCGAAAGAGTCTAAATTTGGCTTACAATTTTTAAGAACAACCAATTGACTAGGACATTGAGAGAGCTAAAAGAATGTTTTTAATTCACATGGATAAAAGAAAGCCTGGACAAAAAGCAAAATTTCAGGGACAAGAGTATTGCAGTCTCTGTCCACTCCAAGGCAAACTAAACAGAAAAAAAAAGCTTTCATGTATTTGTATTAAATTACCAAATAGCTTAGGTCTCTGGAGTTCTCTGGTTCAACCTCTAACAGCAGAACAAACTTGGCTCTGGTCAGGGCCTTGGACAGCCAAATTCTAGACATTTCAGAGAAACCACTGCCACTCTGAATATCTTTTTCAAATGTTGACTGACCCCAGTATGACTTTTCCCACTGCCATTTAGTTGGAATTTTCCTTGTTGCAGTTTACGCTTGTATTTTTTCATCCTTTCAGCATGCAACTCAAGTCAGGCTTCATATTCTCTATAACTTCACATTATATGATTGTTGGCAACAACATGATCTCCGCAAAGACAAACAAACCCTGTCTTTCAGCTTCCCCTCATAAATCATTTACTTCAGTCCCCCAGCTATCTTATCTTGATGGACCTTTGTTAAACTTGATCTAGTATTCCTCTGTCTTTATTGTTCAGGGGAGTCTTGAACAATTCTCCAGATACAATCTCACAAGTGCCAAATAGTAATATTAGTACTTACACTAAAACTGGCTACTCTATATCACATTCAGCTTAAGTTAAAACAAAAATATTTTGTTCACAGTTTTTAAAGTAAAAAATAACGGAAGCAACTATTTACAGAATAATAGAGAATATTTAGTTTAGATCATGCTACTCTCAAATCCTCAAACTTGACAGACACACAAACAACATTTATTGAAGGAAAATTGCTGGGAGGAAACAAATATTTAGGTAGGAAACAAGGCAGGAAAGGTTATTCAGATGTTTGTGAGGAGACAATTTTGCTAAACAGTATGTAATTCCTTTAATTAAGCTGTATTTAAATCTGCTGTAGTAACAAAACAAATTCTGGGAGCATGGCAAAAAAACTGGCTCCAGTGGCATATAGCAAGAAAAGCTACTGGTTAAGCTTATATGATTTTAACAAAGTTGCTTACTGAAGACCCACCAGATTTAATATTCAGTAATACTATCTCTCAGGAACTTCCAGAGAAGAAAACCTTTGATCCACTGAAACATGACAACTGTCAATATAATAAGTCAGCTTATGGTCCATAAATGCATAGGTTGTTTAAAACACTGGCTGCAATGTCTGCCACTTAATAAAATTGTTTAACCCTTGAATGCAAGGAATAGTCTCAAAGAACACTATTAACAGAGTCATTGATATTTGCTACAAAGAAATTGTCTGCCTAATGTCTTTCCAATTAACTAAGTATTTTAAAGTTACCTGTTTTAATTCGGTTTCTACTTTCTTCATTTTCTGTAGTTGTTGTTCCAAGTAGTTAACGGTCTTTGAGACTTCAGTATTGCTCTGCTCCAGTTCTTGAACTTGTGCCACCAGTTTTTCTATCTCTTTATCACGAGCTATGATTTCTTGATGCTTTTCCTCCTTTTCTAATAACAGCTTATTGTAATCATCCATTTTCTCTTTTATTTCTGCTTGCAGAGAGTCTACCTGTACGGAAAACACATTATATAGATATTCAGGCAACATACTAAGCTTCCAGTTGGAGGCAAGAGTCATTTCATGGCTAAGCATGAAGAATTCTAATATGAACTAAACTAATACTAAGATCCCAGAAAAGAATAAAATCAGATGTGGAGAAAGGATGAAAAAGTAACTTCCTGAAGTCTTGTCTTCCAAATGCAGTGGCTCTTAAGTACACAACTGATTACACACACTTTATATTTTTAGTATTCTAGCAAAATGCTGCAAGGAAGTATACACTCTAGTCCCAGTGCTCATCAGAAGGAACTTTATTTGATTTAAGATAAAAAACTCAAGATTAAATGGATTATTACTAACAGCACTGGATGTATTTCTATAACCTCAGAACCCTTTTTTATTACTTCTGGAAACTGCAGTTTGAAAGAAAATACCAAAATTTGAAAGAAAAATATGCAACTTAATCAATGTCTAATATCACATTGCCAGAAAGCTAGTGCTGCAATTCTGCAGATAAGGAAACACTTTCACAACCTTCACCCCCATGGAAAACTCTCAGATGGTAGCTCCAAGCACCAGTCATCACTTTTTCCCTTTGCTCTTCGAGGTATATGAGCAGGATTATTTTGTGAAAAACTACGAACCTCTAACTACTACATGCAGAAATTAAAACTTCAAATGAACTGAATTGTTTCAGTGCAAGATAAGCAGTTATTGACAATACAGATTCATTAAGCAACTGTATAAGAACCGTTCTGATGTGTTTTGGCAGACTGCAGACATACCTCATCCTACCCACAAATGTCATGTGCTTAGCTACCTCCATTGTGTCCCTTTCTCCATTTAAGTATTAATCCTTTTGAGAGAGGTTGCAAATAGTTACATCATCTAGTCCTATGTTTTTCAGAACTTTCCCTTTACTAAGCCACATAAACACTAGTGGTTCGTAAACAGCTATCATCCATCTAACAATCTTGAATGAAAAGCAAGATAATGGCCTGAACAGTCTGACATACTCTGAATAACTTTCCATACATCCTTTATGATTCTGTATGTTCAAGATTTAAGGAAAGACTGCCACAGAGGTATACCTTCTGGGTAAGGACGTATCTTCAACAAGTCACATGGCCTTCAAAGCAAAATCTTTGCCATTCTTTTTCTGATCTTTGCCACAATACAAAGAACACGTAGGCTATACGTGTGATACAGCCTGAGAAAGTCATAATGCACGGTATTCAAGTAAATGAGAAGCCAAGATGGGTAAAGAATGATATGTAATAACTCTACTTCTAACAAAATCTAATTAACTCCTATCAGAGGTTACAGAAGGCAAGTGACAATCTGGTGTCTTCCAGCATGGAAAATTCACTCTGCCAAAGATTCAGTTGTTCATACAGGATCTGCTTCTATAGCACTGATTTACATAATCACAGAATTACAGAATCATCTAGGTTGGAAAAGACCTCCAAGATCACCTAGTCCAACCTCTGACCTAACACTAACAAGTCCTCCACTAAACCATATCACTAAGCTCTACACCTAAACGTCTTTTAAACACCTCCAGGGATGGTGACTCCACCACCTCCCTGGGCAGCCCATTCCAACGCCTAACAACCCTTTCAGTAAAGTTCTTCCTAATATCCAACCTAAACCTCCCCTGGCACAACTTTAGCCCATTCCCCCTTGTCCTGTCACCAGGCACGTGGGATAATAGACCAATCCCCACCTCGCTACAGCCTCCTTTAAGGTACCTGTAGAGAGCGATAAGGTCGCCCCTGAGCCTCCTCTTCTCCAGGCTGAACAACCCCAGCTCCCTCAGCCGCTCCTCGTAAGACTTGTTCTCCAGAACCCTCACCAGCTTCGTTGCCCTTCTCTGGACTCGCTCGAGCACCTCGATGTCCTTCTTGTAGTGAGGGGCCCAAAACTGAACACAGTACTTGAGGTGCAGCCTCATCAGAGCTGAATACAGGGGGATGATCACTTCTGTAGTCCTGCTGGCCACACTGCTTCTTATACAGGCCAGGATGCTGTTGGCCTTCTTGGCCACCTGAGCACACTGCTGGCTCATATTCAGCCGACTATCAACCAGTACTCCCAGGTCCTTCTCTGCCAGGCAGCTTTCCAGCCACTCATCTCCCAGCCTGTAGCGCTGCTTGGGGTTGTTGTGCCCCAAGTGCAGGACCCAGAACTTGGCCTTGTTGAACTTCATACAGTTAGCCTCAGCCCATCGGTCCAGCCTATCCAGATCCTCCTGCAGAGCCTTCCTACCCTCGAGCAGATCGACACACGCACCTAACTTGGTGTTGTCTGCAAACTTAATGAGGGTGTGCTCGATCCCCTCATCCAGATCACTGATAAAGACATTAAAGAGAACTGGCCCTAGTACTGAGCCCTGGGGGACTCCACTAGTGACCGGCCTCGAACTGGATTTAACTCCATTCACCACGACTCTTTGGGCCCGGCTACCCAGCCAGTTTTTAACCCAACAAAGCGTACGCCAGTCCAAGCCAAGAGCAGCCAGTTTCTTGAGGAGAATGCTGTGGGAAATGGTGTCAAAAGCCTTACTGAAGTCAAGGTAGACCACATCCACAGCCTTTCCGACATCCACTAAGCGTGTCACTTTGTCATAGAAGGAGATCAGGTTCGTCAAGCAGGACCTGCCTTTCATAAACCCATGCTGACTGGGCCTGAACGCCTGGTTGCCCTGTAAGTGCCGCGTGATGACACTCAAGATAATCTGCTCCATGAGCTTCCCTGGCACTGAAGTCAAACTAACAGGCCTATAGTTTCCCGGGACTACCCTCGGGCCCTTCTTGTAGATGGGCGCCATGCTTGCTAGCTGCCAGTCAACTGGGACCTCCCCTGATAGCCAGGACTGCTGATAAATGATGTGAAGAGGCTTGGTCAGCTCTTTCACCAGTTCTCTCAGTACCCTCGGGTTGATACCATCCAGTCCCATCGACTTGTGAACATCTAAGTGCTGTAGCAGGTCACCAACCATTTCCTTGTGGATTATGAGGGCCACATTCTGCTCCCCATCCCCTTCCACCAGCTCAGGGTACTGGGTAACCAGAGAACAACTAGTCTTGCCGCTAAAGACTGAGGCAAAGAAGGCATTGAGCACCTCAGCCTTTTCCTCATCTCTAATTTCATAGACTGCACATTAAAGAATTGATGGAGAGAAAATTAGTTAGTATACACATTGAAGTTTCATTAAGAGCAGTGCCACAAACAAAAGCTGAAGGCTGTGGTACAGTATATCATCATAATTCCATTATCTTTATTACATTTCTCAGCTTCCCCTTGCATGCCAAAAGGCACTTTTAATATAAGTAACTGAATATAATATATCTGAACAACAGGCCAGAAGAATTCTGGAATGATTTGGGTTGGAAGGGACGTTAAAGATCATCTAACTCAACTCCCCTGCAATGAGCAGAGGCAACTTCCATTAGGCTGGGTTGCTTAAGGTCCCATCCAACCCCAGCCTTGACCACTTCCAGGGATGGGACATCCACATCTTCTCTGGGCAACCTGTGCCTCACCACCCTCATAGTGAAGAATTTCTTCTTTATAACCAACCTAAATCTACCCTCTTCTCACTTAAAAACATTACTCCTTGTCCTATCACTACACGCCCTTGTAAAAAGTCTCTCTTCATCTTTCTCATAAGCCCCCTTTCAATACTGAAAGTCTGCAATGAGGTCTCCCCAGAACACTTTCTTGTACAGGCTAAATATCCCCAGCTCTCTCAGCTTTTCTTTATAGATGAGGTGCTCCAGACCTCTAATCATCTTTGGGGTCCTCCTCTGTACCCACTCTAAAAGGTCCACATCTTTCTTGTTCTAAGGGTTCCAGAACTGGATGCAGTACTCCATCCACAACTATCAAGTACTTATGGACAGGAAATTAAGTTGAAAGCAGTTTCCCAGCCCCTGCAAGAATTCTGCTACCCTAAAACATGCATCCTTATCTCTGAGTCAAGCTGAAGCAGACTTGACAAAGGAAGAACAGGGGAAAAAAAGCATATCTAATAATATCTAGTAGAAGAGATTGAAAGGAAAAGGAAAGAAAGATTAAAGACATGTTCATGTTGTTTTCCCTACCTGTAGAATCAATTCATAGTTCTGTATAATGTTCATTTATGCAAAAAAAAAAAAAAGAAAAAAACACAAGAAAAACAAAAGTTAATCTTTGAAACCAAGTATCAAACAAACAAGCATCTGAACAAAAGGACTGATTTATAAGCTTAAACAGGACATGGCATAAAGACAAAATATCTTTTATTAGAACTGGTATAGCTGGAAAAATTAAACCAGTTTGGAACCCAGAAGCTTTTCCTCAGATGTGCTTTGTAAAGCAGAGTGTCTGCATTCTTCTCCTCCATAGTTACGTAAACTGGATGCATAGGCTGTGAACATTTACTGTAACGCACAGGTTCAAATAAAGCATTTATTTCTACCTCTTTAAGTAATACAAGTAATCCCTCACCCCTAAATGTAGCCCAGACATGCAGCGCATGTAAAGGGTGTGGGGGCAGTTGAACCTGCTCTGTGGGACCACAGGAAAGAAGTCTCTCAAGAGCCAGTCCCCAAAAGCAGATACAGTTTTTGGCATTTAATTGTAGTAAGCCTCCATTAGCCACTAAATGTGATTTTACTCACCCCATACTTTCTCAGCTCTCCTGAAGTCTGCAATTTTGCTGAAAGTTTTAACTGTTCTTCTAGCTTCTGAATTTCTTGCTGAAAATCATCACGTTCGTGTTCCCTTTCTATAGCTTGTTCCTACCGACCCAGACAGAGAAAACGAAAACCTTTTTAGAAACTCTTAATTTCATTAAAATACTGAGAAAAAGAAAAATCTTTATTTTTTAAATTTAGTTGGTTTTGTTTTTTTAATGCTGTGAAGAAGCTATGCTCACTTACAAGTAACTAAAAGCTTTTTAAAGTACTTAAATTTTAGCTAAAATTTTAGTGGAAGACAAAAAATTGACTCCAATGTACATACAAACTAACATCAGCAATTAATTTTAAAAAAAGGAAAAATTGTCTCATAATATTACAGAAAAAGATTTATTTTTTCCTGTCTTTCTTTTAAGTCTAGTCTTGCAAGACTAGAATACCAAGATCAAGATTTAAAGAAAAGAAGCAGCATCGTATTTTAGGAACCATCTTCCAAGTCACAATCACAAACTAAGAATATTTATCACATCCAAAACCACGAAAGCATGATATCAAGTTTGCTTACGTCCATGAATTGCCGCTGTTTTTTAAGCTGTTTTTCAAGGACTTGGATTTGCTGTTTTAATTCAGCAACCTCCAATAACTGCTTAGCCAGGTCTTGATTACTATGCAGCTGTTCTTCCAGTTCCACCTCCAAAACTTTCATTTGAGAGCGTAAGTTGGAATGGTCCTTCTCTGCCTGACACTGAAGTTCTAATTTCTCCTTTGCTAAAAGTTCTACTTCCTTCAGTAGACCTGAAGAACACAAAAACAAAAAGGTTATTAGAGTAGAGTACAAAAAAACCCAACAAAAAACCCTAAGGCATTCTGAATTTAAAGGATTACGTTCAGGTACTTTGAGAGCAACAAAACCAAATTGACCATCCCCAGAAGTTTTAAAAAGACACACAAAAGAAAGTCAGATACTTGGCTGCCCACCGTGTCCTTAAAAATTTAAAAATCTCTTTGTTAAGACTACCATATTTACAAAAGAAAATGACTCCTAACTAGGAGTCATTCAAACTCCCTCCCTCAGTCTCTGCCCTTTCAAACCCAGTTCCACACCCCTCCTGCCCCAGAGGTTCTTTGCAAAGCACACAAGATCCTCACTCCTACAAATTCATTTCATTCCAGATGTGCTCCAACCCCATGTTTAAGCCCCACACACCAAATTCAGCCACTCAGTCTCACAAATACATCCTTCCAACTGCCCCATTCTTCACTATTTTATCTCAAGTCCATGCCACCACTTCCATCCCAATGTCCCACCTTGCTTAAAATCTCTTCGAAACTAAGCCTTCTAATACTGAATTCTGAATTCTTCCAAAATGTTATGCTAGGATCCTCTTAGACCTCCAACATCTAATCTCAGGTTAACCTCTCAATTACTCCTCTACCTCATGCTGTACTGGATACTGCTGCTGATGTCCATGCTGTGGAGTCAACACCCAGCCCATCTACACAGTGGCCAATAGTGCCCAGCCTTACCCTGAAGCTAGCTGCTGTATGAATGCAAAGTTAGCCTTTTTCCTGAATTTGAGTGGAGATTAAAACACAGAAAGATCACGCCTGGAGAAAATTAATTCAGTTCTGAAACTACAAAGGCAAGAAACACCTGGGAAAAAGATGTCACACATTTGTGCTATACAGATAGTGGAAATACCATAACCATGAAAATATGCAAAGCTCAAGTTATCCAAAGCTGATTTATACCTATAAACTGTATTGTCAACCAGTTGGATACACTGTTTAGGTGACCCAAACCAAGACTGATGTGAATGAGCACAGAAGTAGGAGTAAAACTATTTTGATGCGATTATAGATAAAAATGACCCAAACACAAAAATAGAGTCTGGTTATTCACTATTTAATGCAAAGTCAAAGAATTATAGAATGGTTGAAGTTGGAAGAGACTTCTGGAGATCACCTGCTCCAACCCCCCGACCAAGCAGGGTCACCTAGTGCAAGTCACGCAAGAACTCATTATTTCACTTTTCAAATGCTCCATTTTTTTCCATCTGAAATATTTTCAGTCAAAGAGGAGAAACGTAAGTCTATGATTCCAGCAAGGACCTTAACCGATCGTACTAGACTGGCTCCCAGGATGGGAGAATTCCCTTTTCCAACCATGATCAAATCAATCCACATGATTTTTGGCTTAATTCCTTTCCAAGTTACTGTTACAAACTTCAGAAATAAGGCAGTACTGTACCTTCATTATAACATCTTTACTATTACTTCAATACTCATAGTTTTAATTAAATTTGTCTATGCTTCAGAATAAGCAAAGAAACAAACATTTCTGTGTTCACATTTAAGAGGGTATGTGTCACAAACCTAAAATGCAGCAATAATATTTACATTAAAAATTAGTGAAACTGTCACAGCAATAAGGATAATGAAGCACTTGAACAGACTGCAGAGACTGAAGTCTGTCTCTGGAAATTAAGAGGGTGAAAAAAGAAACAAGTAGGTTCTATCTGGGGACAAAAATGTGATATAAATGAGATCTTGAGGTCCATAGCAAACTTACTGTTCCATAATTCAGTCACCCTGGTCTCTTACTGTAGTTAGCTGTGCTTCCTTCACATTAAGAGGATATTAAGACATGCAAGGTAAAAGTTAATTGAATGAGAGAAAATTCAGGAGATATGGAACCGTATCAAATTCTTTAACCATTTGCTACCCCCAGTAAAAAAAGCTACCCATGTTAACTTTCAAAACCAATCGAAATGGGTAATGCTTTCAGTGACAAAATTGCATATCATTAACTTGATTTCTTGAAGATGTGTAGCATGAATGTACATTGACAATGTGAGAGCAAAAGATGCACCAGTTGGAAGAAAAAAAAACATTTTGTTTTGCAGTCACGTGAGACAATGTGCTAAGTGCTCTTCCCTCACTCACACACAGTTACACTGTCACAAGGCTTGTGCTGACATTTTAAGTTTGCTCCTGGCTGAAAAATACAAATCACAAAATTAACAAAGGACTTTAAGGAACCACTGGAGAAGCAGATATACATGTACACTACAATATCTTAAAAAGCTCCACTCCTGCTAAATTATTTTTCTTTGACTGATAGTCTACAAGTATATTACAACAAAATTTCACTCCAGGCACTGGTTTTGCAAACTTACGATTATTAGCAGTGGCATCTCAGATGCCTACAAAGTAACAGCAACTATGCAATCATTATGCCATGGTCCTTAACATTTGAGTGCATTAGAACTGTGCCATTGATAATCACATGAATTAAGCTCTGGTGTTTCCAAATCAAATGTTCACTGAATTGCAGATGTAACTCAAGCTCTGCAGAATGCATGCAGGCAAGCAAAGAGACTCTGCCAAACCAATTTCTCTCACAACCTACTTGGGTAGTGAGATACAAGAGCATCCTGTCATCAAGAGATGCAACAGAGCAAGTTATCCAAGGCTGAAACAGATGGTCCAGTAAATGCCAAGGACAGCCTCAGTTCTATTAAGCAACCAAGCAAGCAACATATGCAAGCCATAGCTGCACAACAGAGAATATCTTCTATGAAGAGCAATGTTTTGCCATGCGAGAGTCTGGAATAAATTAGCACTCTGCTGTATCCACTTGCATACACCTAGTGCGTAACAGATGGCAAAACACAAGCATACTGCGTACAGATATATGTATACCCACAGCAAGGACACATATATGGACTGGCCCCCTAAGGGAAGAACTGATTCTCTTTTGAAAATGAGCACAGGAATTTTTTCTTCCATATTCTAAGTAACATGGTAATTAATGAGTTGATGGCTTCTTTTTAACTTGAAAAACAGGGCTATTGCTTTCTGAGAAACAAAATGACGATTAGATAAAACTGAAATAGTTATTGACACCTCCTCAGACAGAAATGCAAGTTAGTGGAAAAAGTAGCTAGGCTAACAGATTTTACTTGAAATTGAAAATGTTTAGTAGAAAGCACTTACCAAAATTTGGCAATGTCAATAAGCATAGTCTGTTCAAACAACAAATTCTTTTTTTTAAGCACACGTTCCCCAAGTGTATAAATGTAGATTCAAGCAACATGACTAGATCATCAGATCAGACATTTGTTTATCATTGGGACAAACCTGCTATTTTATTAATGTTAATTCAAATCACGCAATTCCACTTCGGCAGTGTCCTGGCACGATCATCATTAGCAAATGCCAAGCCCCACTCTAAGTGCATTTTACTAGCAAGGCCATTCTACTCACATCAGTGCTATGCATCAAAAAAAATAAGGGGGGGGGGAGGTGTCAGCTTTTCAAGGAATAAGCCATATCAATCAACTCCAAACACTATTTTTAATTATATTTTCTACATACTAAAAAATTTCAAACTAGAGGAAGAGTACCATAGAAGGCTTGGGTGGGGGAAAGAGGGTGAATTTTAGGGCTCAGAACTTATTACAAACAACTGTTCTAATAAGTTCTAATAAGCTGCCTGGAACGCGGCTACTAGGAAAACAGAAATCCCAGAAACACTAACCAAACAGGCTAGATGTTCTCCCTCGTCAAGTGGACAGCAGCAATTTTCAGTGAGGTGGTTAAAAAAAAATACGTTAAATAAGTTTGAGGGAGATCTGAAGGAATAAAAATAAAGTAACTGGCAAGACAGCCCAATGCAGTTTTTTTGCTCTAACTGGAATGTATCTAGATAATTCTTCCTTATCCACCCAAGACACTTAGTATATCCAGCTCATAACCTTCAGGAAGAGGAGGGGGGCAAATACACCAGAGAACTTACCAGATGTGTGTGTATAAATAATAAGAATTAAAAAACATGTTAAGAAAATGATATTTTGAGTAGACCAGAAAACCAAATCGTGGCAGCTATGAATTTATCAGACCTAGAAGTTTGCTACTCAGGAATAAGGTAGGCACACTTCTGTTTAGGAAAAAAAGGCACATCATTCCATTTTGCGTCTGCAAATTTTACTTCAGCATTAGACTTCCAAAGTCAGTGTAAAACTCTATGGCTCCTTCTCACTTGTTTTCTGTTTCTTTTCTCCCATAACCATCGTTCATCATTCTGCTCTCCTCCCCCTTCTTTTTTCTGATCGACCTATCCATTAAATTACATTTCTTATCTCCCCTAGACTTCATTCAGTTCTTGCAGTATCTTTTAGCTCTATTTTATTACTTCAATTGATTTTTTTCTCCTCTCCCCCTCTTTAACTACTTTAACTGCCCACTACATATCATGAGAAGTTCACAGCAAGCTTAAAAGGCCCTATCACCTCAACAGCAAAAAGAAAGCTGTCAAACATGATGATAATGGCACAATGCACTTTAAACCCAACAGCAGCAAAACACTTTTTTTCCCTAAAGCACTGATCAGTAAATTGAATAATATTAGTTTTATAGCTCTTTTCTGATTAGTCACGTAAGTATTTTTTTTTTTTTTTCCAGGATACTCAAAATCACAGTAATTTCTTGGGCCTATTTATGAAGTACTATTCCTCTTTGTAAAAATAATATCAAAACTATTAATTCATTCACTCAGTGTTACAGCAACATAGACCAGGAAAAAAGACACACACATTACAAACCTGATCCTTCTTTTTGTGCTATATTTGTGTACAGACACATGTACAAGGCAAGAACAGGACACTTTGATCCATTCTAAACCACTAGAAATTCATGCATAACACAGACAGTTCCTTTTATTCAGCAAAAACCCACTTCATCTTAATTAGGACACAAAATTCCTTACCATATCAGTCAACCCATGCCTATAATTGGACTAGAACTACCAAATAAATACTTTTACATTTTAATCATTGAAGTTTGTTGCAACATCAACCTAAGTGATTCTATGAACATTCTTCACTAGTCATGCATTTCATAAAACAATTGATACTCTCTTCACTCTTTTTCCCAGACTGAGATGGAATACTTAATGCCTTAACCCCCCCTTTTAGTTCCAGTCAGGGTAATCAAAGCAGGGTTCAGTCCAGTGGGATTCAAAGCACTGGCACAATTTAGTGTGTTTGCAGTCTGTCATACATTTCCATGACAGCCAGAAAAATACTTGTGTTTGACAGTATCAGAGAACAACTTTGTGTTTCCTTTGGGAAACTATAATCACTATTGTAGAGCAAGAACGACATGCTTTTAGTTTCATTTACGGACCCTGAATCAGTTTATGTTCTTCTGTCTTTCCACTGAGGATAACAGACCTTCCCCCACTTTTTCCTCTGCTTACTGTGGCAAACAATTGTAGATTCTGTAAGCCAGGACAACCTGCGTGAGATCACTAATCAATTTTCTTCTATCATAACAGCAATATATTATTGATATGTCATATGAGAGCTCAGAGATAAACACAACTTTTAATACTGACACAAGTACAACATTCTGATTGAAAATTGAGTATTCTGATTGCACTATTTGAAATGTTCAGTGCAGAGTCAAAAAGCAGAACAGAGGATAGTGAACCATGAGATCAGGACAATTCACTAATACCGTTAGAACCACTCCTCACCAAGAATTGCCTGCTCCTGGGTTAGCTCCTGGAAGCGTTCACGCATGTTCTCCAGCTCTACAACAAGGCGACGCTCAGATTCTTCTTTCAGATTCAAAGCCTCCTCCAATGCAGCTTTTTCTGCAACATAGCCTTCAATAATGCCTGAAATCCCAAGTCAGAATGCAAATAAAGCAGCAGAAAAACTCATCTATTGGAAAAAAAACAGCTTGAAAACATGAGTAAACAATTTAATACAAAGAATGGAATGATGTAGAAAGGAAGTACAAGATGACAAACTTACACTGTAGCTAGGCTTTTTGAAGTATCTTGAGGAAAAAAATGTACCAGTTATATACTCTAATAGATTCTATGAGGCTGTCATGTCACAAAATTCCTCAAAGAAAGTGGAATGTACATGGGGATTATCAAGCCTTGATGGCTTGGGATCACCTCAGAATGTAGGGCAGCCTGACATGTCCTCTACACGGGACAAACCTTCAAAGAAATAGAAACTCTCCAAAAAGTAATACCAAGTGCTAGATTCAGAGCCCAAGAAATCCACAAATGATTCACATAAAGAAAGGAAACAGGATGTTGGAGAGACCACGTAAACCTAAAGGAATATGACTGAAGAGGAATGGAAGGCAGATGCCATGATTAGGAAGAGAATATCAACTTTAAGGACTTAAGTACCAGAACATGGAAACCATAAAAGTCTCCCTTGCATAAAGGCAAAAAATGCAGGCCAAGTCAGCATACTTTAGGTCTTAATCTTCACAAAGGGAAATAAGTCTAATGATATGCAGTCTGTGATAGTGTTGAGATCAACAGCCTCAGCCTTCCTGTCTCCTCTAGAATCTCTTTATGCTTGTACTACCATCAAACATTGCTTAGTTCACGCTGAACATTTCCAGGGTCATACAGGTGGGCAGATCTATACCGCGAGTACATTATCTTCACAATAATCCAAACTCCCATGTTTAGATATGCAGGAATACAAACTGCTGTTTCAAAAATTATGGTGTTTTTCACATGCAGTCAATCGAATAAGTATAGGACTAAACACTATCATATTTGCCCCAGGGAAATACAAATCTGCTAAAGTGAATTAAGTACTAGATTTGAAAGAAACAATCCACGCTTCAAGTAACCGAGTAATCTGAAATGCAAAAAATAGATTACGGACAGGCAAGCAACAATGAAACACATATCATACATATTTGGAGGAGTGAGTTATGAGTAAGTGACACAGAAATCTCTTCATATTGGCTTCATTCTCTTACCCTCTGCTTTATGAAGTTCTAGTGCCAGCTGATTCTTGGCCTCACTTTCCTCGGTTAGGCACTCCATTAGCTCTTGGTGCTGACTAACCACCTGAGCAGTCTCCTGATTTTGGCGGCTGAATTCATCTTCCAATTGCACATGGATTTCATGCCTTTTCTCCAGCTAAAAATGAGCAATATCACTTAGCATGAGAACTTGGATGCACATGCAGTGCAATGATAACTACAGGCATTTAAACAAAAACCTTACCCTTAATGCATAACAACTATCAAAAATTAAGGGCCAGTTTTTGAAGTTTTGTTTTAGTATTGGGTTGTTTTTGCCCGAGACCCCTGGGCATTCTAGTGATTCCATGTTTTCACTGCAAAACTTCCTTAGGCACATAAGTTTCTTTACTGTGCATAAAGAGATATCTCTCTGTTGGCCAGGCTGCTCAACTCCCTGAACCATCTACGGTTCAAAGCATCCTTGCACTTATTAAATTCAAGAATCATAGAATATCCTAAGTTGGAAGGGACCCACAAAGATTGAGTCCAACACCACAGCACTACCTAATAATCAGACCTGATAATCTACCCACCTAATAATCAGTCTGAAAGCATTGTCCAGATGCTTCTTGAACTCCAGCAGGCTTGGTGCTACAACCACTCTTGTGGGGAACCTGTTCCAGTACCAACCATCCTCTCAGTGAAGAAAACATTTTCCTATATCCAACCCAAACCTCCCCTGTCATAGCTTTATGCCATTTCCTTGGGTCCTGTCGCTGGTCACCAGAGGTCAGTGCCTGTCCCTCCGCTCCTCTTGTGAGGAAGGTGCAAGCCATCCTGAAGTCTCCCCTCAGCCTCCTCCAGGTTGAAGAAACCAAGCGACCTCAGCCTCTCCTTCTGTCTTTCCCACTAACAGACAGTGAAGTAAATGCATCATCTGGTTTCCAAGATATGGCACCTATCCCAGCAGATAAGACATTTCACAGAAGTGAGCAAAGTATGATTGAATTCAGCTGATGAAGGTGACCTAGAATCTAGATCTGCCATGGTTTAGGCAAATTCTTTAACAAGTTGGCTACGTGGTACTAAACTTACCTCAGTATCCAAAAGCAGCATCACCTCATTCTAGAAAGGATTTTTAAGGACCATGAGTATAACATTTCACATCAGTATTCTGTGCAATCCAGGGATAAGCATCTAATAAGACGACTAATTTCAGATATTTTTCCCTTCATACTTTCTCTTAAATTAGGGGCTTCTTTTCTCAAACCAATTACTATACTGAATTAAGTTCTCTAAATGTATAGAGTACTCTGGCACCTACCTCAGATTTATGATGCCTATTCCCAAAGCTGAATATCTTGACAGTAATCTCAGTAGGGAAATACTCAAATTCTTTTGTGATATTGAGTCCAGCTCCTCTTATTAAAACTCAGTAGTATATAATTACAAAGATGTTTGCCTGCTCCCATCTACATATTTGTAACATTTTAAGATGGGACTGAATTTTCTTTAATCTACTCATCAGTGTTGGGAAAGCATCACTGTCAAGTTTTTGAGAGGTTTTATCACATTTAACTCTGTTCTCCAGAAGTTACCAAATGCATCCAAAATACTAGTTTAAATTTACTTAAGGCAACCAACTTATCTCTTTTATATAGGATCTCCTCTAAGAAAAACCAAAAAAACAAAAACCAAAAAACATTAACTCTCATTTATAAGAAATACTCAAATAAAGACCAAATATTCATTGTAAGAAGCAGGGGATTCACATGCTTCCCTTTACTGATAATGTGTCATGTATTCAGAAAAGATATTTTTCCTCATGGTAGCCAATCCCACAAGGTGCTAAATATACAAGCATTAAAACAGATTTCACATTTTCAGAATTATTATACCTCTATACAGGTAAAGACATTATCTTACTTCTTCAGTTGATTCTGCAACAAGCTCCAACATTTTTTCCACTGCAGTGCGCAAACGATGACTAATTTTCATAATCATTTCTTCATTTTCACATGCCATTTCTGGCTTCACAAAAACACTTTCACATAAGTATTGACTCAACTCAGACCCCTCTTCAGTCACTGGAGACAGCTGGTTGTGTTCTGTGAGAGTTTCATCAAGCTGTTCATCTACTGAAAATAAGCAATCTATTTAAAAACATAGGAAAATGACACAGCACTGGCCACTCAAATAACAACTGACATCAGCCAGCAATACTGCTTAATCCTGAAGACATATTACAAGGTGAAAAAACTTGTCAGCATGGAGTTATTTCATGTTTACATATTAAGACAGTCTTTCGCAATGCCTGGAAATGTTGTGCTATATACAAGAGGGACTGAGGTTCTGTATCCATCAAATTAATCTTTCCTGTCCTATGATCCATTCAGCCTTCTCAAGTCACAGTTTAGTATTTTCACTACTAAAAATTAAAATGAAAGAACACTGACAGATACTATCTTAAGTGTGGAAAAACTTTGAAACAAAGAAAAAAACATAAGAGATACCCATTCAGAGCCTCCTTCATATAATATGAAAAAGTCATTTTTCAAGAACATGAATCAACTAAATATAGTTATACTGATTTGTACTCACATTTTTCTAGGTGATGCTTCTCTTTGGCTTTAAAATATTGTGCAAATCCCATTTCTTCTGTAATACTGTGACTTTCCCTAGAATCTCCAGAAGCCAAACTGTCATCAAGGCAAAGACCAATCTTGCTACAGATAAGGTCCTCAATAGCTATTGTAGCCTTCACCAACTCCATAAGCAATTTCAAAATATGCTGATAAGATTCCTGCATTTTTTTCCTAGAACAAAAATACATGAAACATGGCAAAAAATGCATATACTTGTTTTGAAGAGACTTCAAACCTACTGAAAACCTGACAGTCTAAATTAGATATCTTGCCATAGTTTGACAATTATCAGTGAAGATGATTCAGATGATTCACAAAAAAGGCCATTTTTCCACAGAGCAGACTCGAAAAACCTGTCTTTTCCATAAGTGGATGCAGAGATCACACTGCAGTCAGAAACATCTCAGGCTTCCTATCTATGCAAGCACCAGCAGGGAAAACATGTTTACTACTACAGTACCTGTGACATTAAAATAACTAGGGGAAGAAAATATTGATACAACTTCTGAAGCATGCAACATTGTATAATTCCTGCTACAGGTACTCATGACAGCTTGAATAAATAAGCAGAAATACCAAGGCAGGCACAGAACAGCCAACAACTAGTAGTCTGTCATACTTTAATATCCTAAAGGAAACCAAACAATGGAATGGAAGCTCCACTAAGCCCTGCAAGCTTACAAAACAGTAAGCAAGTTTTTTTTGTTTATAAAAAGATGAGAAATGGAATTCTTCTGGAAGATTATTCAGCATGACCGCTTCTCTCTAATCCACACATTCCAATCACATAACAAAGTGATCTACATTGCACTGAAAAGTTTCTAGAATAAAGAGGCGCTCTCTGTATTTCCTAGCTTTTGCCAAGATTATAGACAGTGGGGACCCCAAAACACCAAAGTCTCCATCAGACCACAAGGGGCCAGGGGGAGGGAGGGAAGGTAGGAAAAAAACCATGCTCTCCATATCAACACAGATTGGTAGTGACAGAACTCAAACATATTTGCAAATAAAGCCAATACTATCATTATCTTACTCTGTTTATTTATATTGGCTTAATTTAGTTATTTGTGAAAAAGTGAGAAAAATAAAAACAACCAATAAGCATTATATGACCTCAGATGGACAAACCTTTCATCCTTGGACTGCTCAATATCAGACCTCAACATGACTATCAAATTCCCTCCTTCTTGGTTCTCTCTGTCCCGCTGCTGTAGAAGTGTCTCCAGCTCACAGTTGGTCTCCTCTATCTTATGATTTAAAGATTCGACTTCCTTTTCCAGCTGTGGAAAATACAATAACAATGCACCAGACAAATCAGTGATCTTTTGCGCCATCACCAAGTTTGCTGATGACACACAACTGGGAGGAGCGGCTGACATGCCAGAAGGCTGTGCTGCCATCCAGTGAAACCTCGACAGGTTGGGGAATTGGGCAGGGAGAAACTTAATGGAATATAACGAGGGCAAGTGTGGAGTCCTGCACCTGGGCAAGAACAACCCCAAACACTAGTATAAGTTGGGGACTGGACTACTGGAGAGCAGAGAAGGGGAGAGGGACCTGGGGGTCCTGGTGGACAGCGGGATGACCATGAGCCAGCACTGTGCCCTTGTGGCCAAGGCGGCCAATGGCATCCTGGGGTCTATCAGAAGGGGTGTGCTTAGTAGGCCGAGAGAGGTTCTCCTCCCCCTCTACTCTGCCATGGTGAGACCACATCTAGAATATTGCGTCCAGTCCTGGGCCCCTCAGTTCAAGAAGGACAGGGAACTGCTTGAGAGAGTCCAGCGCAGAGCCACAGAGATGATTAAGGGAGTGGAGCATCTCCCTTACGAGGAAAGGCTGAGGGAGCTGGGCCTCTTTGGCTTGCAGAAGAGGAGACTGAGGGGTGACCTCATTAACGATTATAAATATGTAAATGGCGAGTGTCAGGAGGATGAGGCCAGGCTCTTCTCGGTGACATCCAATGATAGGACAAGGGGCAATGGATGCAAGCTGGAATATAGGAGGTTCCGCTTAAATATGAGACAAAGCTTTTTTTTTTTTTTTTTTTTTTTTTTAAAAAAAAAAACGTTGAGGGTGACAGAACACTGGAACAGGCTGCCTGGGGGGTTGTGGAATCTCCTTCACTGGAGACTTTCAAAACCTGCCTGGACGCGTTCCTGTGTGACCTGATTTAGGTATTTCTGCTCCAGCAGGGGGCTTGGACTAGATGATCTTTCAAGGTCCCTTCCAATCCCTAGCATTCTGTGACTCTCTGATCTTACCCTCCATTACTTTCTGTATAGTCACATAATCATCACCTGTTACGGAAACTTGCTTCCAAAATTACTAGAAATGGACAGCAGTGAGACAGGGAACAAGATAAAGGATATTGACTCTGTAGGTCTTAGCTAGCACAATTGTATGTTAATGAGCCCAAAGATAAGGAAGTAAAAGACTGTATGCATAGATAACGGAATCGGAAAGAACTGGCTTGACTGCTGAAGTCTGTCAAAGAAAGGAAGGGTCAGGAATTTAGCAGCAAGGAAGACTTCTGGCCTTCATCAAAAGAGCACCAGAGTACGCTGGACAACCACCCAAGGACTCCAGTACGCATGCGAATAGGAGCGGGAACCTACGTTAATGATTCTTCGGAGACCTGATGAATATGCAGGAGAGTTATGGGAAATGAAATTAACATGTATTTGTCCCACTAATATAAGCACACTGCCAGTAACCCTTAGTGTGTGTGTGTTAAGCGGAGCAATCCCCCACAGACCCGGCACCGTAATAAAGAATACCTGCCTAATAACTTTGGTTATAGAGTTTTCACTGTGTCAGCAGGAAGACTAAAATTGTATGCGTTTTTAAAGTTATTTTCTCATGCAGATTCTACTTCAATAGGCTGCCTCATTTGCATTCAGACTCAATGCACACAAGCAGTACAAGAACTTGTAAAAACTTACCTTACTTTCAGATTGCTTTCATTGTTCATGCCTTAAAAACGCAAAGCAATATCCTAAGAATAAATTGACACTAGAACACAAACCTGAACAGCAATCTGATACAGTATAATTACTCAGCCACTTTTCTTCTTTCCTTTATAAGCTCTCTCTGTGAAAGAATTTTCTAGAAAGTGCCTTCTCTACCCATAATTCTTTCCAGATGACACCTTTATCCCACTAACAATATAAATAAGTATCTATACTGGTTTATACACACACCCCTAACTCCCAAATTTTGCTGCCAAACTGGTACTATTTTGTTACAAACTGTCTCAAAAGTAAACCAACAAATTAATCGAAATATCTATTTGGGACAGCACAGCAAGGAAAGAAAAGCGTTCTACTTCCCTACCAACTTTCTCACCTCTCATTAAATCTTGCATGAACAACAGGAAAACTGTAAGATTTTCACCTACTGTAAGAAATGCATTAATGTTACTCCTACCACTTCTCAGTTTTCCTGCTAGCCGTAAAAGTCTAACATAACATTCCAATACACCAAATTTACGTTTGGTCAAAGCCTTTTGAAATGCAAGAAGACATCAATATTTTCAAAACAGAAGATAATAACGAAGTAAAACTCAATGCTATTATTTTAAATCACGGAAAACAATTTACATTTCTGTAAGTGTAAGACAAACACCCTTTTCATGCTGTTCCTCCATAGCTTAAGCTGAATCTAGGTTACCCAGAAAGCTTTTAGTTTTGCTTTATAGAATGCATAAGATTTTGCTTTGTTTGGCAAACGAATATTGTCTTTGCCACTTCTGGATCCATATTTTTCAGTTTCCTGTCTTATCTGCCTCAAATTATAGGTCAGTTGGTCTAACAAAAGCTAGAACACTATTTTCTAGGGGAAAAAAATGCAATAAAAACAAATGGCATCAGTATATAGACAAAATGCAAACATCCAACGTTCTCTTGTAAAAGGGCAGTTTTCAAGTTACTACCCAGTTTCGATTTCTACATGACTACCATAGCACTCCAGTTCAGACACAGAATCCATGATATATTTTTTATACCTTGAAAACTAGCAATCACAAGAATTATGCACATAGTCTCTCTACATATATCTTGAAAAAGGTGAAAGCACTGCATTAAAATACAATCACGACAACCAAAATTTAGATTTAAAATATTTTCCACACACCTGGATAATTCTTGCTGCTTTTTCCTGTAGCTGTGCTGATAATGTGTCCTTCTCCTTCTGGCAAACAGCCAGTGCCTTCTCCCTCTCCTGAATTAACACCTGCACCTTCTCATGTAGTGATGCTGTTTTTTCAGCTTCAAATTCCTCCTGCATTAGTGACATATAATTTGAATTACAGAGAGAAATAAAAGAAAAGCAAACAAAAAGAGCCATACACAACAACACATTCCCCCTTTTTTGTTTAAATACACAAAGCCTTACTTCTCAGATTAATTAGCAGTAAATTACACAGTTAACACCCCATATCAACAAAATAACGCCAAAACTATGATTTTAATGACAAAACTATGATTTAAGACTAGTTAAATAAATTAACTACCCGAGTGCACTTCCTAAGACCTTTCTCATTTAAAATTGCTGAGATAGTAATGAGAAACAGAAAACTGATAGATGGAGACAGACAAAAGCCACTTTCATCAACTGCAAGTAATACAATATGCATAGCACTGAGTTCCACACAGGACAAGTGATTTTCAAGAACAAATTGTAAACTTACAAAGTGTAACTTGCCTACCTCAGAAGAATGTATCTACTCTAGGTATGACCCACTTGTGAATCAGCAAATAAGGGAGATGAAACAAGGCCCAGGGATCCCTTCATGAAGAGCCTAAAATGAACCCTGCAACAATCTGAACTGGGGAATGAGTTGTCATGATCACACTACAAAAAATATATGCAAGTTCACATCTGTGAACATCAATAAACTCCAGGGTGAAAGATGCTCTTTTTTTTTTTATATATTATGATAAGTGAAGAAAACAACTTTTTTTTCCCCAAAGAATAAAATAAAATTCAGGGTATGAGTGAACATATGAGCAAAACCTAAGAAGTCACCTAAACAGCCCTAGATCCTTTGTAGAGGATGCTTACACTGAGCACAGATAAGCCATCCATCACCACCTGGCATGTTGCTTGATGACACTATAAGGTCTGCCATCCCAGGCAAGACCAAGACCAAGACTGGCATTCAAGCAATAACAACACAAACTCCTACCAGGAATCCACAAGGCAGAGCAAGGCAGAAGAGCCATGTCCATCAAGATTACAGACTCAAACAGCAGAGTGCCTAGCTGTAGGCAAGACAGAAAACACAAAATCATAGAATCATTAAGGCTGAAAAAGACCTTAAAGATCATCTGGTCCAACCACCACCTTACTACCAACGTCACCTGCTAAACCATGTCCCTAAGCACCATGTCCAACCTTTCCTTAAACGCCCCCACGGATGGTGATGCCACCACCTCCCAGGCAACACATTCCAATGCCTGACTGCTCTTGCTGAGAAGAAATGTCTCCTCATTTCCAACCTAAACCTTCCCTGGCACAACTTCAGGCCATTCCCTCTAGTCCTATCACTAGTTACCTGTGAGAAGAGGCTGATCCCCAGCTCCCCACAACTTCCTTTTAGGTAGTTTTAGAGAGCAATAAGGTCTCCCCTGAGCCTCCTCTTCTCCAGAATAAACAACCCCACCTCCCTCAGCCACTCCTCACAGGACTTGTGTTCCAGGCCCTTCACCAGCTTTGCAGCCCTTCTCTGGACACGTTCCAGGGCCTCAATATCCTTCTTGTAGTGAGGGGCCCAAAACTGAACACAGTACTTGAGGTGCAGCCTCACCAGAGCCAGGATTGTCCCTCACTAGGTCCTGCTGGCTGCACTATTCCTGATACAAGCCAGGATGCCATGGGCCTTCTTGGCCACCTGGGCACACTGCCCACTCATGTTCAGGCGAGCATCGATCAGCACCCTCAGGTCCTTTACCTTTGCATAGCTTTTGAGCCACTCTGCCCCAAGCCTGTAGCGCTACATGGGGCTGTTGTGGCCAAAGTGCAGGGCCCGGCACTTAGCCATGTTGAACCTCACCCCGTTGGCCTCTGCCCATCGACCCATCCCGTCCAGGTCCCTCTGTGGGGCCTTCCTACCCTCCGGCAGATCAACAGTTCCCCCCAACTTGGTGTCCTCTGCAAACTTACAGAGGGTGTGCTCATCCAAAACATCAATAAAGATATTAAAGAAGATGGGCCCCAATACCGACCCCTGGGGAACACCGCTGGGTGACAGGTTGCCAGCTGGATTTCACTCCGTTCACCACCACTCTCTGGGCCCGGCTGCCCAGCCACTTTTTAACCCAGCAAAGAGTATACCTGTCCAAGCCATGGGCTGCCAGCTTCTCCAGGAGAATACTGGGGGAGACTAAGGGGTCTTGCTGAAGTCTACGTAGAACCAGGACAGTTGCTTGTCAAAGTCTCTCAAACAGTCTGCCTACTCTTCTTAGAAGCAATGCATCCGCTAATACAGAATGTAAGACTACAAAAGAAACTCTGAATGACTTAAAGCACCAGATTTCTGTCAGATCTTCCATCAGTTTTCCTGCTTAGAGGGAAATAAGCAAGGAAACTGGCTTGTGCAAAGACAACCCCATAAACAAGCATGGGGGAAGTAGCAATCAAGGATCATTGTAAAAACCTGTAGCAGACTATAATGCAGCTCAGCCTGACATTGCAAAGAGATGCAGTCAGTCTGCAAGAGATGCAGTCAGGACAAGAAACTGGTCATCAGGGCAATCAACAAACCAAAACCAACTCAGAGTCCTGTGGTGAGTACAGCAATGGCCCTACCATGAGCAGCTTTTCAAGATACACTTACGTCCTCTGTTTCAAAAGATACTCCAGACACAAAGAGGTCAAAAATGAATCTAAGTGATAGGACCTTTCAGCAGGCCAGGGGCAGGAAGTTAAGAGGAATTATCTGCATGTCCACAACATCCAGTTCCAACTGTTCGTGCAACTCTCTGGAAGCATCCTACTTGAAGAGATGACAGATACAGTAAGGTTCTGTTGACATCTCCCAGGGAGACACAAATACGGAGGATGGTCGATCACCAAATATAGGTTATTTTTGCTCAACATGTGCTCAGCACAGTGATAACAGATGCATGCAAGCGTTGCTCTTGGTATTGGTGAGTTTCCCCCTCTCTTCTGAGGCACGATACATCTTCTCCACTTATCTCATAACTGAGTATATGACACCTAACTAACCTACCAAGGCATTTGGCATGAGGCACAGAAGATGACAGGCAATTACTACATCATACACAGTGCCAAAAAGAGATAATTTTTAGATATTCTCATCAAGATGAAAGTTTGGAACCAAAATGATGAACCCAAGAAAGCAGAAAAGAAAAACAAAATTCACATGCACAAAGTATTCAGACATCGCACAGTTGACAAAAGCTTAGGTAACTGAACATTTTTTGCTGTACATACACAAGTGCTGTAGACAAGGAAATACTTGGTCGAGAGTACAGTCTCTGCAGACACTAAGAAGAAAATCAAGTTTCAAGCAACAAAATGAACGTAAATCCACACAAGAATTATTTCTCAGAGCAAATACTTTGCACTGATTTTTTTTTTTTTTATCTAAAGGGCACCATTTCACAACCAATTCAGGATTAAATGAATCCTACGGTAAATACTATAACTCCTTCACAGAACGCTGTATTATTTTTAGCACTGCTTTTCTAGTTCTAACATTGAGAAGCAAGGAAGAGAACTAGTTTGGATTGCCTTTTATATATAATACAGCTGAAATACAATAACATACTAATTGTTCATTTTCAAAAAAAGCAAGCTACCAGTACATTCTTTGAAGTTCATTTTAATTAGACCTTACCTTCAGCTGTGCAATTTGCTGCTCAAGGAGTACTTCTGACTGACACTTCAGCAGCTCAATCTCTTCCTGGAACTGAAGCTGTTGCTTCATTTTTACCTCCTCAAACTGAGACAGAAGAGCTGTCCTCACATTTTCTACTTCAGAGGCCGATGCAGAAGCATACATCTGCACACAAGGGAATAACAAAATATTTGAGCTAGTGTTATAATTAAGGAAGAAACAAAAATAAAAACAAACCATAAAGCCCAGACAAACTCTTAAGAGAATTTTCATAATAGTTGTCTCCAGACCTCAAAGCCATACAGAGGTGCTATCTATCATCATGCTGACTATGGAAAAGCAAGTCGATAAAAATAGGTAAGAAGCAACAAAAATACTTAAGATACCAAACATCTCCTACATTCATGAGACCATCAAGTCAACCTAACAGACCCTACTTATTTTTTTTTCCTCAACAGACATATGCCTAAGAAAAAAAGACTAAAGTCAAAGAGACCTGATAGCAGCCTTCCAGTACCCAAAGGAGGCCTACAGGAAAGCAGGAGACGGACTCTATCACGGAATATGGTTATAGGAGAGGAGGGAACAGCTTTAGACCAAAAGAGGGTAGGTTTAGATTAGATATAAGGAAGAAATTCTTCACTCAGAGAGCAGTGAGGCCCTGGCACAGGCAGCCCAGAGAAGCTGTGGATGCCCCAACCCTGGCAGTGCCCAAGGCCAGGCCAAATGGGGCTTTTGAGCAACCTGGTCTAGTGGAAGGTGTCCCTGCCCACAGTAGGGGGGTTGGAACTAGAGGTTAGAAGAAAACCAAAAAAGCATCTAGGAATATTCCCTACGTTCTAAAATTAATAAAACTGAATTTACTCAGTGTGAATGAATGGCTTATTTTGGGTTTAGGTATTTGCAATACTCTGACCTCTTGTTCATGTTCATGTTGTGCTTTTAGTTTTCCCAGTTCTTTCTCCAACTCCCTGGAGTATTCCTCCTTATGTTTCTTAATTTCTGCCTCATGAAGATCCTGAAGTTCTTGCAGTGCTTTTCTATGTTTTTCTTCCATACGCACTACTTCCTCACGTAATATATCCAGGGCTAGATCTTTTTCTTCTTCCAACAAACATCTTTGATTTTGAAGAGCTGTTTTCAAATCATTCTGTATATGCATTAATTTTAAAAAGGGTAAATAAAAACGGTAAATAAAAAGGGTATAAAAGTACAAATATTTTTGTAACCCATTTGGAAAGTGCATGTCCTTCTGTATCAAAGTTTAAGTAAACATGATCAACATTGCCTCATGAATGAGAAGTATACACACACATGCACATACTCTGTATCACTGAAATGGGTTTATTTTTTCCATCTCTAACAGTTCTGTAAGTCCCCTGCTTTTTCTGGACATGGTGAGAGAAGTCAAAAAATAACACTAAAACCACAACAACAAACATTACAGCTATCTGGAGGATCCTCAAGTATCAGCTATGAAATAACAGCCTTCCTAACTCTCTGACTTGGAAAAATTTTGGTATCATTTTTTACATACCCAAACTCTAAAAGATCTCAGACCTCTGCCCATACACTCTTGTGCTATGTACTCCACCTGTTAAGGGCCTTAAGACAAGGCACACTCTCTCACCACCTACTCCCCAAATCCCATCTAGGACTCAGAGTGCCTTTCCTCTATTCTTCCCCTCAAGTCTGTACCACTAAGGAGGACCTTTCAATTCACAAAGATGGACCCTAACCTACAGAAATACATTTACTCAATACCAATCAGTTCTAAAGAATGACACGGTAATTCTGCTAGACAAAGAAACTCCAAGCCACAAAGCGGAGACCCTCCAATTGGAAATTATGTTAAACTTGCATCTCATGTATATTCTCCATACACTGAGATAGAAAACTCATTAGTCTGAGTGTTTGGGGAAGGGATGACAGACTTTTTCATCTTCGGTTTCCTACTTCAACTCACAGTACGACCATGCAAGTTTTAGTGCTGGCACAGAGAAGCCTGTAGAAAATACACCCAAAGAACATGGGTAAAAGGTGATCCCACACATTTCAACATCTCACACTTAGGCAGGCTTAAAAACATAACATGAAATTTCACCTTCTATGCTAAGTTTTCTTTCTGACTCACCTTATGAAATTCTTCTGCTTCCATAGCCATAATTTTAAGTTTTTCCATATGCACAGTAGCTAGCTCAATTTTCAAATTGTTTTGTGCAAGCTGAAGTTCCTCAGCATACTTTAATTTCAACATCTCTATCTCTTGAGCCAAGTGTGCTTGATCCATTTTGTCCTTTTCACGGAACTGTTCTGTGTGATGCAGCTGTAGCTTCTCAAGAACCTGCCTGTGTTCATCTCTTATATTCTGAATTTCTGACAGGTAGGATGACTCCAAGGAATCCAGGTTTGATAAGTGTTTAGCCTCCAGTTCATCAATTTGTGCTTGATGTTTTGTCTGCAGTTCAGCAACAGAAGCTTCAATCTGAATCTGCTGTTTACTTTCTAGTGTAGATTTAAGCATCTCAATTTCAGCTTGGTGCTTTGTCTGAAACTCAGTGGTAAGAGACAAAATTTGCTCCTTATGCTTTTCCTGTAACTGCTGACTTTGGAGTTCTAGCTCATCAACATGTTTCTTCTTCAGCTCTTGGAGAAGAATCTCTTGCTCAGTAGTGAATTTCTGAGTCATAGCTTTGTGTTCCTCCATAAATCTAAATTATTTCCAATAAAGTTCAAAGAATATTGTCAAAAAGGCACTTTTTGTTGAAATAATAAATAACAAAGAGGTAGGCCTTATTTAGCCTCCATACCTTCAGCTTTATGTTTCTAATACATAGCTAATTCAAAGCAAACCACAACGATGATTTCATAGCCACATAATTAATGTTTTAGGCAATGTAAGTTGGTCATATCTGGTTATTATTAGCTAGACTGGCACCCCTATTAAATTCCTACTAATACAGAGTAACACGCAAACCTTGTTCTCTCAGTCTCATTTAAAGCCCACTGATGGGGTAGTACAGGAAATTAACACTGACAAAGAGCCCACAAATACAAGATGAATTTCAAAACCAGTTTGAGCAAATATTGCCATACGAGAGCATCTAGGAAACAGTACATACATTTCAAGAGTGTGCCTTATTACTGTTTACTTGCAGACAACATCTCTAAATGTATGACGTTTAGACTAAGACTTAAAACCACTGTGGAAGCATATGAGGGAAACAGGGGCTTCTCCAAATTAGGCTTCTCCAAATTAATCTCAGCTTTCTGAGGTCTACTTAAAAGCTTGATGCAGAAGATTTAATATCTTAAATGCTGCAATTTGCAGTAATCATTAATTATAGTATCAACCATCAACCTCAGCATTCAGTGGATAACAGAAGCTTCATTTACTGGGGAAGACTTGCTCAAATTCATTTGAATAGTTTGAACGACCTTGAAAACATTTCAAGAATTTTCCCATTTATATGTCCTGAATGTTTCCTTTCCTCCAAGACTAATATATGATTTTCATCTGCACAGTATATTCTTAAATGAAATGAAATGTAACAGTCAGAACTAGACCAGATGTGCTAGACTAGATTTAACGCATTTACTTGAAGTACAATTCTATAGCAACTGTAATGGACAGCATTACTGTTCCTTGATAATGTAAGCTTTACATATGTAAGTAATCTGGTGCCATCAAGTGACAAACCTACATCACTGTCACTTACTAGATTTAAAATAAGAAAACAATATCTGAATGAGAGACTAATCATTCCTAATGAGCATTGAGCATTTCCTTGAGCATTTTCACTTAAGACTTACTTGTTTTGTGCTTCCATAAGTTTCAGTGCACATTCTTCCTGCAGACAAAGCATGGCCTTTTCCATTTCTTCTCCCATGAGCACTCTGGCTGCCTGCAGATCACTCTCATATTGTTCCTGAGATTTGTGTGTAGCCTGTGCACTTGCAAGGCTGTCCTCCAGTTGTTGCAAGTTGTTTTGTTGCTCTTTTACTAACTTTTCTAATTCTACAATTCTGGCAGCTTGGTAATCTTGGAGCCGATTCATTTCTGCTTCACGAACTTCAAATTCCTTTTGCAAATTCTGTTTCTCACATTCCAACCTATTTTGCAGTTCTAAACGCAACAATGATAATTTCTCTTCTGCTTGGATTCTCTGGTCCTCACTTTCGTGTTTCCATTTATTCTCTTTTTCTTTGTACATAGTCTCTATTTTCTGGATTTCTTCTCTGGCTTCCCTTAATTCATTCCTGTGATTCTCAGCAATTTTATATTTTACCTGTGAACACATTTATTAAAATTGCATAAAATAACAGAACGCAACTGAAGTGTCTGCAGTAAACACTCCCAGGCATTTAATGTCTTGGAGAGATTCGATCCTTGCAGACAAGTCACCCTTCCAAATAAAAGAAAGGCTGAAATGAATTCAAGTACCTATAAATTGACAACTCTCTTCTACAACTACCTGAAAGGAGGTTGTAGTGAGGAGAGTGTCAGTTTCTTTTCTCAATTGACAAGTGACAGGACAGGAAGTGTTCTCAAATTGTGTCAGAGGAGATTTAGACCGGACATTAGGAAAAATTTCTTCACAGGGAGAGTGGTTAAGAATTGCATGGGCTGCCCAGGGAAGTGGTAGAGTCTCCATCCCTGAAGATATTTAAGAGAAGTGTGGGCATGGCACTGAGGGTTCAGTGATGGGACTCAGTAGGTCAGGATGACAGACGGACTTGATCTCGAAGTTCTTTCCCAACCTAACTGATTCTATGATTCTCAGCTCAAGGGCTTTGATGATGATAATAAAGAGCCACACCAGAATAAAATGAAAACAGAAATCTGTTGTCCTATTCTTTCTTCTTCCCCAAGAACTGCTCTTAAAAAAAAATCTGATTGTTTGCTTCAGAAGACAGTCCTATCAAAACCAGAAAATGCTTTGGGGTGACATATTCAGCAGAAGGGCGTTTTCTATCTGCCACGTTGCTTTCTGCTCAATTCTCCATTACTGCGTGACACAACAGTATGAAAGTGCATGACCTTACTTAGAAATACAAGATGCTGCTCCACAGGATGAACTTAAGTACTTGCCTGTATTAGAAGCAGTGTACATATGCTTGACCCACATTAATGAAAATGGTGGATTGGACCAACCCTTGAAACATTTGTCCTCTCACACTGTCTGTGCTCTTAAACGCTTAGTCCCCTTGCAGATTAACTTTTCTTCAAAGCTAATGTGCTCTGAACTTCAGACTTGCATTCCAATATCGAAGTGTATCCATGCAACTCTATTTAAACCTGAAGCTACCATCACCAACTAGGCACATTTTAAAATAAGTGCCACATGTACTTCTCCTGGCCTTCCTAGCAGACCTGCACTTACCCAACTCTATACAAACAGCCCTGTAACTTGGATTACCTGTTCCATTTCCTTTTTCAGATGCTTTTCATTCTGCACTGAAAAATCTTTTTGTTTAGCAATCTCTTCCTTTAAACACTTTATTTCATCTGAAAGCTCTGCAATATGCTGTTTCTCAGAGTGGAGGAGAGAAAGCTTGACTTTGTGCTCTTCCTCCAGCACAGACACTCGTGTGGCCACCTCCATTTCAACTTGACGTGCTGCATCTTGAGCACTCTGTAGGCGTAATTTGGTGATTTCTGTCAGAAAAAAAATACAAAAAAAACAAAAACAAACAAAAAAAACCACTGAAATGACTTTCTAGAATTTATTTAACAGGTCACAGTAATGCACAGCAATAAAGCTGAATGTTGTCAGGTATGCAGTTCACCAGTAGTCATACTAATTACAGGCAAACAATAATCACTTATCAAAAATGATTTTGTAGTCTGCTTTGCTTTATCATCACCTTTGAAATTTGTCAGTATCAACACACATGAAACCTGTGGCAGGACATCCCTGCTAACAGCACAGCCATGAGTTGATTTTCTTTTTAGACATTATAATGGCCGATTTATGGAAGTTTTATCTCCTCTTTCACATACAGAATTCATGTAAAGAATTTCTCCAAAAAGTCAATTGGAGAAAACTCTAAACATCCTAATTTAGCAGTTTTGATACATTATCTACTAGTTGAAAAAACAAACAAACAAAAAACAATTGAACATAAGTAGTATGGCTGAAAATTTAAAAAGTTGCACCGATCTTTTTAACCAACGTACAGTGGAATATAGCTATGTAACACACAACTATAACTAACTGTGAGTTATGGATGAGTTAAAACGTGTGTAATATTGTGCTCTCAGAAAGAGGTTGCAAATACAAGAACTGCCATGATCCCTTATCTGCACCTCAACAATACGTGCATTTCCTATTGAATACAAGCCAGCATATTTATCTAAATTACAAGATTGCATTTTGCAAGACAAGCAGCAACTGTTAAGAAATTAATGAGACTTCCTATGTGGCTAGTTTCATGTAAACTTAGCCATAAGAAGAACTTTATCCTGAATTCTACAGCAGAAGTTACCTGTTGTAAATTCTGCTCTCCATAAATACTTTCCTCTTTGTTCCCAAATTCATTCCAATACATATACCAACTATTGGAAAATGTGGGAGGAAAATAATACTGAAGTTAAATGAACAGAGGGCTATCAAATCCACAAAATGAACACTGGCAAAAGAGGTGTGGAACAAAGAACATAAGTTGGCGTACTCTGTAGAGTACGCTCTCTGTGGACTGAGAAATGTCCTACTTCACCTAAACACGGCAAATATTTAACATGTCTGACAGACGATATTTATTTGAAATTTTTCGTGTTAATTCACAAATTGACATTGACCTTCTAGACATCAAGAATGCAAACTTAATTAACTCCTTCTAGCAACTACTCCTCAGTTGCAGTAGGTTTTTACCACAGAATAAGCAACTTCAGGTCACCACATCTTTGAATGGAACCTTTTTCATTTAGGTAATTAGTCTCCTAGACTGTCTAGCTGTATTATGTCTGAGAAGGTCATGTAAGACAATGTCATAAGCTTTGTGGATGTGACAGAGTGCTGTCATCTGCTGCCTCCACCAATGAGACCTATTATCATCATAGAATATCCCGAGTTGGAAGGGACCCACAAGGATCATCAAGTCCAACTCGTGGCACCACACAGGTCTACCCCAAAATTCAGACCATATGACTTGGCACAGTCCAAACACTTCTTAAAGCCCGACAGGCCTGGTGCCATGAACAACTCAACATAACCATAAAAGTCAAAAGCAAAGTGCTCAACACTAGCAATTAACAAGCGTTAAGTGTTCTTTATATATATAAAAAGAAAGGTTAATTTCATCAGATAACCTTTAAATATTTAAAGAAAAGCATAAGCCACACAAGCAGCTTACCATTTTACCTCCCAGTTTGTCAGTTTATCTTACCTTTTATATGTTCATCTGAAAGCCTAGCACGGAGCTGCTCAAGTTCCAAACAATGCTTTCTTTTCATTTCCTCTATTTCTACTATGTATTTGCCTGACAGATCCTTCTTCATTTTCATTAGATCCTCTTTATATTGAAGTGCAAGGGAAGACCTTAAGGAATCTAATTCATGTTTGTGCTGTTCTTTAAGTTGTACCTGCAAACAGGCAAGTTCTTCCTATATAAAAAAATGGATTAAGAAGACATCTTCAGCTTTGCGTTGAGGAAACTATGCCAAGATTCTTTCAAGGGGAACAATAAATTAATTCCACTATGAAGCGTGTGCTTGACATTTATCTATCTGGCTTACAAAAACCCTGCTGATTTGCTCCTGCCACTTCAACTGCTACTAGTGCAACAGAATCCCTCAAGGTATATATGCTCTGGAATCACGCGACAAGTCAGAGCAGAGTTTCGGAGCCGTTTGATAGTATAATAGAGAAGAAGGTCCCACAAGCATCTGGGTGGAAAAAGCATCAACGCTCAACACTGAGGAGACCCCCCTCCTTCCCCATGCACAGAGCCTAGACATCAATCTGTGAATGCAGTTTCACACTCAGCTAGGAAACAAATTACAGCAATTTAGAAAAAAATGATATGTACTTCTCATTTGTTTTAGAACTGAGATTTTGTGTATGTTACTAAAGAAACTGAGCTCATGCTGTCTGGAGAATGTCTTGTTTCCTCACTAAAAATATTACTATTTTTAAAGCTAATTTAGAAATAAAATCTTAAAATGAAAAAAAGATTAAAAAAACAACTTTGGGAACTGTTAGACAACTTCAATTAAATTGAACAAAACTTTTATCATAAAATTACAAGGGACATGAAAATAGATGTATACATAAAAGAAGCCGAATTAGTGTCTCCACTTAAGAAAACAGAGCGATGAAAAGCACAATCACTACAGAAGCTATAGAAAAAAATGCAGTGAAATCTGTACTTGTGTGGAAGAGATTTGACAAGAACTCTGTCCTTATTATGAACAGGATAATCCAAACAAAAGACACACAGAACCTCACATTTGATCTATTCTAACTTGGGAATTATTTAAAACTGATGATTTAATACACGTTTGGCAAAAATAATTAAGCCATAATAAATTTCTCAAATATAATTAACTTTGTCTTAGTACCTGGGAATTGGACATCAATTTTCATACAGATCATTTATGGACTAGAAGAACTTCAGAAATACTACCTTATGCTGCTCCACCTGTTGATTTAGCTGATGAAGATAAAGATCTCTTCTCTCTTTCTCATCAGTCTCTCCAAAAACTGTGACAGAACTGAGAAGAGAAAAAGAGTTTTAAAGTTTAAGATCATATCACGTGTCACAAATTAGGTTAAACGAACTTGCTGACTTACAATATGGTATTGAAAGTAGGCAAAGAGCAACTGTAACAGCTACACGGAAAAGTATCCTCCACGTTCATAGAATCATAGAGTGGTTTGGGTGGGAAGGGACGTTAAAGATCATGTAATTCCATAACCCCCCCCGCCATGGACAGAGGCAACTTCCGCTAGACTGGGTTGCTTAAGGTCCCATCCAACCCAGCCTTGACCACTTCCAGGGATGGGCCATCCACATCTTCTCTGGGCAATGTGTTCCAGTTCCTCACCACCCTCAGAGTAAAGAACTTCTTCCTTATATCTAATCTAAATCTACCCCCTTATAGTTTAAAGCCATTCCCTGTTATCCTATCATTATGCTCCCTGACAAAGAGGCTCACTCCTGCTTTTCTATAGACACCCGTTTAGGCACTGAAAGGCCGCTATAAGGTGGCCTCTACCGGACTCCCTCCAACAGGTCCATGTCCTTCTTGTGCTGGGAGCCCCAGTCACCTCCTTATTTTCCATGTGCCTTAGCATAGTTTCCCAGAGGATCTGCTCCGTGATTTTGCTGGGAAGAAGAGGTGAGACTGACTGGCCTGTAGTTCTTCTGGTCTTTCTTCTTCCCTTTTGGAAAATAGGGGGTTATGTTTCCCCTCCTCCAGTCAGCAAGAACTTCACCAGACTGCCACGACTTCTCATATATGATGGACTGTGGCTTAGAAACTTCATCTACCAGTTCCCCCACAACCCGCAGATGCATCTCTCAGGTCCCACGGGCTTGTACACCTTCAGGTTCCTTCAATGGTCTCAGACCTGATCTTCTCCTACAGTGGATGGTTCTTCATTCTCCCGGTCCTTGCCTTTGCCTTCTGGGACTTGATTTGTGGGGCTAAAACTCTTGCTGGTGAACACTGAGGCAAAGCCATTGAGTACCTCAGCCTTCTCCATATCTCGGGTGACCAGGTCTCCCGTTTCCTTCCAGAAAGGGCCCACAAATTCCCTCGTCTTCCTTTTATCACTGATGTACCTATAGAAGCCTTTCTTGTTGCCCTTGATGTCCCTGGACAAATTTAATTTTAAGAGGGCTTTGGCTTTCCTAACCAGCATCCCTGGCTGCTTGGACGATTTCTCTGTTTTCCTCTCAGCTTATCTGTCCTTGCTTCCACCCTCTGTAGGCCTCCTTTTTCTGCTTGAGCTTGGCCAGGAGCTCCTTGTTCATCCGTGCAGGCCTCCTGGCATTTTTGCCTGACTCCCTCTTTGTTGGGATGCATTACTCCTGAGCTTGGAGGAGGTGATCCTTGAATATTAACCAGCTTTCTTGGGCCCCTCTTCCCTCCAAGGCTTTCTCCCATCGTACTCTACCAAGCAGCCCTCTGAAGAGGCCAAAGTCTGCTCAGCTAAAGTCCAGGGTAGCAAGTTTGCTGTGTTTCCCCCTCACTGTCCTCAGGACCCTAAACTGCACCATTTCACAGTTGCTGCAGCCAAGGCTGCCCTTGAGCTTCACTTTCCCCACCAGCCCTTCCTTGCTGGTGAGAACGAGGTCTAGCATAGCACTGTCATCTGACACCCTTTTCAGAAGCTGAAAGCACAGATTTTCAAGTGGTATACGTTAGGTCATCCCTTCAAGGAGATAATTCTCTTTTGATGGGATTTTCTAACCTGTATGAAAATGCCAATGAAGAAGCAGTGGATGTAGATGTAAAATCTCCAGTTTTCTCTGAAAGTACCTATTCTGTTGACGACGATGAACACGTTACCAAGAAAAAGATTTTGGTAAGCGATATTTCATGCCTTGATTTCATGGTATTTACACAAGACTGCTCAGCTCTGTTCCCATCCTAAATCATTGCTGGGCGATTGGCTCGAAGTAGTGGGAAATTAAACACCAAGAGGGGTATGAATAGCTTTCTGTATGTACCGTTGTTAGAACCTCTCTCACTGTCAGATACTGGAGCAAACTCTGGGCTGTATGTAAAGATTGTTTGCCACAGCTTTGAATAAGTGAAAATGCCTTCCAAATACTAAAACTGAAGAATAGGCTGCTTACAGCAGGCTTAGTGTCCCACACGTCTTTATGCTGCTGGTCTGGTACCAGTAAAAATCTGGATTGCTCTTGTGTTCTCTGAAGACTTCTTGAGAGGACTTTGCAAATCCTGGTACTTTTGCAGCGGGATTCCATGGAAGTAACTGATTAGCAACTTTGTGGTAGAGAGTTAGAAGAGACTGTTTCAAAATAGGAGAAGAAAGGTTTTTCTTGGTAATGGGAGTTTTTATGTACTTGTTTCTGTACCCTTTCACAGGAAGATAGTCTACTTCAAAAAATTAATTTTATTCATTTTATTCTCAATTTTTATGCCTTGCTTTTGAAGGAAAATTAATTACAAACACATAAAATGCCCCATTCTCCTATCTCCAACATGTGCCTCATGCCCCTTTCCATGGGCTGAGCTAGCAGCCCTGTAACTGAAGGCGTTTGCTTTGGCTCAGTTTGGGACACACTTCCAGTGGAAAACTGTTCACCAAGGGTTAAGCTTTGATCACTTCATCAAACTAGTGTTGAGTTTCTGCACAGCTGTCCCAATTGGTAGATCCCAAACAGATGAAATGTGTGATGTTGCAGCATGTGATGGGCACAGAAGAGGAAGTGGTGCGGAACCGTCTCTAGTGGCAGTTACATTGGGTTAAATGCACTGTTAACTTGCGGTTTTATTGAAAAGGTGAAGTTTAGGGAATGTCCTCCTGCAGAGCTCAGCTTCTCTCGGACACAGACAACTTAAATTGACTGGCTCTGATAGAGGCCAGAGGATTTGGGCTGGTTTGGGTTTGTTGGCTCCATGAAAGTTAGCATGGCTCTTAGCGTGGTGGTGCAGAGGGCCATTCCTGACAGAGGTTCCCCTTCAGTGTTAACGTCAGGCTGGTTGGATGCTGATTGAACGGTGATTAAAGTTTGTATATTGTAACTTTATATTAAACTTTTAACCCTTTTTGATTTGAAGATGAAGAATCTTCTGGATGCTGACACAATGTCCTGGTTCCAGTTAGGACAGAGTTAATTTTCCCTCATAGTAGCTGGTAGGGTGCTATGTTTTGGATTAGGATGAGAAGAGCGCTGATAACATGCTGATGTTTCAATTGTTGCAGAGCAGTGTTTACACCAGGCCAAGGACTTTTCGGCTTCTCGCTCTGTCCTGCCAGCGAACAGGCTAGGGGTGCAGCAGGAGCTGGGGGGGGACAGACCCAGGACAGCTGACCCAAACTGGCCAAAGGGGTATTCCATACCATCTGACGTCATGCTGAACAATATATAGGGGTGAGCTGGCCGGGGTGGGGGGCCGGCTGCTCGGGGATAGGCTGGGCATCGGTCAGCGGGTGGTGAGCAATTGCATTGTGCATCACTTGTGTCGTACACATTATTATTATTAATACTATTATCATTATCACTATTATTATTATTGTTATCATTATTTCCCTGTCTTAATAAACTCTCTTTATCTCAACTCACAGGCTTCACTTTCCCATTTCTCTCCCCCATCCCTGAGAGGGAGGGGGGGAGGTTGAGCGAACGGCTGTGTGGTGTTTAGCTGCCAGTCAGGTTAAACCACAACACACAACAGTGGATGTTGTGTGTGATTTCAGTTTGGCTTTTTGGGAAGCCTCATTGTGAGGTGTCCTTAATCTTAAGTCGACTGTTATACCCCCATAGACAAACTGAACAGATTTCAGCAGAGGCTTATCATTTCTCCTCAATTACCATAGTTTATATTTGAAATTGCCCAGTAGTGAAATATCTTTTCATGCTGCAGAAAGAGAGTTTTGTTCTACTTGCAAGTTGTAAAATGTATGTAATGTTCCTATTTCTTCCATTTTGCTACAGAAGAAAAGTATCTAGAGGGAAATTATTTACAGTATTCCTCAGAATGACACATCAGCTGAGACTAAATGCGAATGCTTCTCTTTCAAAGACTCTTTTGTTTCTTAAGGCTACTGAAAGAGAAAAATGTAGACAATGGTTTTCAAGGAGTACTGGTGCTGCATTTGTCGTCATATTTGCTGCCTCTAACTCTTTGAAGGAGTAGGCATTTACTCAAGTCAGCACTAGTAACAAAGGTGCTATAAATAGAGACAGCTCAACAGCTGGATTCAGAACACTAAGTTAATGTGAATAAATAAAATATTTTTTTATTTTCAAGCAGATGAAAGAAGCGGATAATCTAACCCCGTCTGATTTGCAAGATGACATAAGATCAAGAGTATCTGCCACAGACGTGATGAGCAATGAATATGGCAGCAGTAAGTTCAACCTTGTTTGTAGATTCCTTTCACTTTTTTGATAGCTTCGGGAAAAAACTATTCTAACATTGCCACTTTCCCCAATTTCCTTTTACTGCGCATCTTTTATTTGCTATCTGTGCCTTTCTTAGTTGGTTCAGAAGGTAGTCACGCTAGTGAAAGTCTACTTTTCCTTCTTCATCCCTTTTCATACTGGGTAGGAGACATGGAGTTTTATTGAATCTTAACTTAAAATCATCATCATCATCGTTCCTGGTGCTAAAGGTGACTTATAACCTTCTACTTGTTTAAGTTGGTTCAGGTCAACCTCTTACAAGATTTCAATCAACTAACCATACATTTATGCTAGCAGAAGGAATCAGTTACTTGCAAGCACTTATGCTGGTTTCAAGTTCTCTTCAGCTTTCTAACACCTGGGGGCTGTCTCTTTCTCTAGGTACCAGCTCAGATTTGCTTAAATAGTGGAAAATTACACACTGAGAGGCGTATGTACATCTGCTTGGTCTTCCTGGTTCAGTAGCCTGCAGCAGACTCCCACTATGCCACTCTTGCCCCTGCCCTCCCTTTAGTACTGACCCATAAGCTCTGTCAGCTCCTCATCCACCTCCAGGCAGAGCTCCATGCACTCCAGCTGCTCACTGACATAGAGGAGGACACCCCCTCATCTCCTCTGCCTGTCCTTCCTAAAGGACCTGTATCCTTCCATTTTAACACTCCAGTCATGGAAATCGTCCAACCGTTTCTCTGTAATGCCAGTGAGTTCATAGCCCTGCAGGTGTGTGCACATCTGTAACTTTTCTTGTTTATTTCCCATGCAACATGCGTTTGCATAAAGACATTTAAGCTGGGCCCCTGATGAAGCTGATTTACTGGCAGTAGCAGCTGGAATTCCTTTGTGCTGCTCTTCAGTTGCTCTCCTGCTGACCCATGACTTTTCTCTAGGCTCTGGTCATCTATCACTGACGCCACTCCTCCAGTTGGGAGGAGTGGGATGGATTGAGATTCCCTTACCCTGTAAACTTAAAGTTTAAAGGCCTCTTCATCAGCTTGTCAAGCCTATGACCACAGATGCTCTTCCCTTTCTCTGACAGTGGACCCCATCAGACCAGGTTTCTCAAAGTGAGTCCTACAGTCTAAGTAGCCAACCCCCCCAACTGTGGCACCAGTCCCGAAACCATCTGCTGATTTGACAGATTTAAGTGGCCCTTTCAATCCCCTTCCCTTTGACCAGGAGGACTGATGAAATAACCACCTGTGATCCTGAGTACTTTAGTACTGCTCCCAGGGCTCTTTAATCCCTCAATACTACTCAGACTGCTCCTTGCTGCATTACTGGTGCCCACATGAAACAACAGCAGTGGGTAATAGTCATTAAGCTGTATGAGACTTGACAGTCTCTTGGTGATCCTTGATATGAGCCCCTTGTAAGCAACAGACTTCTCTCAAGAGAAGATTAGTTTGGCAAATGGGTGCCTCTACCTCTCAGAAGAGAGTCTCCTACTACTATCACCCATCATCTTTTCTTAGTTGCACTGGTTGTTATGCAGGGAGTAAATTGGGCTGCCTTACTCAGCTCCACTCAGGTTCATAGAATCAGAGAATTGTTTAGGTTGGGAAAAAAACCTCTAAGATCATTTAGTCCAACCATTAACCTAGCATTTCCACATCTACCACTAGACCATGTCCCTAAGCGCCATATCTATACATCTTTTGAAGACCTCCAGGAATGGTGACTCCACTACTTCCCTGGGCAGCCTGTTCCAATGCCTCACCACCCTTTCAGTGAAGAAATTTTCTCTAATATCCCCTCTAAATCATATCCAACTTCCATTGCTGGCTTTCTAACTTCAAATCACCTCATGTCCAGTCCCAACATACTTAATGGCTAACATCACCTTTTATACAAACGAATGGAAGCACTCCATCATAACATGAGATGAAAAGAAAAGGAACTTACTACCTGATACCCCCTGCTTGATCCTGGCTCGTGACCATCTCCTCTGACAATGAATATTCTTTCAGTTCTTCCAGTCTCTGTTGCAAGAAAGTCAATTCTTCTCTGTAGTTTTCTTCAGCAACTCTTAACTTTTGTTCAAAGTAAAGTCTCAACTGTTCTAATTCAGTCTCATGCTCACTTTTTCTTTGCTGACGCTGCTGTTCAAATTCTTGTTTTAAATGCTCTATTTCTTCCACCCGTGATGCACGAGCCAGGAGCTGCTCTCTTAATTCTGGAATGGAAACAAGAACAATGTAAGTACTCAATAGTGTACAACTCAAGAAGTCATTCTGTGAAGATCAGCCAAATTTTAGTTCTTGAGATGGCAGTAAAATGCTATCCTGTAAGCTGCATAAGAAAATGAACTTCTAAAAAACAAAACGTTCCTTCCTCAGAAGACAGTAAAACAACATTCGCCATTTATACTGCATTCAGAGAAACCATTATCACAACAATCAAAACTTTCAGCAGACTGTTAGCCCCCCTAGTTTCCTTGTGCCTCAGGCTTAGGCCATTGACATGTAGAGCTCTGCAATAACGTTTAATCTTCAGTCAAGATCATTTAATTTGCTCCTGGAAAAAACATCTAAAGAAAAACAATTTTAGCACAAAACTATGCAGAAAGACATGGCACAAGAAAAAGAATCTGGACTACTTTAGTAATGGTTTGGCTATCCACCACAAGCTTGCACAGAAGCCAAATTCACTGGATCAAAAAGCCACCTAGACAAAAAAGAAGTAGAATCATAGAATCATTAAGGCTGAAAAAGACCTCCAAGATCATCTGGTCCAACCATCACCTTATGTCACCCAATGTCAATGTCACCCACTAAGCCATGTCCCTTAGCACCCTGTCCAACTTTTCCTTGAACACCCCCAGGAACGGTGACGCCACCACTTCCCTAGGCAACCTGTTCCAGTGCCTGACTGCTCTATCTGAGAAGAAATGTCTCCTCATTTCCAACCTAAAACTCCCCTGGCACAACTTGAGGCCATGCCTTCTAGTCCTATCACTAGTTACCTGTGAGAAGAGGCCGACCCCCAGCTCCCCACAACTTCCTTTTAGATAGTTGTAGAGACCAATAAGGTCTCCCTGGAGCCTCCTCTTCTCCAGACTAAACAACTGCAGTAGGAAACAGTCATCTTGTCTGTTTCAGCAAGCTACCCTTCTTTAAGGAAGTGAGAGTAAAGGACAGTTACAGCATATTCAGGAATTCCAAGAGCTTTCTTTCCCCGTTTCCTGTTTTAAAGTAGCAGTAATGTATCAGGAAGTGAAAAAGTGGAAAAAGGACAAAAATCACAGGGAAGAATAAAAAAGTTTCCCAGATGGCTTAACTGCCTAGATAACTTAAGGCTTGACATATCCACAAAGGATTAACTGAAGATGGAACTGCATTTTAGGAAGGGAAAAAACAAACAATAAAGCCACACAATTAGAGACAAGCAGCAGCTTACGTTATTCTGTAAGAGAAGCTTCAGAAAGAAGTATGGAAATGACTGCAGATACTTCCCAAAGTTTACACAAGCCAACAGTCATCTGAATGTTAAACAAATGTTCCTATGCCATAAAAAAAGTATCTGTTAAAGGACAAACCAGTATTCCCAGTATGGACTGACAGGAAATACAGAGAAAGACTCCCAGGCCTGTGGTTTGGCCAGTAACTCAAGTGTTGTTTGGTACTGCACTCCAGCTCACATCCCCAGTATGCAATCAAACTGCCTGAAATACAGGCATGGAATCACCGAACTATAAACACCAGACACCTTCAGCTTACTCACATTCTCTTCTGAGCCACACTTCAGCTCTGCAGTACTCACATTGAGGAGACTGGGTGAAGGGCAAGCATGTTCCCAGTGCTGCACAGCTATCCTCACCCAGCAGCACAGCGCACTCACATCACAGCCCGCCACTCAAGAAGCAATGTAGCTGATTGTCACAGTATGTTTTTGTATAACCCACCAGAGAACACACACTTGGAGAAAATCCTCACAGCAAACAAGCAAACAGGAAGAATATGAGCAGTAAGCACATGAATCTGCTTCTTAAGGCAGCCGTTGACAGGTACGGGGACCAGAGGAATCAAATGACAAGCAGGGACTAGTGAAAACACTAATGGCATAGGCAAGGAAAGTCCAATCTCAGGTAGGTGTTACCTAACCAGCAAAGTCTGCTGGCATGACATTAACATAGGAAAGCATTAGACAATTTTGAACTAGAATGTCATTTTTTAGTCAGCAGCTAGATAATTGGAACGCTGCTCTGTGTTCTGAAACCACTGCACTAAGTCCTCAAACCAGTTCAAATGCATTGTCAAATGATGACTTGAGTGGAGAAAAGCAGAGTAAAACAAAACAACTTTAAGATCTCCTCACGCAAAAAGAGATATCCTCACCTGGAACATGGGCTTCCATCTTGGACTCACCATCTCAAGCATGATGAAGGAGAAACAGAAAGGGTCCAAATAATGGTAATGTGAGTGATTAGATGCATAGAAAGACATTTGAATCGTTACTAAAGATTAGGGCTATTGAGAGGGAATATAGGAGTTCAAGCAAATACTAAGTCATGCTACCTATACTATAAATCTATAACAAAAAATGGATCTAAAGTCAAGGTAGAATCTGACTAAATCAAAAAATGTATTGAACTTATGACTGAAAAAAACATCCTCACTAAACCCTATTATATTTTGAAAGCTACTTAGTTGTATTGATTAAAAATTTGAAACGATATTTAAAACAATAGGCAACATATCCTTAACTACTCCAGCATAAGTAAAGAATGCCATCTAATGTTACTGTCTGAATGCAAAGGAAACACATACAGCTAACGTTAAAATCATGTTGCCTAGCTGTTTTAACTCTTTAAAATTAATTCTTTCATTTATTATACATCTGTTGCGCACATACATCTGAGAGATATTCACACTTCACTTCAACCAAAAGTGTGTCAACTGATTACTACACCATGAAGTTGACTATGACATTATGAAACATAGCAATAAGAAATCTTAAGATGTATAAAGCTCACCATGTCACATTTCATCAATACCCCCAGACATTTTCTTTCAAGCTTTAAAACTCTTCCAAAACTTTAATGCAGATACACATAAGACTAACAAAACCAACCAAACAAAAAACACTGCTCCTGTTTAAGTGCTCCATACCTTCTTATTTTTTGCTTTTAAGTTTATGGGACTTGCTTATTTTTTAAAATGAAACCATCCTTTTGGAAAAAGCAGCTTATTTGTAGCCTTGCAGGAAAACAACATTATTCATTCTGATTTCAGAAGTATTACCTGAAGGTTGTTATTCTGTTTTTAAAACACAGGTATAGAAAAGCTCCAGATTAAATATATCTAAGAATTACATGTGTCAGAAGATAGTGAATTTCCAGTTTGAGCATCAATGAAAAAGGCTTTTATTTAACTCATCTCACAACTGAAGAGGAAATAAAAGCCATTTTTACCTCAAGACATAACCTAATCACTCAGTTTTTGAAAGATTTCTGCTTAAAAAAGCAACTGACCTCCTAATTATATCCAAATAAAAGAAAAAACCTTCACAGTTACACTAAACTTCTTGAAAACCAAGTAGTCATCTTTACTGTCTAGCTACAATTAACCATTTTCTCAACTGAATTTATAACCCTTTCTCTACTGAATATAAATAGGAGCATGTTCCATAGAGCAGCATTTTCTCCATTTGAACTGCATTACATTTATTTAAAGCTGCAATTAAAGTGTTTTTCACTAAAGATTTTTATAGCATGCAGGAGTAGAGCAGGAAGGAAAAAGAAAATGACAAGAGTGAGCATTTTGTCACAGCCATACCATGCTTTTTGACATTGCAGGACCGACTAGTCATACAGTGCTTACTTGCCTCTCACTTCAGAAATCTTTTAGGCACACAATCACTAGGGTATAACCCACTCTACACATCTGTGACCTAGATGTGTGTTTCTGGTACATGATTAAAAGCCTTTCATATCAATAATGCATACTTCCATATGAACAAGAGGCAACAATACCCATCAGTTTTGAACATACCACTCAACTCCTGCCGATTTGCTCGGGTACTGTCAAGTTGAGACCAAAGCTGCCTGACTTCTTCTTGTGACTGAGTCTTGAATTCTTCATGCATGATATGAAGTTTTTCCAGCTATGGAGAAAAAAATAAATTTTGTTCTAATTGATTATTACCATGCAACATAGACAGTTCAGTCAGGACAAGGTGGAAACATTAGTGACAACCAGATTCTGAGATCCTGACCCAGGTTACCAGAGATACTGAGTAGTACTTAACTGTTAGACCTTCTCTTCTAGCAGGGGGTTTTGTTGCCAATGCTGTATTTACCATCACTAGCAAGAATCAAGTATTAGTTAGATAAGAAACTTAGGAACCAAAGCATCAAGTACATTAATACAGAAGCAGTGACACCGAATTGCAGAACAGCAGTTGTGTTCAGAAGACTTTGAATCACTATTAAAGACCAAGAGTGTTTACCTATTTTATGAATGTGCTTTGTATTTTCTTTAAAACCCCTAAATACAAACTCGTTACTTAAATGATGAGCATATAGTTTATTTTTGTGACACACAGACACACAGAGTAATCAACCATTCAAAGTTGAGAAGTTCTATTTACCTCCTTCTGAAGATTCTGTTCTTTTTCTTGGCTTTTCATCTTTATATCTTCTAGGAGTTGGTTATGTTCAGTCTGCAGCTGTTCATGTAAGTTTGTGATGGCTAACTGGTGTTGTTTCTCAAGATCTATACATTTTACTACAATTAAAAAGTAATTGTTACATCACCATCCTGGATGCTGAATAACCTACATAACCGTTTTGTGATGAAAATAAAAATGCATATGTCCAGACCAGAATGCTGGCTTGTGACATTTCCTACAGAATTCACAGCCATAGGTGTCAGTACTTCCAGATCATTACAAAAATCGTGAAAAATAAAGGGTTTCAAAGTCTAACATTTCTACACAGAGCTACCTAGTTCTCTATATCCCACACTTAACTAAGAGGTAACCAGCAGTAGTATCAGAGAGATGAGCATCTGCTCTCTGTATATATAAACAATCACCTTGAACTAGAAGCACATTTTTGAGCTAGAAGCATATTTACTTGGAAAAGGAAATCAAACATTTCTTCATGGCCTACAAACACAGAATTCCTCCTACAACACTCAGCATCAAGAAGTAGAAGAGATGACCAGGAAGGACTACACAGACTCATGCCAAACATGTTCTTCCTCAGCACTGAGCACTCTCTGAACCCTATAAACTTGCCATTAGCTCATTCAGTCAATGAACATTTATCTGCCCAGAATGAGCCTACAGGAAACTGATGGACATTTTGGCCACATGCTTCAAGAGGTGCAAGTTATCCTCATACAACAAACTTTACAGATACGGGTTCATCTACCAGCCAATTCACATTGACTAGTAAAGTCAGTGCAGGCTGGGAAGAACAAGCTTTTTTTTTTTTTTAAAAAACAAAGATGTCCTCAGAGCAGCCAAAGGCCATCCAAACACAGTGAAAGCATCTGGCCCATGGCATGCAGGAAAGGCTACTCTTCACTTCTCAAATGTGGTATTACTGTTCGTCAGCTGGCACCAGAATTCCAGTAACTTTTAACACCATATTTCCATTTATTTGAGGAGAGTATTATTTCCCACGTATCTCACTGACATAGCATCTTGGAGGCCAGGCAACCTGACTAGCTATCTCTCTCCGCTTCATGGCACACTGCATCTTGTGGGTCCTTTTCATGCCATCACTGCCAGCATGGCTGACACTATGGCAGTCAACCACTACTCTGACAAGTGTTTCAGATTTTCAAGCCCTAAAAAAGCTCTTCAGAGATGTATCTCTGATCTGCACCTCTGCAAAGGATGTATGCAACTAGGTACTCATCTTGATCCTCATTTTTCGAGGTAATGAAAATTCCAATTGCAGTAGTCTTAGAAGTGTCACTTCCAGAACAGTATTTCAAAAAACATACCATTCCATCAAGTTCTAACTACTGAGAATCCAAACGCAAATGTTTTAGTTAGAAGAAGCTTCTATTAAGAGAAATCTTGATTAATTCAGTGACCATCAAAACTGGCTTTCATCTGTCAGCAAAACTGCATATCCCTTTAATACTTCCAAAGGAAAACAGAGTCTCTCTCATATTCCATACAAGTCAAAATGCAACAGGAAGGTGGGCTTCAAACAACATTTTTCCATTTAGGTCCTATTTTCAAGACAGTCTAATGTCATCAGCCCAATTTTGAAGTAATACATGAATATATTTTGTATTTGCTTTTTATATTGGTTCTAAAACACAGCTTTCTTATTGTTCAATAAAGAAAAGCACTTCCCAGACCATGGCACTTACATTCAGACTGTTCCTTCTCAAGAGAAAGAAGCCCCAGCTCCACTTTGACCTTTTCTAATTCCATTTCCAGAGTTTTCTGCAGTTCTGCCATTTCAGTCTGATGTTTTTCAGAGAGCTCTTCGCACATGTTTTCTAAACGCATCTCAGACTCTAATTCCCAGTCTCTTTTGATAGTCTAAGAGAGCAAGATATGAGCATTGTTAAAGCAAACACATTTAGTTGGTTTTCCCCCCCTCTATTTTATGTTTATAAATAAATATATAGTAGAGCAAGACTTCTTCCAACTCTGGTTTAGTGAAAGAAGTTCTGTTTTTTCTTGTATAAGAACAGAATTTATACCTCTAATATCTGGATATGTTTCTCTTCCATTTCCATTTCTATTTTCTTTCTCTGATCAACTGTGAAATAAAATACTATTTATTAGTAAATGTACGTAAAATATCTTGCTTAAATGACAAGCAGAAATATAGGTGAAACAGACATTTTCAACATCAAACTCAGGGCTTGAGTAGGTAGGCATGCAGCAGTGTAAGGTGCTGGGCTCTACCTAAACCTACTGTTATATTATATCCTAGTAAGTCACTTCCATTTTAGAAAATGATACACATTAGCAGTTATAACTGCTAAGACAAGTCTGGAGGTTAAAGTCAGCTTAATTAGCAAAGCAAAGTCTACTTAAGTCTAAGGGATACGAACCACCTCCTTTATTCCTAAACATATTTATTCAAATGCATATCAATGTCATTTTAGTTGCCGGCATTTCACTGCACAACATTCAAGAGTTAGAATTATCTGTATCTCCAGAGACACAGCAAAAGAATTAGCAGGCAGCGGCAAGCAGGAACCTCTTTTCAAATGTCTTTTAAAAATGCCTAGGAAACAGAATGGAAGTCAGATGCTATTATCTGGTCCATTATCAATGACACCTTCCCAACTCATCCCCAGATTCTTTCCAACTTCCGGCTCAGCACCTTTCTTGGTTTGTAAGAACCCTGGAAAGTGCTATCAGTCCCCTCCTCACAGCTGCAAAGTACTGTTGCCTTATCTTAAGGCATTACTTCAAGTTTCTCAGTGAGAGACGAGATCCCAGAGACTGAGATGGTACCAGCTACCCAGCCAGTGGTCAAGTAGAGGACAAAATTTCATCTATTTTTAAAGATAGGAGTGTCACAGCACAGTTGGGGTCATACCCAATCACCACCTCCCTGAAAATTTCCTCTATTCTTCCAGGTAACAGCATCCACAATTCTCTCCTGCCTCATCTGATTCTGGATGTTCCTCAGTCCCTGCATTCAAGTATTCTGAAGCAGTTACATTCCTATCAAGCTACAGCACCAAAATGTAAATAAACAGCACTGATCCTGAGAACTATGCCCAGACTTCCTCCTATTCCCAAATTCCACCATGCCATCAGTTCACTGTATTACTGGTGATTACAAATGCCTTTCTATTCTTGAGTTTGAAAGACAGAGCCCCAAAACATCATCCTCCTCTCAGGGAAGGACAACTTTTCCTAAAATTTCTTTCCTAAAATTTCTTCAGTAAAATTGCTGCAGGCCTCATCTTTCTCCAGAAATTCCTCAAGCCCTGTCATACAGTTCAGAAATTTTCTTCTGATCTGGGAGGGGACAAAGAACTCTCCAACATGCCCCAACCACCATCAGCAGGCCTTCAGTTCTAATAGCTGCACCATTGCTCTTGGTGATGTCAGAACACAATCTGGTATCAAATGTCACAAAAAACATCTGGCTTCAAGTTCTCACTGAGCCTTTCAGTTCCTTTCCAAATCCTTTCTCCTACTTTTGAAACAAAAGCGTGCAGGCCAGGAAGAATTTTCTATCTTGTTGGGAACACAGTAGCCAATGTTGACTTCGGGCAATAAAAACCCTTAAAAAACACATAGGGTAAGAGCTCTGCACTTTGCACCGATTAAATTCTTTGGGACAGCTCCGTCTAATGCTTCCCAAAACCAACTAGTTCAGTATGCTATTTTTTTTTTTTAAATCAGAGGTAGTAACAAAACACTCATGTAGTTGAAGAAGAATTAAGGTTAGGTCTGGACAACTTCATTTTTGCATATAAGATGTAATTGTGCACATGCAAGCCGAGCCACTGCCCCTAATCAAGGCAATGCCAGCTTTCAGTCAAAAGGCCAGCTCTACACCCTGATAGGAAAGAATAATACTGATTGGATTTCAATTTTAATACCTAATTCTTGCTGATACTTTGACTTCAGGTCTTCTTTTTCCTTCAAGCACTGTTCTTTAATCTTCTCCCACTCCAACTGATGGCGGCTTTGCAGAATTGCTACTTCCTGAGCACGCTTATCATTGAGCATCTCCCGTAGCTCCACAAGTGCAGTTTCCTTTTCTTTTCTCAAATTAGACTGAGTAAGCTCAAGCTGAGAGGTATGCATATTATTTAAGCTTAGGCGTAAAGCTTCCAATTCAAGACTGTGCAGTGTCTGTAATGGAGAAGAAAAAGCATGTCCCTCTCTTCTAATTAAATGTGGTCACTGTTTTCATAACTAGCTTCAGTTTGAATTGCTTTCAACTACTAACACATTTAAGTTTTGCTTTCCTGTAGTTGAAAAATATTTCTTCATGGCAGGGACAGAACACCAAAATAAGTTGACTTCTATTACAGATTTACACATTATTTGCAGTGTAAAGTAGGAGGTTTTCCTGACCCACCTCTTAACTTCATCTCCAACCAAATACCTTGCATCTGTCCATTTCTTCACAATTTCTTCACACAAGCACACCACATCCCTTCATTGTCTATTACAAAATTCCTCTTATTTGCTATTGCTTATAAAATGGTTCAAAGCAAAGTTCTAAAGCGGTATTGGAAAAGTGGAAATTAAATTCACCAGAAATATTAAACATCCATCAGTTAGAAATGGCAGCTAAAACAGGCTGACAACTTTCCAATTCCTGGATAAACTAAACAGTATACCAGTATCTTGTAATTAGACTTACGACCAGACATATTCTTACCATTTCTACTTTGCACTTAGTGGAAGTGTTAAAAAGCCCGGTAAATAGTTAAGGGGAAGTCAGGTTTACATGCTTCATTTAAACACAAAAGTAATACAAATTACATTAATGTTTTTTTTTTTTTAATAATTTTGTTAAACTTACCAAGACATGAAAAATGACTGTTTTGTCTTTTTTTTTAAGCCATTAATTGAAGCATCCAATTTCCTTTTAAATTAATGTCAATATACAATAGCAGTGAGGATGATTCCTGGGGAGCTCTTTCAGAACATATCAACTATTGCCCACCAAAGAAACATTCTTAATTCAATTTCAGCATTTCATAAAATAGCATACACAGTAGAGACAAAAAAAATTAATAAAGGAGCCTTCTCTTTGCAACAAATACAGTAATTACTGCATTTCTTTATTTTACCTGTGATTGGAGCTGGGCTTGCTCAATCTCTGCTTTGTGTGTGGCTGCCATTTGCTGCTGAAGTTCATCCAACAGGTGTTGCTGTTCTCTATTTAGTGAGGCACGGAGCTCCTCCATTTCCTCTTCATGCTTAGTAATTAGTTCAGAGATTTCACGTTCATGCTCTCGTTCATGTACCTGCACAGAACACTCACATAAAGGTTTTTCTTCAAAACAGTGTTTGTTAGTCCCACTAAAAAGTTACCTGGTCAAACTTTTCCCTTCCACAAAACCCCAAATCAAAGACAACATAGAAAAACAGTTATAAATATTTTGGAGGTGGAAAGATCTATTATCGACAAACAATGCAAGATGAGTTTATTTTTCTGAAATAAGCCTGATTACACCATTTACCTTTTTTATTAAAGCAAGCTGTTCTTTTCTTTCTTCCTCCAACTTCTGCTGCTTTTCAACTTTATCTTTTATTTCATTATTTAATTCTTCTATCTGAAAACAGGGATACAAACATTTGCAGTGAGTACTTTAAGTATCCTGAAACCCAAGAACTGCCATTATTGGTGTTCCTACCTCCTTCTTGTGTGTCAAACTCACTTTAGTTAATTCCACAAGGTGCTGAGTCTCCATTTTATCAATTTCCTCTTTGTAATGTTTCACCATCTCAGATTGTGCCTCCTGCACAGCTTGTGCAGACTGAAAGGACTCCTGCAAGCAATTTTCAAGCTCCAGCTGAACCTTCTTCAAATGAGCTATTTCTTCAATTAGCTGGCTTTCTTTCACATTGTATTCAGTACTTTTTGCCTCTATTTCAGCATTAAGTTTATTAATTTCTGCATTATTCAAGTTCAACTTGTCCTCATATCCCAATCTTTCACACTCCTGTACCTCTTTGAGGTTTTGCACTTCAGTATTAAGTTCACGTATGTTCTTCTTAAGATCTGCTATGATGCTAGCATTTGCTGCTAAAGCATTCTCTGCTTTTATTAGATCTTTCTCCATGGATGATAATCTCTTGCCCAACACTGTTTTTTCCTTCAATAAGAGTGCTAAATTTTGTTCTTTGTTACTGATTTCAGCTTTGAGCAGATCCTGTTCTTTTAGCAATGTCTCTTCAAGTACAGCTTTCTGACCAAGAAGCTCTGTTATTGTCAGATTTTTAGCCTTCTGAGCATCAAGCTGGGTCTGCATTTGATCCCTTTGACTTTGCAGAACAGCCAACTGACGTCCAAAAAGAGACTGTACTTCACTTGTTACAGAATCAGAAGCCGTTTTCTGCTCTTGTACTTCTTTCACTAATTGCTCCTGAGTTCGCAGCTGCACCATCAACATTTCTCTTTCTTCCTGGAGGTCTTTCAGCATTTGTTGCCAGGTAGAGGATTTTGATGTTTGCGTTAAAGGCTCCACAGCATGGTAAGGTTGGCCTCCATCCTCACCCTGTTGCTTTATTAGGTGGCTTATTTTGTTTTCAAGTTCTTTCTCCTCTGTTTTCTGAAGAAGTTGCTTTTCACAACAGACCCGTGCTTCACGTTCCTTATTCAGTTCCACATGCATCAGAGAGAGCTCAGCTATTACTTTTTTCCATTTTCCAGCAGCTTCTTGGGTCTCCCGTTGAGATTTTTCCAAGGCTGACTCCTTTTCATGAAGCTGTTCGGTTAGCTTGTTTAGTAGACAGATGCGTGAAGCTCTCTCATCATCCTTTACAACGTCACAGTTGCTTATTTTGTTTCGCTGCAGGGAGCCATCTGACAAAAATGAAATGAAGTCCTCTACTTCCACCTCAGTCTTTTCAAAAGTCTCTTGAGCCAAACTGCTATGACATGTTTTTTCATCAAGGCCAAAGTTTAACAGAGGAGATTTAAAATCCATGCTGGGTTCTAAAAGCACATTACTGTCTAATCTGTACCTACCGCATCTATCTTCTTTAATGGCATAACCTTCAGAACTGCCTGACACATATGACTGCTCTGGTCTTTCTGTGGAGACAAGATATTTAGCCAACATGTCTTCATCAACAGTGAAAAACCCAGGTTCTGACAATTGTTCTTCAGACAGGTAATCTCCTTCATTACCTTCGCTTTCTTCGATCCTTGAACTCATTATTTCTTTTGATTCACCTCTTGATGAGTCTACTCCCAGTTCGCACTGGAACTCTAGTTCTTCAGGAACAAACTCTTCTTCACCTTTAAAGTGACATGGTTTATTCAATATCTCCTCAAGTACCAGAGCTGCAGAGAGTGAAACATCTGGTAAAGTGTGTTTTTCCTTCAAGATCATTAGATTTTTATTGGAGACAATCTCTTCATTGTACTCTTGCCTTGCATCTGCACTGTTTTCAGTCTGAAGAGGCTTTTTATGTAATTCCTGGATGCATGAATCCAGTTCCTGAATCTCTTCATTCAAGTACTGTTTTTCTTGTTTGTATTGCTGGGCTTCCTTGACCTGCTCTTCTGCCTCAAAAAGACGAGACTTAAGAACATCAATTAAAATTTTGTATTGAACCTCAATTTCAGTCTTCTCTCTCTGGAATTTTTCCTGCTGGTTTTCAAGTTTCTTCCTCAAATTTTCTTTATGAATTTCAGACTCATGAAGACTATTATTTAAGTCGATTATTATGCTGTTCAAATTCTGAATGTGTTCTTCAGAATTCAGAGCAGAGAGTTCTTGTTTTAACTGTTCAAGGTCATTTTTATATTTTAAAATCATTTCTTCTTCATATATCTGCTTCGTTTCTGCAATCTCTTTTCTGTGGCATTTCTCTAGCTCAGCCCTCAAGTTCTCTAACTGTCTGCAAATATCCTTTTCATGATTCATTTTCAGTTCAATACACTGCTGTTCTTTCATTTTTGATAATGTTATTTCATTTTTTAATTCTGTTATTTCCGAGTCCCGGAGAGAAAGAGTATGTTGTAGTACAGACAAGTTAAATCTTTCTGATGTTAGTAGATCCTGAAGATTTTTAATGTGTTGTTCTTTTTCTCCTATGCTTTCATATAGCTGCTGCATTGTATCTTTCATACCCTCTTCCATTAGAGCAAGCAGATTTTCCTTATCTTTGGTATTCTTAAAGATAAAATACATGAAATGTGATGTTTTACTTTCCTTAAACCCGCTGTTTTTCATGTCTCTTCACATATAATATTTACCCTTAAGTGCATAGAGCATCATTGGCCTAGGCAATATGATTTCTAAGCATATCCTTGACCATGGGAAGCACTACTGAAGCACTGATCAATGTGGTAATAATATCAAGTTTTCCATGGAATAACGAATAATATGCCACTGACTCCAGAGAGAAAGGAAGACTGTCTGAAATTCTGTGTATTTTGAATAAAAATGAGTAAAATAATAAGTACTGCAGACACCTCTTCACCTCACATCCATTTGCATACAGAAAACACCTTCTACAGGAGAAACAGGCCAAAGAACAGCCATGTCAAATTTTGACTCATCTTTGACTTAAAAATGTAAGACTTCTATCTACAGCATGGCTGGTTGTGTGCTTAAAGGAAATCAGACCTTCTAAGATGCTCCTTTAATATACAACAGCAGCCATAATCCCTATAAATTTGGTTCTAAAGACAGACTTGTTTTGTCCCATGACCATACCACATCAGCAGTTCAGAATTATCACCAAATTTGAAACATATTACAAAGGTGGCAGAACTCTTCACCTTTATTTTCCTGAAATGTTTACATGAAAATACTCCCTCCATGTTTCCTCTCTTTTGTTTCTGAAACTAACATGATTAGAGATAAAGTTAAAACACATATCAGAATAAAAGTAACTGTTCAAATACAACAGTGAAGTTATTACATGCTTATACAGCAACCTTCATCCTCTTGAAGCCTCTGCCAATTACCTTCCCACATGTCAGTTCAGTGGTCCTATTTCTGACTGCAATTTATTATACAATCGTTGAGTAACAGAGTTAAAGACTATCTCTTCTGTTACGGAAACAGGTAGAGTAATTTCAATATTTAAGCAAATTTTAAAGAGCCAGTATTGAATTCTCATTTCTTACAAAAAAATGAAATTGTGAACAGCTATTTTGCCTTATCTTCTTGTCTTCAGAAGAATAGTTTTAATTACAGGCTAAAGAATAGTTTCAGTCCTGAAGCAACCATACTAGCTCATGCACAAATTAAACATTCATTACAGGTTCTTCCTCCAAAAAGAACCATCTTGGCTTACACAACTGAAACAGAAACCTGTCTAGAACTCTTAATTATAAAAGAGCTTCAAGTAGTTTTACCTTCTGAGAAGACTCAAGCTGTACTTCTAGGTCATGTGCTCTCTGACACAGCATCTCCAAGTGTACATTTTGTTCTTTAAGTTGGTTCTGAAACAAGGACATCTGCTGCTGGGCTTCTAATACCTCTTTCTTCCCAGGGCTTTTACTCTTTAGCATCTCATTAACCTGAGCACATATGTACTCGCAGTCAGAACATTTATATTATATTAAGTCCTACACTAATCTCACTGCATGCATGAAATATACCATATTCATTTGATATAGATATACTGTCTCTTTCATTCTCAGTGGATAAGAAACTTCCTAAAAAGTCAGTAGCATTTCAAACATAACTGGTGTCTAAGAACTGTAAAAATATAATGTTAAATTGCTAAATAATCAATCTCTACGAATCTCCCAAAATGAGACAGGACTTCCAACGGACTGGACATTCCGTTAAGATGACAATGAACAAAACTAACACTTTTTTCCAAACTATTTACAACTCAATACGAAAGGGTTTTTCACTTCCCAACTCCCCCAAAATGAAAATAAAATGTTTACCACCACCACTTTTAAAACACAGTCTGAAGGCAAAATAGAATGCATTTTTATTAATTTTAAGAAATGCTTTCTAAAAAACTCTCCTAAAACCAATAAAATATCAATATATTCAAGACAGTACTAATCTTTTTACCTTTTACAAAAATTGATATGATTCCATGAACAATTTGCACCATATTAGTAGCCTTTACTTCGAATATGCCTGAATTGCTATTTAGAGGCATTGTTATTGTATTTCAACAGCTTACGGAGGAAATCCCAACAGTTATTTGTGGAACAGTTTTCACCGTTACTGAATATTTTGTCAATACCATTTAGAACTGTACACAGAAAGCAGTATTTTTTTGTTCTTTTCCAAAGTTAGAATTTCATTTAGCAGAGGAATTATTTTTATTGGCATATACTACAAGCCTCCTGAGAGAACAAGCATTCAGGCATTAATAGAGAGTAGCCAATGAACATCATTTAAAAAAAAGCAGATTAAAGGACGTAATATGTCCTAGCATCCAGGGTCTCAGTTCCACAATCAACTTCTTGCACAGAAGCAGGTTCCTATGTATCAAGGGGTTATATCAACAATCTTCAAATTATTTTATATCTCTCTCTTTGAAGCAATGCACATTACCTCAACATAAGTTTCTGTACTACAACTCAGCTGTTACAGTCATTTCTCTCTATACACACAGAGCTTTCTTCAACAAAGGCAAGGTAAACTGGTCACATTGTTACAGCAACTCTTGTGTAGAGATCCCAAAAGTATTATGGAAAATTCCCTATCAGGTGCTAAACTGAGGGACAAGAGTATAATGACCTCCCATATATTTCAAAGTAAGCAAGCAGAACATAAGGATTTCTCCAGGAGTTCTCTCCAGCAACTGAAAAAAAACCAAAACTAAACCACAACTCTGCCTTGCCCTCAAATCATTTTCACTGCTGCATCACAAACTGAACTATAGAGAGGTATGTAATAAGCTTGGAATGTTTTACGTGTTTAAATTCGAAATCTGTTCCCCCTCCCTCCGCCTGCCTTTGTAAGGAAGCTAAAATTAGAGAAGGAGCATACCTGATGTAACTGGAGTTGTAAGTCATGGATCTGATCAGCTACATGTGAAGCCTCTTCTAGTAGGTCATTTCGATCCTTCTTTGTCTGTTGAAGGCAGCTTGTTAGTTTCCTTATGACTTCATTTTGCTCTTGAACAGTTGTTTCCTAAGTGAGTCACAAGAAATACACTTTTAAAATGAAAATATTCTTAGCATATTATGAACAGAGTGAGCTTGCCTAAAGCAAAGCTGTTAGAATCCACTGTTAGATAGAACTTTTAGTAAGTTCACACCATAGGATCAGGAATATTTTTGTTAAAACATGATAACAGGAGTGACAAAAGAGAAACCTTCCACTGATCTCAAAGAGATACAGAAGCTAACTAAAACTCATTTGTGTTTTAAGCAAATGACAGGATACCATAATGAAAAAAATATTTTTACTTGGAAGTTTTGTAGCTCATATTGATGATGTAAAAGCAGTTAAGTTTAAGTCTTTCACAGGCTGTAACAAATTTATCTAGTACCCCCTAAATTTTTTCCTATGTCAGCTCTTCAGCCATGTGAGAGAAAGCTAATGAGATAGGATACATTAACAACAACTTTTGGTAATCACATCAATCTTTTCAAGGTGTTTCCTCACCAACAGGAAATATCTTTGTTTCCCAATCCTAAAAAGAGGAAAAAAACACATAAAGGAGAAAATTATTCTTCGGATGCACCCGATAACTTACCTTTACACAAAAATTCTAGAGAGGGGGAATTTAAAATATATTTTTTAATATTTTTGGAGAGGGAAAGATCCATGTCAGGTTAATAAAATTTACCTTATCCTACTTAATTGCTTGTCCATACTAAAAAGTGCACCCCTAAAAAAGCACCAGAAAAAATACGCAACCAAGCGTAATGATCTTGGTCATCTCAGCAGCAAAGAGGGAGGTCTGCCACCCACACCACTATTTTAAAAGGAGACTAGCTGCATCTACTAAGTGTTTTTCAGGTACATATCCACAGGAACACTGACACTTCAGTAAGCTCTTCCTTTTAAATAGTTTGAAGAATACTTTGTTTTGTTCTTGTTTTTCCACTATTTGAAAGCATGACCTTGATATATATGTTTTTAACATCAGTATTTATAAAAATATAAGCTCTATGCTTTCACATTGAGCCCCAACTCAATTAATGATTAATGCTACTTTCCTTAGCGATTCTTACAAGTGCTTTCTGTAAAGGTTCACTCCTCAATACAGGAAGACAAAAATTAATAAAGAAGAGGAAACATCCAAATAATTCTGCTCAGAAACGTTCATCTAAGCATTTCAACGAAATCTCTCAAAATAAAGCTACATCATCTCCAATTTCATCCACATTTGATACAAGTAATATGAAGGCCTGGACACTGATTACGTTAACTGATGAAGAGAAAATATAAGTGTTGATTTTGGCAACACATGCTAACAAGGTGAAGTACTTTTCAATAAAAAAATAACAGTTCTGTGTCCTACATATTTTTTAAATTAAAATAACGTCATACTAACCCCATTGTCTAATTCTATGAAACATACCTGGAGCTGCATAGAGTCTCTCTGCTGGGTAAGTTGTTCTTGTAGTTCATCCATTTGTGCAGTGAGCCTTTCAACTGCTTCCTGTTTCTCCAGAAGTCTGTTCTCTAACTCAGCTATTTTAGTTTGACACATCTTAGCATCAAGCTCACTGCATTCTGCAGCAGAATTTATTGTAACTTTCTTCATAAAAGAAAAAAATGTTTTTATTCACCAAAAAAAAAAAAAACAAACATTTCTGTTTTATGACAATTCTGGCTATAAATTCAGATGCAAGCTTAAATTCTGGGCAAATTCTATTTTAAAAATAAATCAACATTTAAACTTTGTATTTAACAAAAAAACGTTTGTAAGTTCTTTAAAATAAATCCTTTGAAATAAAATTTAATTCTTTAAAATTTCAAATATTTTTTTCCATAGGTAACATTTTCACATGATAAAGGGCAGAAGAGTTGTGATACTACAGAGCCAAACTGTGGCAAAGTGCCATGTTGGCTTCTAACAGCAAAACAAGAACTGAGTAAAAAGAAGAAATTGCTACTGTTAACCCTGTGGCTTCTTAGGAGCACTATCATTACAATTCTGTTGTAAGAGACAGTACCTTGCACTTCAGACTTAGTTTTTAATGTATGAAACAATTACAGAATAAGCCTACTTTTAAATTAAAAACACCATTCAAATTCAGCCAGACAAGTCCTATGATTTCAGTACACTTTTCTTACCAACCAATTTCACAACTAGTACACGTGCATATAAATGCCAGCTTTAAACTGTAAAATGGCATTTGATATTAATGCTCAGTATCTATATATACACACAGCACTTTAGTAACCAGTTATACTCTTCCTTTAGATATATATCAGCACCTTTTATTAAGTGTACAAAAAGAATTCACACTTACTTCAGCAGCATGATCATTCACTGCATCATGGATGGACATATCAGCACTCCTCTGGTAAGCAAACAAATAAAACAAACACCAAATCACAAACATTTTAAAAGGTACATAAGGAAAAGCAGAATTATTTTGGAAACACCCTAAGCACAAGCGAGAAGGGTCCACACTGCAAGACAACACACAAATGACAGAGAGAGAGAGAGTGACTTAAACATTTATCTGTATGATCATCCATGGTCAAATCAATGAAATATATGCAGAAATTTTATAATTATTATGAATGACTAAAAAAATTTAGGGCTAAGTCTCACCATTGAAATTCAATGTTTTATCTCCTGCTTTTGTGGCCCGCAAGTACAGTTGATCACTCTTTTTAAATCTACCACTAAATATTAGTAAGTTAATTGACAGAATGAGTTAAGAAACATGAAATTCATTCAGTTAAAAAAGCAATACTATTTTCTGACGCACATCCTTACTGTAGTATGACATCTTCGAAGACATTAAACTATCACCAAACTTACCCGTAAGACAAAATAAAATGACTTTAGCACTATTTAGAAAAGGGAGCCAATAACCCTGCTTTTATGTTGAATCAGCACCAAGTCTCCACTGACCACTGTCTACATCACCTAGAAAACAATTCCACTTACTTTATAAGCAGGGTATTATGACAGAAGCTTTTTAGTAGCAATAAGAGTTTTGTTTTAAGTTCACATGAATTTAACAAGAGCACTGCTGCTAATGCTACAGTTAAGTGACGAAAATACTGCAAGCTTTTTTTTCTAATGCTGACAGCTTAGCATGTAGTTTCATAACAGCCTTTCTAATTCTCGTGATACATTCAAGATATCCTCGAAGCACTAGGGATACTGTCACAACAGAAAGGATAATAAACAAAATGGTATTCTCCACCGTTTCAGGTCTGCATATATCCTAGTTTGATGTTACTGTTGTATGTTGTGAAAATACATCAAGCTGCTTTTTATGCAGAATGCACTGCCCCTCCCCAACTCACTTTGCTTAGAGAAAAAACTCTGCATAGAGAAAGTGCTGAAACACACTCAAACTACTTTCTAAGTAAAATACCAGACTGAGATAAATACAATTTGTGGTAGCCAGAAAGTTGAATTGTAGCTTTTGAGGCTTGTGAAAGTCATAGTCAGCCATTTCTGAAGCAAGAAATTCCTATTAAAAAAATATTCTTCAAAACTACATTTTTATTATGAGAAAGATGAAAAAGCTATGTGACTATCCACAGCTGACAAAAAAACTGCTTGTGAGCTGAAGCAAGAAAGCAACTGCTTAATTCAAACAGATGAGTAAACCTATTAGTAGACAACTGCTCATCTCAAGCTATATCACAGGCTATGTATTTCCACATTTATTAGCATGCCTACAGCACTACCTCTAGCAGATTATCCATTCAAACATCCTCAAATGCATCAGGCATAAGCAGAGTCACCTTTTAAATAAATTTGTCAGAGAATGTAATGTCTGTGCTGGCTCCGCATTATTACAGTAACTGATAAGAACATGCTGCAACAAATCTATTTTTTTCAGAATAGGGTAAGCACATCTGAGACAGCAAAGTAATATGTAACCAAGTATTATAAGGTCCTGGCACTTTCGCTCATTTACCATGAACTTCAGACTGAATTTGCCATTTCGTGGAATCACAGCCACAGAATCAGAAATCTGCCCAAAGAGAAATTCAAGGCAGCAAGAGATGAAAGACCTCAATTTATCAGGCAAACAACCAACAGCTCCTTGACAATACCCGTCCGTTCCAAAAAACGGAGATGTTTGGATAAGATTCAAATAGTGAAAAAAATAAGGTAGTTTTTTTCTAGTTATTTATATCACTTTAAGAGAATTAACTATTACAAAAGGAAAAGGTTATTTTCCTTACTTCTCAATAGCAGCCAGCTGACAGTGCCAGAGAGCTAATACCCAATTAAGCAGAACAATCATCTGGAATGCTTGCTATCTGCAGGTGGAGTGAAGTGAAACAAGAAATACTAACATTTACCTCTGTTTCTGTTGTTGTCTCTAGGAGGCTGGTGTCTGCAGCCTTATTCTCTATACCGTTACCAACATCTGGAGAGTCACAGCCTTGGGCCACTAGTGCGTGCTCTTCCTGCGGAACGTCATGCGTGTGGACAGACGAGCCCTTCCTCTTCGCCGTCTTTTTCTGCGACTGCGCGATGTCGCCTTTTGTTTTTCGTTGTCTGAAGTAAGCAAACTGTGCAGAAAAGATTGGAACAGGTAGAGGGAGAGGTAAGTGAGAAAAAGGTAGCAGGACCACAAAATTAACGCACTCATGGGTGACAAAGACTATCCTAGCTTGATAAAATATATACATGTGCAGAAAACCTGCTTTACCTCCCTACTTTCTACACATTCAGAATATACTGGGTAACTGTGCAATTAATCACGAAATCTCACACCAGTACTATAAAGACTCATTTCAACACAGGAATCAAATTTTACTCGGTGAAACTTCATGTGTCAATGACAATTCAGAATTACAGCAGGACAGATTAGTAAAGGAACAAGTTGTTAATATACTAGTATCATTAGGAAAAAAAAAGAACAGTCTTTCTGCAAGACAGGCAAAACCAATAACCCCCTAGAAATGCATTAAACAGATCTTTGCGAGCATAAGCATTAAGACTAAAATCAACGGAAGTCCTCATGCTCCTTCCCTGCCACCCCCTTAAGTGAATACAGCAAAACTTCCCAGCAAGAAAGCAGACTATAGTACATAAATAGAAAATTAATTAAGCCAGGTCATTTTAATTTCTTCTGTTGAAGAATCAGATGTTCTACTTTATCAGACTATCACAGCTCTGTGAAGCACCAGGGACTTGCAAAGAATGTCACTGACAGAATTTATTACCCAACTTTCCTTAGCACCTTAAACAGCTTAAAAAGGATTATCGTATTTTCAACTCCAGTATTACGTTTAGGCAGCATTTCCAAGTAGCATCTCCCTCACAGCATAAATCCAGGCATCCTTCTAGTGGGGAAAAAGACTTCCCAAAGGTTATCGACTACACTGTTAATATATCCTTGTGATGAGATAGAACAGATAGTGAAAATGACGACAGGATGTAAGTACTCACAACTGCAAAGTTCTACTTGCAATATCTGAGAGAACCCACTGTTTCCTAGCTTGGTTTTCCTGTAATACAGCAACATTGCAGAAAGAATCTGAGCCAAAGAAAGGGGCAAGATTTTTCTCCTTACACCCATGCCAATTTCATTACAGAAACTTCTGTCTGACAGCTTAGCTACACAGCAGATACGCAGTACCTACGCTCTGCAAATATGTACTTTATGCAGATACGAAAGACACCAGTTTCTCACAAGCATTTAAGTTATGTACAAACTTTTTTTAATGATTAAATCCTGTAGACCATTAAATAAAGCTGTAATGAGACAAATACTATTTGCTGAAGTCAGGTGCTAACTCTATCACTTACTGATGGTATTGTATGTGAAAAATAGCTACTGCACTAATTAAGCTGATAACACAGGAAAAGGGGACAGGACGAAACCTGCAGAATAACAGAAACTAGAGGAAGCTGCTGAAGCAGAAAAAAGGGAAAATAGGAGTAAAACGCATAGAAAATATGAGAAACAAAAGGCAGAGAGGGTTCTCATTCTAGAAAGGAGTCAATGATTTCATGAAGCAAGACCAAGAAAGATATTTGACACTAAAAAAATAAGATTTACCGTGACCGAACATCTATACAAGTACAAATTTTAAAATACACATCTCAAAAATGAAAATTTTGTCAAATTCTTATATATTAAAAGAATGAAAGCAAAATAAGCATCAAACAAGAATTACCAACTACTCCAAAATTCCTGGTAACTACTGGATTTATTATCCCATGAAAGTGTCTGGAGTCAAATTGCAGATTTATGGAATCACTGGGTGAGGAAAAGCATCCTTTAGGGCATTACCAGGTTTCCAAAGCCTTTAACGAGCTACATAAATTTAAGGGTCATTACACAAACTTCAGTGTCATCAGACAATACACAATCAGGTGACACGAATTAGTACATGTGAATATGAAGAAAGCAGTTAACACCGATTCTTCCTCCATTATAGTGAGATCCCGTCATGCCCCTTTTGATCGACCTGATCCTCAGTTTGCTCTCTAGCAGCACATACAGAGGTGAGACCTTTACTTTTAGCCAGGACTTAGTAAACCAACGTTGCACCAACAGCACTGCCCATTACAGTATCCAAAGCAGCTCTCAGCACAGAAGTAGCCTTTTCACAGCTACTGATAGATTCAAACTTCACCTAACTTCCACTGGTCAGCTGCTGGTTTTAAGTCAGTTAAGAACAGCAACCACATGGCACTTCTGGACTGGTACAGCCAAATGAACATCCTGGCACTACAACAGGCCCACAAGGCTTTACTTCCCCCTTTGATGAACTGCTATGGTGACATCCCTCCAGCACAGCGTCCTAAGCTGACTAACACCAGTGGCACAGGCCAGCATACAGGAAAGCTGCAGCAAATGGAACGCAGCTCAGCTCTCCCCAGCCTACTGGGAACATGATTTACTCTTTGACTTACTGCTTTACACATTTCAGAAGTCAGTACCAAAAGAACATCCAAAGAAAATGCAACAGAACAGAAAACCACATCAGCACCCAAATAGAAACAGATTATTCAAACATCCACCTCTTAGATACAGTAAACATAAGCAAGTACTTTTGGACAAAACCAAGAAAGACTTTCTAAGAATCTCAAACCGATGAAGCAGGAAGACTTCCTTGAAAACTTGTACTCCTTGTTGAGCTCCTACCACGTAAAATGCGGGAACAGAAGAAAAATCTCACACAAGGTATGATACACACAGGTCTGTAACCAGATGTGCAGCAGGTTAACACGCATCTTGGCTAGCTTGAGAAGAGTGAAAAAAAGCACATTTTTTTTGTTTGTTGGGGTGTTTTTTCGTTACATTTCCCAATCACTACCCTGACCATCAGGTATTACATTTATGAGAAATGGAAATTTGAAAAACCTGACCCAGTCAGTATTTAGTAGCTGCCAAATGTCGATTTCTAATTAATATAGAAGTTGGGTTTGTTTTTATTATTTGGTGGCAACTTCAAATACATTTCAATAATAGAGTTTTTATCCCTACATGAAAAAGAATAACACAGGCACTGTTTTAAAGAGAAAAACATACACATTATCGCCCTTTCCCAAGTCATTATTTAGCAGACCAAGACCTGTGGATGAGACAAACAACATACTAAACAACAATTCACACCTCTAGATTCAAGCAGAATCAGACATGGTTAGCATGACCACATTGTTGTGGCAACCTGCCTTGTAGTAACCAGATGCCTGAAACACACGACAAGCCTCACGCTCCTGTCCTGTGCAGCAACACAGTCAGATGATTCAGGAAGCTGACCTGGATGAACAATGAATTCTGCTGTTTTGGTCCACAGCTGGAATTGCCTTAGGTGGCTGTATGCCTTCACCACAGGAAGAAAATACTGCACCTATTCACTTTCAAAATAATATTTGCATTCATAAGGAGGACAACACAAAGAAGAAAACTAAGGAAAGATGCTTCCGCACTGATTTCTTCAAAAATACAAGCTATCCAAAGGAAGTTTCTGAAACAAGTTACAGTCCAGTAGCCAACCTACACAGCAACATGACCAAATACTACTGTGGGCTTAAGAACATGAAAAGGCCAACTGAATAAGACCAAATGTCCATCTTATATTGGGCTAAATACTAGAAGAGAAGTTAGCTCTTCAACTTCAGGCATGTAAGTAAAGACAAAAACAGGGCAAGCACATAGCCATGCACTAGAAACTAGCTGAGCATACCAAGGAATCTATAGCTCGCAGTTGCCTTCCTATGCTGAAACATAGTATGTTTGTGTTTAATGAGCCCCAATAAATATTTCTTCTATTTGTCCAGGTGTTATGTTGCCTTTTTTTTTTTTTGGAAAAATCTAGTGCCCACAGTCTGCTAGGTAAATAATGGATCTCTGTGACATTTTAGTAAGCAAAGGAAGCACTACACCCATCTCTGCCTTTCTACACTTCTACAGTCTTTCCTCTTCTCTTAGTATGGGTTGCCATAAAACAGCATCATTGATGGAGCTGCCAGGGACAAAGCTGCTAATGATTTTTGTTTTTAAATGGTAAGATACAAGATATTTAGTATCTAGTTTAACAACGACAAAAAAGATGCAGCACTGGCTCTGCAGACATAACTTGAAACTTAATGCAGGTCTCTACTTATTTTTTTTCCCAATGGCAAACAACAGCTGTACAACAGGTGGGAACTAGTAACTTGTTAAAGGCAAGTATAACACATTTTTCTGACTATAAGCAGACACCGCACTTACAGAAGAGTTACAAAAGAAACTTGCCGCAAGTAATCTAACTTTTCAACCTGAGGAACTCCTATTCTCAAGGTTCTCATTTTCAGTATTAACCTAAAAACTAATCACGCAATGCTTCTCTGACAAGAGGATAGCGTCCACACGGCACGTAGGAGGGCTGCGAAGGCGAAGTAGATGCGGAGCTGCTGAGCAAGAGCGGGTGCTGTGGCAACCAGGGCAGCGCCCAGGTGCAACAGGTGAGGCAGGGACGAGCTGCGCTGCCCACCATCGAGCCGCTTCGGTGCGGCTCCAGCCGCAGCCCCGCAGTAACGCCCACCAGGCCGGCCGCTGCCAACACCCCGACACACGCAGCGCCCGCGTGTTCCCCCCGCCGAGCCCAGCCGCCGGCTCCGCGGCAGGAGCGGAGCCCGCGGGCCCGGCAGGAGCACTGCGCCGGCCCCCGCGCTGCCGCCCCCCGCACCTTGGCTCTGCCGGCCTCCACCTTCCGCCGCCGCGCCGCCGCCGCCGCCGCCTCCTCCTCCTCCGCCGGCTGCTGCATGGTGCCGGCGGGCCGAGCCCCCTCCGCCCGCCGCTGTCACGGCGCGGCGCGCGGGCGAGCTTCCGTCATGGCCGCCCCGCGGGCTTCGCCCCGCCCGCCTCGCCTGAACGGCCCGCAGCGGCCAATCAGAGAGCAAGGGAGACGCTCTGCGCCTGCCCGCCGGCCGCTTACCGAGCGCGGCCGTTGGCCTCGCCCCGCCCGCCCCCTGCCAACTGACTCCTGGGATTGACGCCGCAGGCCGGAGCCTTCCCTCTGCTCCGCCCCCGCTCAGCGGCCGCCAATGGCAGAGCCGCCGGCCGCGGCCGGGGCCGCGCTGGATGGTCACTTTCAAACGGGCCGCCCGCCGTGGCTCCGCCCCGAGACAGCACCAGCCAACCGAACTGCTGCCCCGGGACACCGGGCCGGCCCCTCAGCGGCGGGGCGCTCAGTGCACTTCACCAGCTCCACCGTTACTAAATACCAAATACCACTACATATATAGTGTATATATATGTTATACTATATATACTATACATATACACTAAATACATACTAAATATATACTATATATATACTAAATATACTATATATACACACACTATATATAGTATATATACTATATATATACCACTACATATATACACTATATATATACTATGTATATACACCACTATATATATATATACACTAAATGCTAAATACCACAGAATACCAATATACTAAAGTATGTGGAACCTGATTGTGACACAAATATTACAGAATAAGGGGTGGAGGTTGTACTGGGTCTGGCTGGAACGGAGTTAACGTTCCCTGCAGCAGCCCATACAGTGCTGTGCTCTGCACTTGTAGCTAGAACAGCATTGGTATCACACCGGTGTTGTGTCTGCTGCTGAGCAGTGCTGGCACAGCATCAAGACTAGCTCCAAATACCCCCAGAGCCAGAAGGCTGGGGTGGGCATGAGGGGAGGGAGGAACATCACCAGGGCAGCTGACCTAAACCAACCAAAGGGATATTCCATACCATATGATGTCAGACTCAGCAATAAAAGCAGGGGAGGGCTCTTGTTGGGAAGACCTCTGTCTTCTCAAACAACCACTAGACATATTGAGGCCCAATATCTGTGTGGCCAAACATCACTTGTTGATTGGAAGTAGATAATATTTTTTTTCTCTGTCTGTGATTCCACGTGGCCTTTGCCCTTTTTTTCCCCCCCCTTTTCCCTTTAATTAAATTATCCTTATCTTAACCCATGAGCCTTTTTTTTCTTTCCAGCATACTTTCTTCTTTCCCTCTTCTTCTGAGGAGGGGGAGTGAGAGAGCAGTTGTGGTGGAGTTCAGCTGCCCAGCGAGGTAAAACCACGACGCTGTCCTTAGTCCTTTCCATACATTTTGTCCCTAGGTTGGGCTCATCTCTGTATGCGCTCTTGCCCTAAATTTGGCCATTGCAATGGCCAGGTACATGAACCAGAAGTAGATGCCATGGCATGGACTGCATCTATGCCATTTGTTTTTCCCGTGCTATGTCAACCTTGATCCAAAAAGTATGTGCAAAGGAAGACAGACATGTCAGCATCCTTGGAATAAATATTTTGTACCACTCTCTTGGTCTGCCACATTATTTCTATGTAAATATTTCAGCATAAACAACAAAAAGACTGGAGTCAACCATACAGGGTCTTCGGGCCACACAGTGAGAGCAGCCAAGCTCCTGAGACTGCTCTTGGTTACTTCCTGCCCTGTCAGCCTCTCTTTTTTTTCTTTTCTTTTCTTTTCTTTTCTTTTCTTTTCTTTTCTTTTCTTTTCTTTTCTTTTCTTTTCTTTTCTTTTCTTTTCTTTTCTTTTCTTTTCTTTTCTTTTCTTTTCTTTTCTTTTCTTTTCTTTTCTTTTCTTTCCTTCCCTTCCCTTCCCTTCCCTTCCCTTCCCTTCCCTTCCCTTCCCTTCCCTTCCCTTCCCTTCCCTTCCCTTCCCTTCCCTTCCCTTCCCTTCCCTTCCCTTCCCTTCCCTTCCCTTCCCTTCCCTTCCCTTCCCTTCCCTTCCCTTCCCTTCCCTTCCCTTCCCTTCCCTTCCCTTCCCTTCCCTTCCCTTCCCTTCCCTTCCCTTCCCTTCCCTTCCCTTCCCTTCCCTTCCCTTCCCTTCCCTTCCCTTCCCTTCCCTTCCCTTCCCTTCCCTTCCCTTCCCTTCCCTTCCCTTCCCTTCCCTTCCCTTCCCTTCCCTTCCCTTCCCTTCCCTTCCCTTCCCTTTCTTTTCCTTTCTCTCCTCTCCTCTCCTCTCCTCTCCTCTCCTCTCCTCTCCTCTCCTCTCCTCTCCTCTCCTCTCCTCTCCTCTCCTCTCCTCTCCTCTCCTCTCCTCTCCTCTCCTCTCCTCTCCTCTCCTCTCCTCTCCTCTCCTCTCCTCTCCTCTCCTCTCCAAGTGCTCCAAGGAGCACTACCAGGTGCTGTGACCTAGTAACCTTAGCTCCTTCCCAGTCAATGCTAAGAGAAGGGATAAAGTCTGCTATGAAATTTGTCAGTGCGAAGGTTTGTGTAGTTGACACCATCTGAGAAGCAAAAGGAAACAGGCAAGCTGAGAACAAAGAAGCTTCTTAAATGAAAAAAGGATAATATGTCATGGCATTTGTCCTGGCAATTTATTTCAGTTTATTGGTATTTATTTATTTATTCTGATAACCAACTCATGCATTATATATTTTTTACATCCCCATCCTTTAAAATGTCAGTATTTCTAGTGCCAGTCTAATTAAATTGACAAAAACAGAAGTATTTGAGAAAGGCCTGTTTTGGTCAGGGCATCAGCTATCTGGCAACCTGCCATCACTGCAACACAGTTTGGGTGATGCCAAGTTGCCTCGTCAGCACAGAACTCAGGTTCTACAATGTTGCTCAGCTTTGTCACATGCGTCTTCCCATCACACCTGTTTCTGCTGGGACCAGTCCTACCTGACATAACCATAAAAGCTGCAGAGATTGTTCACACTTTGACTCAATTACACATGTGCAAAGATCAGGCTGATAATTAAACCTCACCGAGAACTTTGGGGACTGGTGTAACATATCTGCAAATAAATGAGCAGCATTTGCAGATGCTAGTGATTTGTCATTGTCTTATAGGAAGAGTTAACCGTAAGCATAATCTGTTTCAAACTGGGATCACTGTTTTCAGAAATAATAGTAAAAAACAAAACTGCACATTATTACGTGACAATGGCATTAAAAAACTCTAATTGCAAATGATGTTTTCTTCATATATCAGCTTCAAATGTAGACAGTAAATTTTTATAATATTTACAAGCACCAGGTAGCCTCCTGGCCTACAGAAAATGGTCTCTAACAGGTAAGCAATTACACCATTAGTTTGTGTATATAAGACATCATCACATTGTAGCACATTGCAACCATGTACATGGCTTATCATTTCTCTGAGAGATACAGTAAGCCTTCAGTTCTTCTGCTTCTGATGCTAGCAAGTACGCTGGTATGAAATGGGGAAGACAGGAACTAAGTGAAATGTCTTCCAGATATATTCCTATCTTTCAGTTCTGGCTCCAAAGTGCAGCTTGAGAGCTCTTGGTTGTTAATTTGCAGCATTACAATTGGCAGAAGCAAAGAATTGATTGGAAGGAAATTGCATATACCTCTCCACTGGTGTATTTCTTTGTCTCTGTGTGTTTTTCATTCTTTCAATACTCTTTTCTTTATTTTTACCTCTCTTTTAATAAATGAAAACCCTCTTCTAAGAAATGATAAAGAATCCTTTCTATGGAACCTGAGCACAAGAGTTTATTGTCTCCTGATATTTCCATGTGTGTCTGGTTGGTTCCTTTTCTAGTGTGTTTCAGAAGTCATAGTAATTAAAATCAAGGGCATAAAGTATCAAAATCAATAAAAGACATCATAGAAAAGCAGTGCAGGTTTGGACCTCATCATCTAAGCAATTCTCGTATCTAAAGAGGGATCTAATCTGCCTATGATGTTCATCACAGCTGTTTTTGTAAATTGTTTATAAACATCTTCTATGAAAGCTTTTTCTTACATTGCTGCTCCATCATTTACTAATAAATTGACTGGGACCTGTATTTCCTTTCACTAATTTAAATATTGCTAGCTGACCCCCTCTCATCATTTACTTAATAAATTAAACAAAGCCTGTCCTTCCAAGTCTTCTTCAGTACTTATATTATATAAATTTACCATTATTAGCATTTTTTTCTCTGGACTTCCTTTTCCCTTTTATACTGCCATGTCTAAAATTAGACACAGTATTCAAAATAACTTCAGCACTGCTAAATAGAGCAGAATAATTATCTCCTGTGAGGTGCACATAACACTCCTGTTAATGCTCTGTAGAATTAAATTTGTCTGGTTTTGCTTTTTTGCATTTTCATGTTCATTTGTGATCCCTAGTTTGTGATTCACTGTAACTATAGATCATTTTCTACAATACACTTTTGTGTCTGTCTGGTATATTGCTGGCAAGTCATTAGGAGCTTGTAAGATATCCCTACAGTAGGGATCCTGCTGTGACCAGGGCATCCGTAAGTGTGAGAAAACCCAGTCTCTTAACAGATTCGCTGGAAAGCATTTTTTTGGCTAATATTGTATTTTTTCTGGGCTACCCATCTCATCACAGCATTTCTCTTGCTCTTTTTTATATGTCATCTCAGTTGTTTAACACTCACTATATTTTTAGTTGAATACTTCAACTTGGTTGTTTTTGTCAACATTTCTCGTAACCCTATATTTCTATTGCAATGAAGGGTCTAGAAACTTAACTGCTAGGGTGCACTTTAGTAAACCAGTTAATAGTAAAACATCAACTTAAAATTCATCAGCAGTCAAAAAGGCTACTACAGCATCAGCAATGAATAATAACAGGCTTGCTGCTATTGTGGTTGTCTGAAAACACCAATGCAGCTCTTGCTTTGCTACATCACTGCCTAAATATTGCAGGCAGCTCTGGTCACCCCATCACAAGAGAGTTTATGAAATGGAAAAGTACATGTCCTGGTTTCAGTTAGGACAGAGTTAATTTTCCTCCTAGTAGCTGGTAGGGTGCTATGTTTTGGATTAGGATGAGAAGAGCGCTGATAACATGCTGATGTTTTGATTGTTGCAGAGCAGTGCTTACACCAGGCCAAGGACTTTTCGGCTTCTCGCTCTGTCCTGCCAGCGAGCAGGCTGGGGGTGCAGCAGGAGCTGGGAGGGGACAGACCCAGGACAGCTGACCCAAACTGGCCAAAGGGGTATTCCATACCATCTGACAGCATGCTAAACAATATATAGGGGTGGCTGGCCGGGGTGGGGGGGCCGGCTGCTCGGGGATAGGCTGGGCATCGGTCAGCGGGTGGTGAGCAATTGCATTGTGCATCACTTGTGTCGTACACATTATTATTATTATTATTATTATTATTATTATTATTATTATTATTATTTTCCTGTCTTAATAAACTGTCTTTATCTCAACTCACAGGCTTCACTTTCCCGTTTCTCTCCCCCATCCCAGAGAGGGAGGGGGGAGGGTGAGCGAACGGCTGTGTGGTGTTTAGCTGCCGGCCGGGTTAAACCACAACAGTACAAAGAGAAGCAACTAGAATAAACATGAGACAAACAGCCAGACAAACAAGGTGTGATCAGAAGTGTAGCATGCAGCACCTTCTAAGCGTGGCTGATAGCACAAGCCAAGAGTTGGATGTAAGAACTGTCCTTGTGGGCACTTGCATTATATTCTCCCAGCCTCCTCCAAGCTGTGAAATTAACGAGTAAGGAAAATCTGCTGTTTGAGGAAGAAATAAATAGATTCTCTAGCTTAGAAAAGAAACATCTGAATGGGGATGTGATACAGGAGTATAAGCCACTTTTTCCGTACCAGGAAAAGAACATGGAGAGGAGTCAAATGGTATTTTGTATAACAAATTTTAAAGTTTCCAGTAATTTTGGGGGGAATCTAGATTTTAAACAATCTAAAATGTAAACCTTTTTTTTTTGTTTGTTTCTTTTGTCTAAGTAACCTATAGTTCTATACTTACACAGTTTACTTGCATAATGAGTCTTATGCTAAAGTTGTTACCTAGGCAACTCCCTGTCAAAGGCTTTTGCACTTGCCAAAAAGGTGAAGGGATCAAAAATGTTAAACTGCTGGCAGATGACAGTGTTATGCTGATATGGCTTTGCTAGGAGGGAGAAGGCAGCCCAGGGGTACTGCTCAGAAGATAGTAAGCAAAAGGCTGTTATAATGCAGCCTCTTTGTTGTTTTACTCATCCTGGGGTGAATTCCAGCTCTGCTCCTTATTTTTCTTTTTTCATTTTTTCTTTACTATCTGGTCATGAAAACTCATGAAAGGCTATGCCAAAAGCATATGGGCCCCTTACAGTCAGATAAATATTGTTATCAGGTATCAATCAGTCAGTTCATAATCTGAACCTTGGCATTAGGCTTATGGTTAAAAAAAAAAAAAAAAGTTTATTGTTTTCTCCCTGTCCCGTATGTAAATGGATATTTACATGTAAACTTCTACACCTGGAGATGAAATTGCTTATACTGTGGATAGGCACTGCAAACCTAGCAACCAGGCTACAGGAACAAAACTCAGAGCTACGTAGAAGACTATCCTATCAATGCAGAGGGCAAGGTTTAGAGACACTGCCGGTGAAAGGCTAGCAACCATTAAGAACAGACAAATACTCAAGCTGAGTTACCCTTCTGTGACCATTGCAACCAGCAGCACAAAAATGCACTGACAGAAATGACCAAAAAAGCTGTGTCTATGATATGGTGGTGGACGTCTGTATTCATTTTGCCCTGGCAGTGAAACAGAAGCTTTTATTTTCTTCCCTTGTTTCTCCCAATTGTGTTTTATTTTTCCCCCCAATGGAATTTTTCTATGAAGATTGTGGATTGGAAGAAGGGACCACTGAAAACCTATTTGCCTTTGCTTAGATATTTAACACTCTTTTGCCTGCCTGCTCTTCCGGGGGACTGCTACAATGACAGATCCTTCAGTGGTGGATCACATGGCCCAACTGAAACTCAAACTCCTAGAAAAGGTAAAGTAATAATTCCGCAATGGTCACCTTTGCTCTACTTTTTGCTGTTGTGTGTTTATGCATTAACACTGTATTTTAAACAATTATATTTCTATTGAGATACTAAGAAGACCTGCAGAACTGAGAACTTTTATCATCACATAAGCAGAGGCAGACCAATGTGCAGTAGTGCTACAAGTAAAAGCCACTTAAAGATTGTCTATAAGGAAAAACAATTTGTCTGGAGATGTGAATGCTTGAAGTGGCATCTAACCTCTCTCTTCAAGGTGTAGTCTTTTGTCGTAGATGTTCCAGACACTTGAGGGAAAAGCTTTCACAAGTATGGAGCTGGGCAGAACACACAGACAAAAAAGAGCCTGTCCATCAGGGAAAGGTCTCTACTCCAATTTCTGAGCATCAGGGAGCCACAAGGGGCAGCTGCTCCCTGCGGAGCAGGGAGTTGACCGTAACAGCACAGCCAGTAGGACAGGGGCCAGGCCCAAGCAAGGCAAGCAGGGTAGAGCTCGAGATGGTGGCAGGGTTCAACCAAAAGTCCAGATCCATCAGTTAAGCTCATGGTGATAAGGCAGATCTGAGGCCAAAATGGGGAACGTCTGCAGGTTGGGATCAGGGTTCATAGGATCTGTGGCCACTCACAGGCATGGCTGTGGTTGAACTGGAGACCAGTATTCATCCAGTACAGCTCACAAAAGAACTGAAGACCTAGAGCTGAGATTAAAGGAGCTCCCTTGCATATGGGCAGGGGGTATGGATGGAAGCCCCAGGTGAGGCTGGTCAGAGCCATTTAGGCCTGTAAGTGCACTGAGTATCCAAAACTGTCTGGTATCAAGTTCTTCATATGATCTCTCTCTCTACCCTACAAAATAAGTGATGCGTAAGTCTTCTGATTCAATGTGCTATCAATTTCTAGGTCTGGGATGGCCTGGACAGTTGAAAGCATTACTGTTCTTTTGCTATGACTAGATTTATAGTGAGACATTTCATACTTCTATATACTTTTAGTAGCCATCACTAGCTGTGATGGCTGATTTAGCAGTTAAAAGTGTCCCTTGCCTCCATTTCTGCTTTATTTCCTCCATCCCAAACCTGTGTCTGTAATATGGAGTTGAAAATTGTTGTGAACTTTGCTGCCTAACTGACAATCATTTTTGTTGTGGCTCTACCAACAGAGACTAGAAAAGGAACAGGAGAACCTAGAGAAGATGGATTCACCTGTCCCAAGAGCAAGTAAGAGAAACATTTTTTCTGGTTATGGATGTGATACAGAAAGGGCTTAGTGATGTTCTCAGTCATGTTCCTCAGTGGATCACATCAGATGATTTCACCTCCTCCCTAAAAATTTGAAGGGGCCTCTGCCCCTGTGTGCTCAGTGTCTGGGCTTTTGAATAGTCAGAACTTTCTCTGTCTCAGCTTCTGGTGGCATGGACATTGTCTGGAGGACAGGAGAGAGGCTCCAAACTTGAGTCTGTGCTGTTTTAGCTCAGTCTGGGTATCTAAGTATGCATACAGCCCTGAGGTAGCCAATGCAAGTCCCAGTGAAGCATGCACAGCAATATTAATCATCATATGTGTCTTGGTCCTATCCAAGCCAGTAACCTTAGAAGTCTTGATGCAAGGAGAATGGCCTTGCTAAACACTGCAGCTGTCTGCATTTTACTCTCTGAAATTCTCCAACTTTTTTTTTTTTTGGCTAAAGGCAAACAATCAGCTAGTCAGGTCCACTGCCATAACAAAGAATGCCTTCCTGCAGAGGTTTTCTGTTGTGGCTTCTCAGCTGTGGATGCTGGCTAAGCTGGAGCACACTGCTGGTTGTTTTGGTTGTGCTGACACCTATACCCAGAAGTGAGCCCCTGTCTCAGTCCAGCTGTATGCTTAGCATAAGTGATTATGTGCTTGAAAAAGAGTTGTTATGATGGCCATGCCTCTCTGAGGAGTTCAAGAAGAAGGCCCAGTCTATTACTAATGCTGTTCTGCATGTTTGAACCTGAACGATACAGCCTTGCGCAGACCAGAACATGATTTCCAATTTAAAAGAAAAGTGGCTCAGCTTATGAAACAGATCGTTACACTGAAAAAGTTGGTCTGGAGGACTCGATTGGTAAGAACTGGAACACCAGTGTTCATTTTACCAGGAAACTTGAAATGCCGTGCAAAAAGTTTAATACATTGCACATAACATGCATAGCTTCCAAGCAAGTAGTGTTGAAGGGAGCATGCTACTCATGAGTGAACCATCACAGCAGCTGTTGAAAGACTCTTATAAAGACACAAGTTATTTTGAACTCCCTTATTTATCAACTTCTAGCTGGTTCTCTAGCTTTTGTAAAGAATTGTCTAAACCTCGGAAACTTTGTAAGTAAGCTGGGATTCCTTCTCTTTACCTGAACCAAATTCAGGATCTAATTACACATGCAGTGCTTATAATTGTATTATCTGCGGATTAAAGCCAACCAGTAGAAGATCAGTAACATTTCTAGAATTTACTGAGCTCATATTTATTGAGATGATGCACAAATAGTTGGAAACTTCCAATGCGGTGACCAAAAATTAAAAATCCAACTTTCAGCTTCAAAATACTAAGTGATGCTTTTCAGAATAGATGCTAGGCATGCCTCCAGTGTATCTGAAAATGTTCTTTTTTGTTTTCATTTCAACAGAGTTCAAAACCAGCTTCTTCTGTGGGAAGATCTGAAAAAGATGATGTTTCAGAACAAAAAGGAAACAAAAGTTGATTTTCAAAACTGAATTTGTTTTGATATGCCATAAACTTTTTTTTTTTTTTACACTTTGTACAATCATCCTCTGGATGTGCACAGTACAACTCGAAATTTTCAGGCTGTAATGATTTTCTAAGCCTGAAGCTCTTTTAAGGAGGTTAAATAAGGAGGTTAAAAGGGGGCTTTAAAGAGCAATCTGAAAAGTTTATTTTCAGAGAAGGCGCATTGCCTTTGTAGAGCTGCCAAGCAGCTGTGTCTACATGGGCTATAAAGTCAGTATCCATTCATGGATTTGACAAGAAAAGTAGCTTAAAGCTTTTTCTGGAAGAAATCAAGCTATCTCATAACATGTTTTCCAGAATTAAACTCATAATGCAGGTATTAAAATAGCTCTTTCTTTGTGATCCTTTAAAAAGATAATGGACTTTTCCTCCTTCAGGGAACAGACAGGAGGATATGCTTCAAAGTGCCCTGAGGCGAAGGAAAGATCTCCTGCAGGAGCTTAGGGTAAGAGCCTTCCATGTAGTCAAGTAACTGTGAGGAGTGCAGTTTAATGTGGTGAACACAAGAGTAGACTTTGAATGATAAAATTAGATGTTATCTTAAACAAGCAGTGTGAATACACTGAGCCCTGTTTATGAGAAGTGAGCCTCCCAACAGAACGACAAGAAGGAGGCAGATGGGAAGTTGAGGAAAGCCCATGTGCTCTGCTGACTGAGCTTGTGCCCAGGACATGCCCAGTGGTGGATCCAGGCAGGTTAATCCTAGTGCCTCCTGCAAACATGGGCAAGGAGTTGCTGTGTTTCCCTGAGCCGAGCCCTCTCAGACAAAGACCTCTATGTACACAAACAACAGAAAGGGCCAGGTTATCTGCATGTCTGCTGCCCACGTGGATTCAGCTCCTCTCTGTTCTTTAATTCTTTGGCTGGGCTGTATTCAGTTCTCTTCTCATTTAGAGTCATTAGCTGGGTCCTGCTAGTCAGGTAGAGGGGCTGGAGAGCAGAAGTTCTTGCAAACAAAATCTGCATCCACCTCAGTTATCTGGTGTGTTGATGCTGTTTGTTCTGAACTGCTGTATCAGAAGCTCTCTGGGTTAATGCCAAAATGCAAATAAGGGACTTCTTAATGCTGCCAAAATAAGGACAACAGTTACTTATTCCTCATTTGTGGACGGAATCAATCATTAATGAAACATTGTCCCAGACATGTTTGCATGTTGGTCTTCACTTCTTTCCATTCCCTCTTGCTCACACTGAAGATTGTATGTGCTTGAGATATGCATGAAGAAACACTTTCTCTATACTTGCACCAGTTCTGGTTGAGTTCTTCCCTTCATGTAGCACTCACTTGCGGTCTGCCTGTTACACACAGCAGTTTCTGGAGCAGTTTGTTAGGTGAGGAAAGCTGTGCCCTGCTGCAGACTTCCAAAGGTTCATCCCATTTAATCCAGGGAGTGTAGCAATACTGCCAGCCTTTCTGTGACCAAATTTTCTTCAAGAGGATACTTGATTTTGCAGGACCAGCACCTTCTGGAAGAGCTGTCACAGCCTTCTGCACTGGCTGGGGGACACCTTAGGAACTGCAGAGCTGCCCCCCCCGCCATCTACCAGTTACCTTTTCCAGCACCCCAAGCAGAGGCACCAAGGATTATCCAGCAGGTGGTAAGGATCCTCACTCCTAGGAAACACTGGCCAAAAACAATCCTGACTTCTCCATTTTCTTTTCTTATCCAGATGCCTCCTCAGCCTGCTACTATCATCCAGCAGCTACCACAGCTGCCCCCGCTGATAGCACAGATACCCCCTGCCCAGCCTTTTGCAGCTCCCCGCTCTGGAAGCATTAAAGAAGGTATCATTCCCTGGGTCTAGCAGTCAGGTCCCATCACCGGGCACAGGGAAATACCTAGGAAATGTACCACTGTGAGAGGAAGTTGGATGCTGTCAGGGGACAGCGTGCAACTCAGCAACTGGGTTTCTGCTGGGGCTGTGGGAATAGCACTCTGTAAAACTAGATACCAATTCCGAGAGACTTTTGGACAAACTCTAATTGCTAAAACTAAAATTAAAAAAAAAAAAAGACTATAAACTCAGCAAAGCCAGGTTAAGGTGTCAGAGAAGCTTGGAGAAGAAAAAACAGCTCGAGCCATGGCACTGAGTAACATTAGCAAGGTCAAACTCATGCAAATGGATGATTCCAAAATTCACAAACTGGCTTCTAAACTCCATTTTTATTCTTTTATTTTCTTAACCTATTGTTTAATCTCCTTGGAACAATACAGGCTTTTGTTATGCCCCATGTTTGGAAACAAGACTGTTCTGAATATAGTACAATGGCAATAAAAAGAGCTTGTTTCTAAACATAGGTGGATGCTACTGTGAAATAATACATAAACCTGGGATGACTTCCCTGTCTCAACCGTCAGTCAAAGGTTTCCTTATGGCACAAAGAAATCTCCAGTCACCAAATTGTTATATTTCTCATCTATTTCTTCACTTAAGTCATTGGATTTATTTGAATAAGAATTTATTTTCAAAAACAAATTAGTCCAAATTCATACATGACTATTCTGAAGTTGATATATTTACAATAGCTTTGGTATGACCAGTTAAAAAGAAGAGTTGGTTTTATTTATTTTTTCCTCCTCATCATAATTAAAATAGTTCTACTGTGCAAGTCCTTTGTAATTAGGATCCAGAGATCATGGTATATGGATGTGATGCATGTGGAAGGGAATCTCAAGGTGGCACTGCAGTATCATGTAAAGTCAAAGAAACCTCTCATGTGGACAACAATAATCTAGAGCCAAAGCCACAGAGAGTGCCATAAGATGCCTGTCCATGCTCCTAGAGTCTCCTAGAGAGAGCTCCAGTGCACAGATTTTCTCCAGCCTGCCAATGAGCATAGCTAGAGGGGTAGACTTGCAGGGGAACTAACAGAGAGAAGATGCTCAACAGCAGCTTTCTCGTGGAAGGGAGGAGAAACAGGAGACCTGGTCTTAATGGTCTTATTCATAGACATTCATTTTGCACCACCTGGCCACATAACTCTAATATTATCCAAGTGTCCCTTTCTGCTGCTTTATCTCAGTTGTAGTGACGAGCCTGTAGGCTGGAGGGCAGTCCCTACTGAGATGCCTCTGTTGCTGATAAAGCTCTTACTTTCTTCCTTGGGGTGACCTCTTCACAGATATGGTAGAGATGATGCTGATGCAGAATGCACAGATGCACCAGATCATCATGCAGAATATGATGCTGAAGTCTCTGCCATCAGTGGCATTCACACAGCCTGCTGGATCCAGCTCTCCCCTGCTTCAGCACACACAACAGGTAATGACACAGTGTCCAAAGGGCATCCTTACTCATGTAGGACAATAGTTATTGTCCTTTGGGGGCTGCAGGGACTGCACAATGCAAGTTCTGCTGCACAGGGTGTCCTGCAGGTCTCACATGCAGTCCTGTTTAGCATCATGTGAGGACACAACAGAAGATGCCAAATGCACAAGTGCAAACTAGATTCAGTCCAGCTCTTAAAATGTATCTGGCCTACACAGTTGAAGTACTAACATACAGAGAAGAGGTCTGTGCTAGGCATCTGCTGTTGCACCTGGCGCCTTGGGAGCCTGACACCTATTGACTTTCATTGAAACATCATCTGTGTTGGTGTCTCCAGGTGTCTTCATAGCACCAGTGATTTACTTAGTCTGTAGCAGTATGGCTTGACTTTTGTCCACTTGCTGCAAGCAGAAGGACTATACTTGTGTTACAAATCCTGTAACTGGTGAAATTTGACCTGGCAGTTTAAAACTGGCTAGAGCTGAAGCACAGGTTTTGTGGTCATACTTGGAGCTCCACAGCTCTAGCTACTGTCTCACCAAAAATCAATGGCTAGCAAGCTCTGGAAAGACATGTCTTACAGATATTTTTGTGTGTGGATCCCTATAGGTTTGTTTCCAAAATATGTCTAGTGCCTAACAAAATGTAGGTAATTTTGAACATATCCTTAGGTGCACGGTTCCTAAGCTATTTTTAACAAGGTGTTACATAGCTCCTTAGCCACCTTAAGTGCTTTGGAAAAATGTATTTCTAGTCTCTAGTCTGAGGCATTTATTACCTAAGCAGCAAGGACTGTTAATCTTCAGGGAGGATATCTTTGTGTTGCAAAGTCTTCCCCTATATTTTTTCATCCCTTCCATTTTCAGGCTAAACATGACTTCCCAGTGCTGCAAGGAGGATTTCTGTTCTCTTTGTCTTGGTGATTGAGGTTGCCATTTATTAAGAAAGCAACACCCACACTTCTGCAGTAGTTGACCAGTTCACTCCCACCTTTCCTACCTGCTATTCGCAAAAGTAACAAATGGCTTAAAATCCCGTGCCCTACATTTAACAGCAGGGTAGGAAACACAGCCTCCCATAACCCATCCCCATGGCCTCTGCAGTTGGAAGCTGACATCTTTTGCAGCTGTTGAGACCAAATGTCTGCCTGAGATGGAATGCCTCCAACAGCAGCTGCTCACTCTCACGTTTCAGGACACTGACGTCTCAGGAGCCAGCACCACCATAGCCAGCATGGCATGCAAGGGATCATCTATTTCCTCAGCAGCTGTCCTGGGACAGATTCATTGTGGACATGGCAGGCAGCACTGGTAGTTCCTCAGAAATGTGTCAGAGCTGTGCTTAGCATCACCTTGGGTGAAAGGGTCTGCATCTAAAGGAGGCAGCAGATGAACAGTGTTCTCCACCTTTCTCTCAGGGCTACTCCACCAAAAAAATGTAGGTTTCTCTGACATAGCGTGGTGGGACAAACTACTCTGAATATCCCGGTGAAATCTGAATTCACTGAGCATTTGCCAGACCCTGTACGTTTGAGCCTGTGAAACCAATCTCTGGGCACGAGATGAACTTCCTGTACCAAGAGGCGACTGAGTGGGAAACCAGCTGCTCAGTTGGAGACCTTAAGCTCCCTTTCTAGGGGGGTACAAGTTCAACAAATTGCCCTTTACCTCTCTCCAACTAGGACCTGCAGCTCGCCACTCCCATGGCCATGAAAGCAGACAGGCCCCAGCTGTCCGCAGTGCATCACCACCACCATTACTCTCCCCCGGGGCTGCTACCCCCAGCCATGCCTGCTGGTCTCCTGATGCCAAGCGAAAGGCTCCCACCCACATCCTCAGCTAGTCATTGGGCCAGCAGCACGCTCCCAGCTGTGCAGATGTAAGTCAATGGACTGTGACGATATGAGCCGTTTTACCTGCTAAATAAGAGTTGGCTGTGTTTTGCGTTCAGGCTAACATTCCCCATGGGATTTATGTTCTTGAAACACTGCTGAAGTCCCCAAGCAGAGGTATACAGCCCTCTCCTCACAGGGCTCACTTGCCTGTGCCTTTCCTGCTTTCTGGAAGCTTGTCCTCGACTGCTTTCTAGGTGCAAGGAGATGATACCAGGGACTAGTGCCTGAATAGGCACATGAGCAGCCATGCTGCCCCATAAGCCAGCCTGCTCATGCCAGGGTGTGGTGGTTTTATGCTGATGGGCAACTAAGTTCCACCACACGGCTCTCTAGCTCCCCCTCCTCTGAAGGACAGTGGGAGAAAATATGTTGAAAAAAAAAAAGCTTGTGGGTTGAGACAAGGAGTGGTTTAATTGGGGGGGGGGGGGGGGGGAGGCAGCAAAGGAAGAAAAAAGTTGTTCTTCTCATGACTTTTAATCTGTCTTCTCCCTCTTTAGCTACCTTCCACCGTGAATTATGAGATTCTATACATCTATACTGTCCTTTTGCAGCTGCAGCAAGCATGGGCTGTTGGCTATTACCAAACACAGTAAAGACATTTTTCTTGTTGCAGGTGGCCCACATACTGACCGTATGTGTTCCTCTGCAAGTGTACCATACCATCATGGAGATCAACCTGTATTTGAAGAGTTCCTAAATAATCTGACTGACAGCCTGATGTCTGTACATCTGCATATTGTTGGTACAAGAAGTGAGCAAGAGAAAGACTGCAGATTCTCAGAAAAAATGTACCACACGCCTGCAATCTACTTACCCATTTCTGCTTATCCGTTGTTTCCTCACATATTCCAAGCCTAGAGCAGCAGCAAGCAGTCACAACATTTTTGCCTTTTTTTCCACAGAACCAAGACATCCTGTCCCAAACAGTCCCACAGTAACTTGGGGAAATGCCCCTTTGCTGAGTGGACAGCTCCCTTCCTGGGGAGGGTAATACAAACTAACACAGGATTCCCGAATGAGGGATTAATTGCCAAAATTCATCAGCTAACGTGTTCTTCCTGTACTGGGTTTACATGACAAGGTGTTGGTAGCAGGGGGGCTGCAGGGAGGCCTTTGTGAGCAGAGCGCTGGAGCTTACCCATATGAGAAAACAGCCAGCTCTAGTGGATTCCAAAAGGGACCTGCTGCTGGCAAGAGCTGGTCTGTGAGCAGTGCTGGCTGTACCTATGTGAGAGCAGAAAGGGAAAAAAAATGTTGTGCAACAGCAGCTGGGAGAGATAAATGAGAAACTGAGAAAGAATTTTTCAGACACCGCGGTCAGTGCAGCAGGAGGCAGGAGGTGCTCCAGGCACGCAGCAGCAGTTCCCCTGTGGCCTGTGCAGAGGCCCCTGGTGGAGCAGGCTGTCCCCCTGCAGCCCATGGGTCCCACACGGAGCAGATCTCCACGCTGCAGCCCGTGGAGGAGCCCCCGGTGGAGCAGGTGGATGTGGCCTGGAGGAGGCTGCGGCCCATGGAGAGCCCCCGCAGGAGCAGGCCCCGGGCCGGAGCTGCAGCCCGTGGAGAGGAGCCCACGCAGGAGCAGGGGTCTGGGGGGAGCTGCCGCCCGTGGGGGACCCGTGTTAGAGCAGTTTGCTCCTGGGGGATGGACCCCGTGGTACGGAGCCGTGTGGGAGCAGTACTTGAAGAGCTGCTGCCCGTGGGAAGTCCCCCACGATCAGTTTGGGAAGGACGGCATCCCGTGGGATGGACCCCACGTCAAAGTGACTGTGAAGGAGCAGCGGAGATGAGGCATTACGGACTGACCGCAGCCCCCGTTCCCCTGTTCCCCTACGCCGCTTGGGGAGAGGAGGTAGAGAGAGAGGATTGGGGGGGGGAGGGGGATGTGTTTTTAGTTTTATTTTAGTTCTCACTGCTCTAATTTGTTATCAATAGGTAATAAATTACATTAATCTCTCATATGCTTGGTCTGTTTTGCCTGTGATAATAACTGGTGAGTGATCTGTCTTTCCTTATCTCAACCCACAAGCGTTTTTCAACGTACTTTCTCCCACTGTTCTGTTGAGGAAGGAGAGTGAGAGAGCAGTGTGGTGGTGCTGAGCTACCTAGCGTTGTTAAACCACGGCACCTCTCTCAACCTTTTTAGCTTTACTTCCTCACAGGTAAATTTGTACTGCAAGAATTACCTGTCTGGGGAATTAAAAATGAACATGAACAGTCCAAATGCCAGTTACTTGCACAGTAGAGCAAAATCCTGGCATTTGATTTTCCTAAAGATCAGCACTCCGCCCTAACTGCATGAGTTGGATTGACATGGCTTGCAGTATTTGAATAAATAATTCTCAATGGAGAAAAACAAAAAGAAAATTGCTTATGCGGTCATCTGGTTTGAACATCAAGTGCAATGCCGGTACCTCCAACTATCTGCAGTTCATGCGTTCTGCCCCAGGAGGGCTCTGACTCTCAGTCTCTCCTGAGCCTCACATTCACAATGCTACCTATGGCTTTCTTTCCAGAGTTTTTGGAGTGACTTAAGCAGCCTGGACATGTGTATGTATATTTGTTTCATTATTTCTCAACCTTTCCCTCATGTAATCAGGATTTAGACTCTGAAAAATAAAATAAAATAAAATAAAAAGAATCCCAGGTTTCTTCCTTTTTTTTTAGTACAGTTTTTTCTTACAGAACATTAATCAAGCTTTTTCCTTTTTTACTTTTCCCACTAATTTTCAGATGCCAGGCATAAAAGCCCATGCTATCCTGGGTGTTTTGTTTGTTTTCTTTTAGAATTCCTCGGAAGACCCACTCAAAGTTTTAACCAAGTGATATCTTTTCCATGCTCTCTGCAGCCTAATTATGTTTAATGCCGAAGGAAAATCAGTGATTTAGTATCGTTTTCTTAAAGTCTTCCCATCTTCACCTGTTTTTAAACAAGTTATCTGCTGTAGGACAAAGGAGATATGTGACTCTGAATGCTGCCATGACTGTTGAAACATTCCTCCAAAATAAAAAGAACTTATGCTGTTTTTCCGTGATGCAGTTTGTGACCAAGTCTGAGGAAGATAACCCAGGGACCTACATTTTATTTGAAATTGCTACTCAGAAGAGAAGATATTGCACTCGGTATAGATAATCCCTGATAGGTTACATTTAGTCCAGTTTGCCAAGAACTTTTTTCAGTAGGTAAGCAAATACGTTTGACAAAAGGAGCTGATCTGTACCATCTTGGAAAAAACTTTCAGCCTGTGGCAGTGCTCAGTTTCCGCTACACTTGGAGCTCTTATCAAGCTGTCAGTCCAGGTGGTCATTCCTGAAAGCATCCACCTTTGATAATATGTTTTCAGATCAGAAGAAGTCAGGTATTTCCTACCACATTCACAGAGAGATACTTTATTAACTGGGCTGGAAAGAGAGGGACTTATACAAATGGGTCTCTCACTCTCTCTCCCAAATCTTTTTACTGGTTTTAGTACAATTTATGTATGTTAAACACTAGAACATTTCAATAGATGTTCTCCTATGGATGGGCCTTCCCAGTGCTACAGAGATTAAATGACTTAACTATAGAGAACAAGACTCAGCTAATAACAGTCATGAGATAAAATGAGATAACAGCAGTCATTTCAGAGATGTGTATCTTAAAGCAGGTTTGCAGGACTAAACTTTTTGCAAGGAACATTTAGCACCCCCTCAACCTTCCCTTCCACCTCTAGATTAGGCATTACATTTGAAATAACCCTTAAATGTTGGACAATTTATTCCAGTATTTAGCTTTGGTCAGTTTGCAGACCAGCATCTACAAGGACCATGTACTTCATTATATACTTCTGTGTACTGTCTGGGTCAGGTGCTCTCCCTACAGGATCATGCCTCCTGCCTCCATTGCTGGAGCTCTCACAGAATCACAGAATGGTTCAGTTGGAAGGGACCTGTGGAGGCCATCTGGTACAGCCCCCTTGCTCAAGCAAGGCTACCTAGAGCAGGGCACCCAGAACCATGTCCAGGTGGCTTCTGAAGATTTCCAAGGAGGAGATTTCACAGCATCTCTGAGCATCTGTGCCAGGGCTCTGGCACCTGCACAGCACATCAGTGCTTCCTGGTGTTCAGACAGAACCTCCTGTGTTCTATTTTGTGCCCAGTGCCTCTTGTCCTGGCGCTGGGCACTGCTGAAAAAAAGCCTGGCTCTGTCCTCTTTGCACCCTTCCTTCAGGCATTTGTATACATTGATCAGATCCCCCACAAACCTGCTCTTCTCCAGGCTGAACAGTCCCAACTCTCCCAACCTCTCCTCATAGGAGAGGTGCTCCAGTCCCTTGATGATCTTGGTAGCTCTTTGTTGGACTCTTTCCAGTATGTCTACATCTCTCTTGTACTGAGGGCCCAGAAGTGGACACGGTACTCCAGGTACAGCCTCACCAGTGCTGAGTAGAGTAGAAGGATCACTCCCTCAGCCTGCTGGCAATACTTTGCCTAATGCAGCCATGAATAACATCAGCTTTTTTTAGTGGCAAGGGCACATTGCTGACTCATGTTCAACTTGGTGTCTACCAGGACTCTTAAGTCCTTCTCTGCAGAGCTGCTTTCCAGCTGTGTGATTCCCAGCATGTCTTGGTGCCTGGGGTTGTTCCTCCCCAGAGGCTAGACTTGGCACTTCTCCTTGCTGAACTTCATGAGATTTTTGTCAGTCCACCTCTCCAGCCTGCTGAGGTTCCTCTGGATGGCTGACTGATGAGTCAGCCACTCCCCCCAGGTTCGTGTTGTTCATGAATTTACTATCCATGAGTTTACTACCCCATGATCCGGATCCAGTTAATCCAGATAATGCAGATGCATCCAGTTAATGCAGATGTTAAATAAGATTGGACCCAGTATCGACCCCTGAGTAACTCCACTCATTACTGACCTCTCCCCAGAAAAAGCATCCACAGATCACTAAAATCACAGACCACAGCTGAAGCTGCTTGTGCAGCCCTGATCCAGCTGTCTAAGAAAGCAGTATTACAAGACCAAATTTAATTATGTGATTGTGTAGTGTGTTATCCGCAGGAGTCCATGAGTTAATTAGCATACCTTAAAATACTGTTAATAAACTGGTAAGCCACAGCGGTGGAGTAGTCTGTAAAGCCTACAAGACAAGTATTCAAAGGGTGCTGTGAGTGATATTTCCAAATAACAAATGTCACTGCTGGAAGCTAATGGTTTGCTCTCTGTGCTCTGAAAACAATGAATAATTTTACTGCTATTTACTACGCAAAAGTTACCTCAAAATACGTCTCCCCCTTCTATGACCATTTGCTGCATGGAGGCTCTGTGAATGGGATGAAAAGAGACTCAAAATCAAAGAAGGGTTATTTAAGCATGGCACCAGGAGAGCTTGCCGCCTGCAGGAATGATAGTGTGCTGGAACAAATCTAGGGAGACAACACAACCTCCATCCTGAGAGAGCTTCTAGAGCTGTTCAGGCAGACAAGGGGTTGTCTGTAAACAGAGTGGATCCTGCCTTGAGTAAGCTTCTTAGCTCTCTTTTCTTTGGTATGTGTTAGTTAGCTAGCACAGGTCAATTCATTGTAACATAGATCAGAAAAATTGTATGGTGTGGTAGCTAGTTTACATGTAGTGCCAGCACATTAACAAGCCTTAATAGCCCTGAATAGTTTCACCTGGGGCCCCCACCAGGGTTGAGGTTTAGGGGTGAGCAGCAATCTCTTTAAGCTTGGGCCTGTGGCTCATGGGTCATGTTGACCTCTTCAGTGTAGGCTAACTTTAGGGTGGTTTTGCCACTATAGATGTGCCTGGTGATTATGAGGCTGTGCCTGACTCTGACTGCCATCAGTGAACCTGGTCCTGACCTCAGGCTTTTCTTATCTCCACAGTCTTTTCTTGCAGCCTTGAGCCTGGGCTGCCGTCCCTGGGCATGACCTGCTCACCTTGTCTGGCACTGTGGGCTGGGGCCATGTCCAGTGGGGCCCCTGCCTTGCTGGCATTGCACTTGTTCCCCATCCTGTTGGGAGCAGGTGGGCCTTGCTGCACCAGAACACGCAATGGAGAACTGCAATGTGCTAGTGTGGGTATTTGGTCATGCTTCATTGAGACAGATATGTAGTTTTGGGCAGTGCGTTGCTCACTTTGCAATAAGTGGTAGTTACTGAATGTTAACTTATGTATTTTCACTGTCCTTTAGTTTTTGTGTCTAGGATAAACATTATTGGAACAGTAGAAAATTGAATTTCAAGATGGTCAGAGAATACGTTTATGGTTGGATAACAAAACACATATGTCCCCTGGTTAGGACAAGCAGAATGCTAATATTTATTCCTGAACATCCCAGTACTAAAACAGGTGAATTACCTCCTCCCTCTTAAAAGCTTCCAATGTGCAGCACTGTCTCAGCAGAGCCACTCATTCCAAGGACGAGCAGCACAATGCAACCAAAAGCCAGGTCCATGCAAGTTCTCCTCTTGTTCCACATGCAGGGAGGCTACATTTCATTATGTGCTTGAAGATTGCAGAACTGCTTTGCCATTTTCAAAAGAGGCTGTGTTGAAGGACACCACGTTCACACCAAGGTAGGTAAGCGTCTCTACCTAGGGCTCAGCGTGGTGTGCTGGCAGCCTGAGGTGGGAGTTGAGCTTTAACATTAACTAGGGAATGAACCCAGGCGTGACTCAGCCACCCACATCCTCTCCATTCTCCTCCCTCTGGTGAGGAGGGAGCAGGCAGCAGGGTCAGAGGAGACACCAGCCTCCCCAGGGACAGCAGTGCTCAGAGCTCGCTGTCAAGAGGCTGTTACAGCAATGGAGTCCAGCAACACACGTGGGAAAAGAGTTGCCATTGTTGGAGGTGGTCTGGTAGGAAACGCAACTTGTCTGCTATTTGTCTGTCCTCCCCCGGGAGCTGGGGCTATGCAAGCATTGCTAGGAAGTAGAGTGGGTGACTGCTCGGCTTGAACATGAAGGTGAGCTCCTAGCTCCAAGCTCCTAGCTGAGCTTGAACGTGAAGGTCTCTGGAAAGGCAGCTCCAGCACAAGTGAGCTGCTCTGCACGCACAGCAAATGTAACCAGGCAGGTTGGCATGGGCAAGGAAAAATGTTGTCAAATCTCTTGCCCATAATATCTTTCACCTTTGTATGATGTTCACTTCTTTGGAGCATAGTTCATTAACTGATTTGTTTTGCAAATTAAGGGAATAATATTGTCTCTCTTGAGTTCAAATCTCAATGATCCTTTTAATCCTATTTTTCTTAAAATTATTTTTTTCTGCCAGAGAGCAGGGTATTATCAGGGAGCTGGTTGGGGTCTCATGGTAGGAGGCAGCAAGGATTGTTAGTGCAGCTAGTACTTTTTACTAAGAGAAGGGATCTTCTCTGAGGGAAAGCTTTGCTGCTGAGATATCGCAGAGACTTAAAGGTATACTTAATACAGCCCTTGTTTGGGTATTGTACATGTACCAGGACAGGTACTCCTCTTTTCTTTCCTGCACAGTAGTATAAGTCGCAGGGGGATGGGGGGGACGGGGACGGGAGTGGGGGGACGGGGAATGAACAAGTTGCACTTTGGTCCTTTCAGGGGACCTAAAGCAGAGTCAGCTGCCAGATCTTCCATTGCATTGGCTGTTCCTGGCTTTAACCAAGTCCCTAATGTGAAATGTTTTGCAAGGACTGAGACTTGGTAAATGCTAAGCTAACAGAAAATGCCTTCCTCTTTCCATTTTTGTTTGGGACCATTTTTCTTCCATTGCTAGCTGCAGAGTTGTCTGACTTTAAAAGACAGCATGAAGCTTTACAGCACCTAAAGTTCCATTTCGACTTTTTGGCCGTTAGCTTCTTGGTCCCTATGTTGCTGGAAAAAAGAGTGGGAAGAGTCTGTAGTTCTGTTCATTCTGACAGTGATTAATGATGGAAGTTAAAGAAGAAAAAGGCATTCATTTAAATGAAAAGTGGGACATTTGCTGTCCTTTTTAAGGTAGTGTCTTGCTTTTTCAGAGGTCTACCTTTTTTCCCCCCAGTTCCCAGGGGAATGCTGTAGTAGCCTGAATTCCACCAAGAAATATAAATATAGAATCATGGAATCATTTAAGTTGGAAAAGACCTTCAAGATCAAGCCCATCCCTCAGCCCAACTTGCTGAGTCCCATCACTACATCACATCCCTTAGTGTCATATATACAGCTCAGAGAGGAGGAGGGAGCTTGCCTGCACCAGCTCCTGTTGTTTCTGGCTGAATGGGTTAGTCCTGCACAGTTACTGACAAGTAAGCAAGTCCTGAACTTGATATTACTTTATGTAATGAGCCGTGATGGCTAACTTTTGTAATGATGATCCTGGAGGCTCTGCAGACCCATCAGGGATGCCAGAGTCCCTCTCTCCAGGAAGAAGTCCTCTATGGTTCTTGATCAAAGGGTCTCTTCGTCTCTGCTGGACTGCATCCTCCGACTGCTGTTTTCCCTTGTGAAGAAGATGCAGTTCAGTATTGATCTGTGATATAGCTAATAGTGAAACACTTCATCCATCATTCCCGATCCTTCTCTTTTAGGTGGGTGCATTAAATGCCTGTTTCTTTGCTAGACGAGGTTTCCATGTTGATGTTTATGAAGCTAGAGAAGGTAAGTGCAGCCTGAACATTACTGCTTTAATAATATATTTGTGTCCCTTTACTCGTAGCAGCCCTTTAAGAAACAAAAGAGGAACTGCATGACCTCACTGAAGCTGCAGGGAGAAAACAGAATCTGAAAGTGTCACTTTGTGGATGTCCTTTTCACTCTTTCCTTTAGCTTCTGTGGTGGTTGGGGGAAGCATTTATTTGAAATACACTGCCTTGTGTGGAGAGAACCAGCCCTTCAGATATTAATATTATGCCTTTTTTTTATGGCCTTGGTTTAAATACTGATTCAAGTCCTTATTTTTCAAAAATTAGTTTCTGCATTAAGAAATATAGCACGGTGCCATTGAACTGTCAGAACTTTGGGAGCAATTACTCTTGTTAATACTGCAGCATTGCTCTTAGGGCTAAAAGCACTGACTTGACTCCTAAACAGCATAAATAGTGGCGAGGAGGGTCTCCTGTCACTAAGCGTAGTGAATCCATGTTCAGCAAGAGGGTTGTCCTTGCCTTCAAGGAAGGCTAGTAGCAAAGTCTGGAAGCACTGGAAGAAAGCTACAAGTTCAGAAACTATTAGGGAGGAAAAAAACATTTTGGTAAGTGTGACAGTTCACAAGAGGCCTTCAGTGGAGTATTTCCATTTCTCAGTGTAATCTTCCCTGGCACACAGAAGCATGACTACTGCAGAGCTGTCTGCCTCTGTCAAAATGCACAAGTGTTTGTATTTACTAGTTACATTATGCTGTCAAAGGAGATGGGACATCACAGCCCATGCTCAGAAACTTGGGTACCACATTGAAAAGGCTCCAAATGATGCACAGAATGAGTGGGCACGTCTCTGGCACAGCATGCAACAGCAAGCACTATGTGTTAGCCATGGGTGTTTGCAGAAGTGAGTTCTTAAGCTGTCAGAAAAGCACGGTTCTTGTCAGGTTATTTCCTCATTCTCCTCATTTCTGCTTGTGACTGAGAGTTGAGGAGCGATGTATGGGGCAAGCTGAAGGTTATGAAGACCTTTAGTCATGGGGAAAAAAGTGAGCTGCACATGCCCTTACTCTGAGCCCCAGCTGTGGCAGAAGTAGGACTTGGCAAACAGGCGTGGAGGTACTGGAGGGTACCTGGTACTACAGGTACTGGAGGGATGAGCAGCAGCGTGGCACTGCTGCAGTAGTGTGTGTGGGCATGCTCTGAAGTGTCCCAGACAAGCAGCTCAGAGAGGGTGACATGAGTGTGCAGCTTGTGGCTTCCATGGCAGAGAGCTGCTCTCGTTCCTGCCTGAACTGGCTGTAGCTCTGGCACAGCCCAGTGCCCAGGTGCTTGTTGAAAGGAAGAGAAATCGTCTGCCTTCACTACCTCTGCAGCAAAATGGAAGATGAGAAGGAGGGTGAAACTCAACTGAAATGTGCAGTGAGAGTAGGAGAAGCCCCGTGTGAAATGTGGTCTCTGATAGCATCTTGCCTGGGAAGTTGTTGGAGCAGGCCAGAACTCCCAGGCATCCATCCTGAGCACCATGCACAGCTCTGAGCCCCGCAGCAGGAAGCAGTTACAGACAAGGTCTCAGGATGGGCGGTGTGGGTAGCCAGAGGTGGGGAGCAGCTTTCTCATCAGGGAGGACCAGCCCAACCGAGACTCCTAAGACCAGAAGAAGCACATCTACAGCAGGGCATGGTGAAGACCTGCGTCATGAGCAGCTGTTTGCAGCTCACTCTGGCAGGAACAGCAGCCAGCCTCACGTGAAGCCAGTAGGTTGCAAGTTTAGAACAAAAGGAAATGGTTCTTCACAGCTGTTGAACTGTTAAACTCTTTGCCGGATGTTTTATGTGCTAGAAGTTTCTTGGGTTAAAAAAGCCTGTGGTTAAATTAACTGAAGCAAGCTGCATTCAGCTGTTACTGTGAGGATAACACTCATCATTCCTGAAGTGACTGAGGTGCTGGAAGCAGCGCTACATGTCCATCCACTTCTGTTGCTACTGAAACACTATAAGTTGGCTGCTGCCAGGAGGATGGGTGTTCTCACCTGCCTTCCAAGGAGGATGAATCCTACCCCTCTGCCCAATCGTTGGGCCTGTGGCTCTTGCTAAGATGGCATCTGTCTCAGGATTGGGACGAGGCTCTGCGACACACACTGTCTGGACAGCCAGGGAAATCTGAGATCATGACTTGCCAGCGTCCTGAAAAGCATCAGTGGCACTCAGCAGAGGATGAGAAGCTGCCAGACATTAATTGCTCAGCTCCCTCTGCTTAGGTGGGAAACATCTCTCTTTGATAACACCTCCTTTGGTGCTACACAGAGGTGTCAGGACCCTGTGGCTACTTTGCTGCACTCAGCTGCAGCAGGTTCTCTGAGACTGGAGAAGGCACAGAGGAAGGGACACTCAGCTGCCCATTCCCCTCTCCAGTGGCTCAGATACTTTCCCAGCAACTGAACGTGACCTGCCCACTTTGCTGTGTGGATGGCATGTGAAACAGCATCCCATATGAGGAAGGAGCATCTCAGGACCAGGTTTCTCAGCAGGACGCTGCAGAGCTGGTCTCAGTGGAGGGATGGGGGAAGGTGGGAGACTCCCCACCATCCACCTGATGCCGCTGCAGGGATTTCAGGTGATGCAGCCATGCAGGAGGTGTCTGTGTAACCAACTGCTCTCTCTGTGCAGATATTCGGATGTCCAGCTTTGCCCGCGGCAGAAGCATTAACTTGGCCCTGTCCCACAGAGGACGCCAGGCCCTCCAGGCTGTGGGAATGGAAGAGCAGGTACCCTCACTGCTTCTATAGATGCAGGGTCTCTGGGGTCGAGGTGCTGTTGACTTCAGCTGGTGATGGGCAGGTGCCACTGCAGGGGCAGCTCTGCTTTCAGGGAGGCTGAGGCCAAGCACCCCTGCAGCATGCCTCCAGCCTGGCTCCCCGCCACGTCGCAGGTCCCCCTGCATGCTGACTTCTGTGATCAGGACCCAGCCCTGTCCTGGAGTGCCCACTGCCATGTAACATCCAGGTGTTTGCACTGCTCTCCGAGTCTGGTCCTTGTCCATCTGCAAAGGGAAACTCAGGCTTCATCAACTCATACCCCTGCACCTGGGTGTCATTTGATGCCGACCCCCAACTCCATCCTGCTGCATTTACCTTGCGATTTTTTTCCCAGCAATTTGGCTGGATGCAGAAACCCTATGAGCAGAGATTGCTCCATTCTGCCTGGAGAGTGGTGTTTGGGGGATGGCACTTGGTGGGTTGTGTCCTGCTCCTTGATGGATTAGCTTTGGTGGGAAAACTGGGTTCTCCTCCCTTTTATTTCAGATTGTGTCCAAAGGCATCCCCATGCATGCACGGAGAATACACACGCCATCTGGGAAGAAATACTCTATTCCATATGGCAAGAAGAACCAGGTACTTGTCTCATGCTCTCCCTTTGGAGGTGTTTCATAGAGCACAAGGGGTCTCTGTGATGGATGGTGCGAGGGGAGTGAGGTGCACCTGCCAAAATGGAGACAACAGCATTCTGGAAGAAATTAGGTTACCCTCATCTCAGGATTTCCTCTCTCCCCATCCTGCAAAAATACACAACATTAATTTTATGCATCATTAGACTTGCCATACTTAGTCTGATGTAGCTGTTTATGCATCCCAATCATTCTGTAAAGATCTTCCATATTCTGGCAAACACAACGCACAGGTTTTGATTCCCTTGCTTCTCTGTGCAGCTCATCTTGAGTACATTCATTGCAGTGTGCCTGGGTCAGTCTCATTTTGGTTTCCTGCCTGAACGTCTGCCCAGCCTGGGCTTATGGTCTTAATGCTGTGAGTGGGGATGGGATTGTATGAAGGAAGCACCCCAGTTTCAGTAGGGCCATTACTAGGAGATTTTGAGGAGGTGGCATGTGTCATCTTCCTGTGAAAAATGGCCTTCAGAAATGCTTTCTGCACTCTCTGTTTGTTTGTTTTGCAGTACATTCTCTCTGTGGACAGAGCAAACTTAAACAGAGAGCTGTTAACAGGTAAGTTTCCAGGTCCATTTGCAAACACTTATATACCCTAGTCACCAAAAATTTAGGGTTTGCCTGATGAACGGGAGACTGCAGCTGAGTGCCTTTGAGCCCCAGGCTTTTCTTGCACATATGCAAACCAGCTGCATTACTAAGAAGAATTCAGCAGTAGCACTTGAAATGAAATCCTCTGCCTGCACTGTAGATCTGAGACTCGAGTGCTCAACAATATCTTCTAGCATCCATGGAAGAGCAAGCTGTAGGTAAGAAATGAACAGAAACACAAGGCAGGAGCTGCGTTGCACGTTACAGAGGCGAAGGTCTGGTGAGGTTGTTTGCTCTGTAGTTAATTACCCTCTCCACAGAGGGTTGAGGTGGGTAGGAACAACAAATCATCTGCTGAGTGTGGGAAGTGCCAGTTGAGCAATTTGCAGAATTCAGACTCACTTGAGGAATTCAGAAAGAACAATATTTTATCCCTTGTGGTTAGATAAGACATGGAGTCTGGGAGAGTTTTTGTTTGCAGGAGCAGTCTGCAGTTTGCTAACTTGGGTACAGTCCTCTCTGTTTACAAAAATGTACAAAGTCCTGTCTTTGTGGCCACATGCTTGTCGCAGAGCTGCGCTGGCTACATTGCTGCAGCTGGTGCTTCTGCGTTGTCTTCCCTTTCTCCTCCTGTGCTGTTTCTCTGCTGTTCCTCTGCAGCAAAAGTATATTCAGACAAGTCCCCCTGAGGCCTTTCTGCAGGTGCAGAAACTGCCGAGGAGCAGCTCTCCCCATGTTTGCTCTTGACTGGGGCTTTGCCAGCCAAAACAGGAGGTATCTCCTCAGCCTTGCTGCATCTTGTGGCATCTTCTGTGGCCCACGATAGTATTAGCCAAATAGAAACTGCGGCAAAGTATGTAATCTGTGCTGTCCAGGTTGAATCATAGAATCATTAAGGTTGGAAAAGACCTTCAAGATCATCTGGTCCAAACATCCCCCTACTACCAATGTCACCCACTAAACCATGTCCCTAAGCACCACATCCAACCTTTCCTTAAACACCCCCAGGGACGGTGACATTTCCCTGAACTTCCCATTGGCTGCAGGCACTGTGTCCTGTCCTGAAATACTACATAGTGATGGTGGAGACAGGTGAATACCCATGTCACTGCAGGGAAGAAAGAAATCTTTTTAGGTTTCCTTGCACTTTTTAAATAGTTTTCACCAGAGTTAACTAAACACATCCTAGTGTGCCCCACCTGCCTGCCACTGCTCAGCACAACAGTCTGACTTGCAGTAACAGCAAAAAATCCCTGTAATTTAGGGATCCCTTGGAAATATTTTTGGGGTCAGTACAAGCCTCTACTTGTAGTTGTCTTTTCACAGCTGCTGAGAAGTACTCCAACACTAGACTGTACTTTGGACACAAGCTCATGGAGTGCAATGCAAAGTTGGGGATGTTAACCATAAACAGGTAAGTCCTGTGCAAGCCTGGGATAAAGTGCTGTGTTCGGTTATTTCTGCTTAATAATTCATAAAACCTCAAACAATTGAGCAATTTCTGTTCAAAACTACTGTGTTACTCTTGAGTGGACAAAACTTGGCATCAGCTTTGGAAAGCAGAGATAACAAAGCAGAGTTCACAGAGAGGCTGAAAAAGCTTAAGTACCTCCCCCAGCAGGCTGGTGACAGGTGAGACACACGCTTGCTGACCTGTGCAAGAAGTAGACATGCCAGTCTCGGTAATGCTGGCTTTCAGGGTCAGATTGCTCACCAGAAAGGACAGGTAATGACCTTGTTTCACAGTTGTGTTAAGTTTTGGTCATGTCATCCCATTTATCTGGGGATGGAGGGTCTACGCAACAGCAGCATTATACCAACAGTGCCTGCTGAGTACTTGGATAGATCTGGCAGAATTACACATTTGACAGTCTGCAGAATAACTATTTATTCTGATGTTTTCAGTGAAAGGCATTCTCCCCATATCCTGGAAGATTAATAATGCTGCAGGTGACCCAGGCATTTTTGCAGCAAATTGCAAAAGGCAGGTCTTCTGTGCCCTGGGATGATGAGCTGGCTGGGGTTTTATGGCGGGGTTGTTCCAAGGGACTCTCCTGCCTCCAGATCTGACCAGCCGCCCTTGGAAGTCACCTACGATCTCATTGTGGGATGTGATGGAGCCTTCTCAACTGTCAGAAAGCAGTTCATGAGGCAAACGCGCTTCAACTACAGTCACGAGTACATTCCTCACGGCTACATGGAGCTGACCATCCCCCCAAGGGATGGAGATGTAAGTGTGCCTGTCCCAGGGTTGCTGCAGCCCCTTCAGGTATGACACCCACTGCCTCTCATAATGGTTCTGCTACAGCAGTGTTAGAGGAACTCACTTCTCACTTGGGGTTCAGTCAGCCTCCCAAGGGCTTAAAGCTCTCCTAGGAGAAGGCAGGCATCTCTTTCTGTTTTCAGAGTTTCTTTTTCGTTGGTGGGGCCAATGTCTTAGTGCTAGGCTGTGGAAATCCCAAGAGGCCTGCCCCAGAGCTATGGAGTTCATTCTAGCTCCGAGATTTCTTGGGGCTATGCAAATGTTTCTGTGTGGACAACAGCAAGCACAAACCAGCAGATCTCTCCCTGGTTTGCCCTGCACTTACTCTTGCTCTGTGTCTCACTATACACTATAGGAAGTGGAAAGGGGCCCTGAGGTCATTGTTTCTTCCTGAGGTACAAGGGACAGGAACTAGTGTACTGGTGTGGAGGGAACTTGATGCTAGGCTGGAGAAGCCAGGCACAGCAGATCAGGGATACATGGTGATTTTATTTCTCTTTCAGTTTGCCATGGAACCAAACTACCTCCACATCTGGCCGAGAAACACCTTCATGATGATTGCACTGCCCAACATGGTGATAACCCATAGGCACGCTCCTTTGGGGCATGGGAATGGCGCTTGTGGGAAGGAACTGGCTGTGGTGGCAGACACGTGGCGTGGGCTGGGAGGGCTGATGCCTACTTGGAGAGGTGCCTGGAGGTACCCCCAGCCTGAGCCAGGTGTTTCCCCCACCTGGGGGGTGCAGGGCAGCACCCCCAGAGCTAGCTTTGTCCCACAGAGCTGAGCAGGTACCTCAGCTGCCTCTCTATCTGCAGCTGGATGATATCCACAGGATACTGGAGTACAAACGCAGCCTGCCAGGCCTGCTTTAGCAAAGCCTGCACTGCCCTTGTCTGCCACCCCTTTCACCCCAGCAATGCCCAGCACATGTAAACACCCATGGGACATGGGGTGACTAGGCGCTGGTCCCCGCTGGGTAGACTGGCCACTGCAACAGCTGGGTGACCAACAGGCTGGGCATTGAGCTGCTGGCCCATGCGTCAGGTACTTTTTGTGGCCTCTGGGCTTCTTTCCAAACTTCCTCCCCTGCTGACAGGACAAGTCCTTCACCTGCACGCTCTTCATGCCCTTCGAGGAATTCGAGAAGCTAACGACCGGCGAGCAAGTACTGGATTTTTTCCAGACCTACTTTCCAGACTCTATCCCCCTCATCGGAGAGTAAGTGTCCCCATTGCCCCTTGTTGCTCCTCAGCACAGTACCACCACACCAGGGGATGTGCTCCCTGTGACACGGACTCTGCTGAAGCTGGTGGGCCAGCATCATGTGAACACTGGTAGAGTGGCTCTTCGTGGTCTGTAGGAGAGGGGGAACAGAGAGTCTTGGGTCCACATTGCTTCTTCAGTGGAGTAACAGGCTCAGCAGCAAGACAGTCCCATCCTGCAGTAGTCTCTAAGTCACAATTGAGCACTGTTCTGTACCTTGGAGGTACAGTCCAGGCCCTGCCGCTGTGGGAAGTGAAAAGTGGGTCACCTCCTACTGCTTCTGTATTGCTGTTGAAGATCTTGAACTCAGGAGATGGATTAGCAGATGATAACCTGTGGGTTTTTTTTATATTAGGGTTGAGTGAGTAAAGTGGCTCCACTAGAGCTAAGGTGAGGTTTGTGCACAGAAAACAGCAGTATGAAGCTAGTCCCACTGTTGAAATATCTAAAACCTCAGCATTTGTGTAACTCAGCTAACAGACTGAGAAAAGCTAGGCTGGCAGATGTCATTCTTGGAAAAAAAAATCCAAACCGTGCTGACTATGCAAAGTTTGGCACTTAACTGTATCTAAAACAAGAGTCAGGTCTGTGAGACAAGAGCAGGCGGTTCCCAGCAGCATGATGTTCCCTGTGCACTGGGACCCTGACTGGCTCTCACTACTGGGCAAATGGCGCCAGGGCAGCAGCATGGAGCTGGAGCATCTCACTACCCTTGAGGGTCCTGGTGGTGGTGGGGACCAGAACCAGCCTTTCCAGCACCGTACTGGATGGTGTTCATAGGACCCCGAGCAAGACTGGTCTGAATATATTGTGCCACAGCTATGGGAAGCAAAGCTATCTGCCTTTGTGAAATCATGTTATTCAATGTACATACATCACGCTTGCTTAATGTGTAGTGGGAAGTTCATGAAATAGGTCTTCCACTTGTGTTTCCCAGCACAAATAAGTGAAGAGGTGTGATTTTTGCATACCAAGGCAGACAGTGCCTGTGGCCTTAGCTTCCTAAGCTTGGACGTGGCATGGTTTGCTCTTGCTGTCTCTTGCAGTCCCACCAAGTGAAGTATCTGTTGTTTTGCCTGAAGGCGAGAGCTGAAGCACGATTACTTTTTGCTGCCAGCCCAGGCCATGATATCTGTGAAGTGCTCCTCCTACCACCTTGCTTCCCGGTGTGTGCTGATGGGAGATGCTGCTCATGCTGTTGTGCCCTTCTACGGACAGGGCATGAATGCAGTAAGTTCACAGCTTGCCCTGGACTGTGTCAGTCAGGTCCCCACTCTTTTCACCCAGAAATGCCCTTTTTTAGAGTGTAGCTCCACAGAACTCAAAGGCTGACCCATTCCATAGTTTGATGTCCTCTGCATGGGCAGGTGTTGAACTCCTTCCAGATACCTGTCTGCTTGATTGGACCTGGCTGCATTCTGGGGAGCAGACAAGGGACAGGACGGTGGTGCCACCTTTCCACGAGGCAGAGGACTACTTGGGGGCGGGTGGGGATGGGTGGTCCAGTAGGAGACCCAGGATGCCTGGAAAGGCCACCCACTACCATTGCTCTGCAAGATCCCTGGCAGGAAGCCTCCTGCTCTGAAGCTGTGGTCAGTGAGACACTATGCTTGCCAACAGCTACATTAACTAAGAGGATATGAGGGCATTTCTTGTGAATGTGTGACTCCTGCTGCCTATTTACCCTCCCATCTTCCTCCCAGGGCTTTGAGGATTGTCTGGTCTTTGATGAATTAATGGACCAGTTCCACAATGACCTTGGTGAGTGAGATGGCTGAAGGGAAGCTCTCTGGAGCTGAAAGCAGCTGCAGGCCCTGCTGGGGAGCTGCCTGTGAGCTGCTGCTTTCTTTTCCCAGGTGCCTGCCTCCCTGAGTTCTCTAGGCTGAGGGTGCCAGATGACCATGCAATCTCAGATCTAGCCATGTACAACTACATAGAGGTAAGCAAACAGCACACCACAGGCTGTGGTGCTGGGGACTATCCATGCAGCGGTGTCCTTTGTTACCCAGTGAGGAACCCACAATTGGATAGGGAGATGGCAGCTCTCGCAGTGCTGCCTTTGCGCCTTGTCAGGAGTCACCCATATTTGTCTGTTTGCTTACTCTGTGCCGGGAATGCTCAGGCTGGGCAGGCTCTGCTCCCCGTGGTGCCTGCCTGAGACATGCAGTGAGAGCTTGGGGAAGAGCTACTAAAGAGCATGGGGCTCTGCCAAGACATCCTGCAAGCTGGTGGTGATTGCTCTCTTACAGATGCGAGAGCATGTCAATTCAACATGGTTCATTTTCCGGAAGCGGGTAGACAACTTCCTCCATGCCCTCATGCCTTCTACCATCATCCCGCTCTACACAATGGTAAGGCCAAAGCTTGCTCCCCACTATCCTAGCTCTCTGTGAGCTGCTCCCACCTGGCTCAGAGGTGGTGACCTGATCATGCAATCCCCGCAGGTGACCTTCAGCAGAATTCGCTACCACAAGGCACTTCAGCACTGGAAATGGCAGAAAAAGGTAAGAGTTTGTGCCCGTCCTCCCCTTGCTGTGAGCCCCACATCCTGTATATTGGCACTGCCCAGCTGCAGTAGAGAGAGCTTTGGTGGTGGGATATTGCCAGGTGGGTGAAGGTGCTGAGACAGCCCACTTGCAGGAGGGTGGCACAGGAGAGAGCCTAGGGGGCCATGCACGTGCAGGGTCCTGTGTTTTCCCAGCATGTGTTTCCCTCATTAGCCAGTGCTGGGAGCTCCCTGCTTGAAGCTGCTCCTTCAGCCTGGATAATCCTTACAGCTGACGTCTTCCTGGCACGTGCCGGACGAGGGCTGCTCTTTTGGCTGGCACCAGGCATCCGGGCTGTTTGGCCAAGGGGCTTCGCTCGTCACCGTGCCAGGATGTGCTTGCAGCAGAAGGCAGTACAAGTTGAAAGCAGCAGGAGGCAGCCTGTTCTGAGCTCCCTGTGCTCTGATTAGCTGTGTGGTGACCTATGGTCCTGCTTCTGAGGACTAAAGGTCTGTAGCCCTTCTCATGTGCCTGCAGTGCAGTGAGGGCTGGCTTCAGGCACTGAGTGCCAGTGAGCAGCTGTGTGTGCTTGCTGCAGGTGATTTGCAGGTGCTTTGCTTTGTACTGCAGGGTGGGAGCAAGCTCCTGACAATGCCAGGATTTCTCTTTGTACTTGCAGATAATTAATCGAGGGCTCTTCATCATGGGGGCAGCAGGACTAGGCGGCACCTACCTGCTCATAAAAAGACTGGCATGGAACTCAGACATCTGCATACAGAACTTGTGGGGCTGGTGCCGTTACATCAGGAGTACTGGAAAATTTCCCTTCAGCACCCAAGTGGCTCAAATGTAAGGGGAGGTCCCGGATGTAATAAAAGCAAAGGCACAGGTGTCTGTTTCAGCTTGATGATGTATTATTTTTTTTTCTTGGGATGTAGCCTGGCAACTCCTGCAGCCCTTCTGTCTGCTGCTCCCCAAGGGAAGCAGTGGTCCCTCTTCCTCTCCCCACGTCAGAGGAACTCACTGGGTTACAGAGAGCCTACAGAGCCTCTGCAAGGGCTCATATGTCTCTCTGCCTAATCTCAGTAGCATTGCCTCTTGAGCAATGCTGCATGTCACTGTCTGGGCATGGGTTTTGTGTGCAGTAGTGTGGGGAGCACACACCCTCCCAGCCAGCCAGACACTTGAATTTGTCAGGGTGTCTCAGTCCATACTGGGACTGTCCCAATACTGCTGGCTCAGAAGTCAACTCTTACCAAAATCTGGTCTTTCCCCACCTTTTATCCTCCCCTCCATCCTTTTCCAGTTGGATGAGAGATATCTCCAGGTATCTCAGCTTCATACTTAGAAGGCTTTGCTTGCAGGCATGAGGCTGCCTATTGCACCCATGGCTCTAGAGCTGAGCAGGCTCATGCAGCACCCATTTTGAGGCACTCTGCACTCAGAGTCACATTTCTCCTTCTGAAACACCTTAGTAATCCGTGTCTGTGAAAGAAACATATCCCTGTCATATTGCTGGTATTTTCACATAAATAATCCAAAAGCTACCCCACAGTTTGAAAAATAGATCATAGAATCATAGAATGGCTTGGGTTGGAAGGGACCTTAAAGATCATCTAGTTCCAACCCCCCTGCCAAGGGCAGGGACACCACCCACTAGACCAGGTTGCCCAGGGCCTCATCCAACCTGGTCATGAACACCTCCAGGGATGGGGCATCCACAGCCTCTCTGGGCAACTTGTTCCAGTGCCTTACCACTCACCTCTGAGTGAAGAATTACCTCCTAATCTCTAATCTAAATCTCCCCTCTTTTAGTTTAAAACCATTCCTCTTTGTCCTGTCATTATCTGATTGAGCAAAAAGTTGTTATCCATCTTTTCTGTAAGCCTCCTTTAAGTACTGAAAATACACATGTATTTGGCCTGCAATTCTTGCATTTGAAAATGCTATTTAAAATTTGCAACCCTTTTTCTTTATTGCTTTTCCATCGAGACACATTTCTTTTAACTCCACTGCTGTCTGTGTGCTATGTGGGTAAGTGCCTCCATCCTGGCTTCCTTACCTCCTGTGCCCCTCACAAGCAGCAGTCACCAAGACATTGAAAACAGCATTGTCTCAGCTTCCGTGTGTGTGCACTGGCCAGTGTGCTCAAAAGGTGTGCCCTGCTTAGATGTGCTATATTTCAGGTGAACTTGGGAACGTGAGCTAATTTGTGATTTTGAAACAGTGTTTGGAAGGTTCTTGGTTGAAAATCAGCTAGCTTTCTTTCGCCAAGTCAAGGAAAATACAGCTAATTTATTTTTGATAGAAATAAACCTTAAGAAAGGATGTTCTGTGTCACTGCTTGAAGTCTGGAGGAAGGGCCACTTCACACCTGCCTGTGAAATACTTATGACTGTTGCAGGCAGGTCTCCACAGGCTCCACCACCAAGTCTTTGGGCTAAAGCAAGACCAAGGGGCATGAAGGACCCTCTTAGCTCACTGTTTTTCCTCTTGGCTTTTGTACATACCCTAGGATATACTTCTGTCTAATGCAATAACTGGTCATATTTCTTTTTGAAAAGGTCTGGATCTCTGTGCTTGCATCCCCCATCGAATTTCTCTATCTGTTCCACTAAACTTGTTCACATTTGTGCTTGTACTGCACAGCCTATGCCAGCAGTAAGACCTGCAACTACTGATAAGGGAGATTCTCTCTTCATGTTCAAGTAATAAAAGCCTCTGTCTGGGTACTTGGCAATGGGCATTGCATCAAAGACCCAGAGCGGTGCCTCTGGAGTCTTCACACAGCCAGGTGTGGGGTGCATGAGAGCTGCACTGAATCAGGGTCCTTGAACCAAAAATAGCTGCAAACTGGGAAAGTCTGGGGGAAGTATCAGATGTGCCTTCCTTCTTACTCTGCCACAGACCTTGACAGTCATTGCTGGAGAACAGCTAAATGCCCCAAATTAACCTTCCATCTGATATTGTACAGCCACTCTTGTTTAAGGTGGTTTATGTGTAGCTGCTCATAGGCAGGGACAAGAATTGGTTTGCATTATTTTGTAAGCTGTTTTGGACTTGCAAGGGAGCACCTTTCAGGACATAGCTGCCAAATCAGCATAAAGACAGCGTGTTTCTCTAGCCAGCATCTTCCCCAAGCACTTCATCTGTGGGAGATGCTGGCATCTGTGATGGGACTTGGCTGAAGTTTTTTTGATAAGTGCTTCAGCTGCTGCCCTAGCACCTGATTCTTAGTAGGACAGATGTATTTATATATTAATTTTTATTAACTTTAAACATATTCATAGGGCAAACAGAGATTTGACATAATACAGCTATATGCAAATTATTCCCAAACTTGAAGCAAATACAAACTGTACACATATTTCAAAATAATGGTGATGGCATAAGAGGAACTAGCTGCTGTGCAGAATTTGAAAAAGCACTGAGCTGGAGATGCTCTGTGTAATGCCAGGTCTTTTGCATTCCTGGTCCTGAGCATATCTGATGTAGATCTAGACCTGGAAGATGGTAGAAGAAGCTGTTGCTGAGGTCTGAGCTGCAGGCGATGTTTCACATGTTCATTACCTCTGGTGCTGATGTTCTATGGTTCAGATTGCTGCTCCTTTGCTTCCTTGTCATGCAGCAGTCTCAAGGCCTGCTGGAGGTAAGCCAAGCTTGCAGGAGCCCAGGTAGAAATGTGGAGGAGCCCGCGGTAGCTCTGAGAAGGGATCGACATTGAGGAGCAGCTGATGATTTAGGAAAAAAATCAGTGCACGTTCCCTTTGCTGCCCATCACCTCCAGGTACAGCAACATCCAGAGCAGACCCCCAGCCTGGGGGCCCTCCACATCCTTCTCAGAAGTGAGTACTTTAGAAACAAGCTGCAAATGCAACAGTGGAGAGCAGTGAAGCAGGGGAAGGCTGGGCATGGAGGAGCCTCGGAGCGGAGCCTGCCAGAGCAGAAAGGAAATAGCAGTTTTGAAACCACGGCTGGAAGCACTATGTGCACTACGCTGTTTTTGGAACTTGATGTCTGAAGGTCATGCCACAAGGCAAAGTTAGCTGAGACAGACGGTAACTGATATGGGAGCTATAGTATTTCCCTGCTGGTGAGACATGCTCTGCAGCTCTGTCCATGGCAAAGCTGCTGCTGTTCTCTCCTCCCAAAACACAACCAGCGAGCGCCATGCAGAGAGACAGGTGCCATGCAGACCCTCAGTCAGCACGTGATGTGCTGGTGGCCTCTTGGAAGAAGGGAACAAACCAGCAGAATAAAGAAGAGGTGGGAGCCTTAGTTTGAGATTTCCTTAGCTTGGCATTTCCTTATTTAATGGTGAGGCCCAGTGCTGACAGGTGTTGCTCCACTTCATTGCCCATCGAATCTGGGGTTCACAACGGTGGTGGTGGCACTCTTGAATAGGGGATTATCAGCCTGGAGGGAAAAAGGTGAAAGTTGCTCAGTGTTGTACAGTACTGGATTTTCAGCAGTGTGTTACCCACCCCTCCCTGACTTTGAATGATGCAGACAGCACTGGCAGCCCCAAGGTCAAGCAGTGGGAAGATCCAGGTCTGCAACACTCCGGGCACTGCCAGCCATGGCTGCCTCTGCAAAAGATGTCCCTTCCGTGCCCATCTTCCCTGCATGCTCCCTGCATGTGGGTGTCCCAAGGCCCAGTGTGCCCCACTTCTGCAGACAGATTCTCTTACCTCGTTCCACTTGGCCTTGGACTTCTCCTTCTCGAACCTGCGGTATTCCCGGCGGTCAAACAGCTCTGTCAAGAGCCGCCAGATCAGCAGGAGCACCAGGCCGATGAGAGCCACACCGGCAATGGTCCCACCTACAATCAGCGCGATGTTGGGAGGCTCCGGGCACTCTGTAGAGCAAACATGGACAATTCATCTGCAGCCCCTGGGAGAGCTGGTAGGGCAGGGGCACAAGGACTGGGGCGGGGGTACCTTTCTTAGGGTCAACAGTGACAGTGTACATCTCCTCTCCATCATCCTGGGACATGCGGAAGGAGATCCAGCAGTTCTTGGAGTCCTTCTCCCTGCACTGCCGGCTCCCTGCCTGTGACCCTTCAACATACTGGATGTTGCTGCAGGCCTCAGAGCAGTTCTTCTCCAGTGGCCCACTCTGGAAGGCCCTGCACTCCACGCAGGAGCTGCAACACAGGTAGCTGTGACTTATCTGCACAGCAGTGGCAGAGCCCCTCAGCCCAGCAGTGGCCGTCCCCACACCTGCCCCACCACGAAGCCCCATCACTCACACGTATTTGCTGCAGGGCGAGGGGCAGCCGGGGCACTCCTCACAGAATGGGGGCTGATAGCCCCCCCGGCACTGGCAGCGGTTGCAGTGGCAGGAGCCACGGAGGCTGCACTCCTTCCCCCGGATGTTCAAACAGCCTTCTGTCGACTTCTTGCACTGGCAGGCGCTGCCCTGGTAGTCAGACGTGCACCTGCACTTGCCACAGTCGCAGTGCCCGCGCTCTGTGGGGGGAAACCTCTCTGTTCATGGTCCTGCAAGGCTCAGGGCTGCCTACAGAGGAGGGGGCTGCAGGGAGCTGCCCTGACAATGCAGCTTGTCTACCCACACGTTATCCAGAGGTATCTTCCCTGGTACACAGAGGATGGGTATGGGGGAAGAGTGAAAAGTGGGAGCTGGTCACTTTCTGCCAGCTCTGGCCACATCCTTGCTTGGAAGAAGCCACTGCGCTGGGACTGGGGCTGCCTTTCCAGGAGGGGTTTTGTGAGGGCAGCATGAAAATGTGCTTGTGCAGCTCAGGCACCGAGATGACCCTCCCTCTGCCCACGCTCAGGCAGCCCAGCTGCTCACCTGTGCCGCCACACAGGGAGCCGTTGTGGAACTCGCAATTCATGTTGTCACACTCGCAGAAGGTGCCATAGATCTGCTTGTTGGGCACGTCGCTGGTGTGGCAGACGCACTGCCCGCACACGCAGTCCCCTAGTCCTGAGCAGATGACTGAGCTGTTGTCCTTCCGGCAGCTGCCCTCCAGCTCTTTGCTGGTCTTGCCCTTGGTTTCGCACTCGCAGTTCTTCCCCGTGTAGCCTGAATTGCAGCTGCCGTGAGAGGAGAGGAGCAAGTCTGGGTCATCAGCTGCAAGAAATGCTGCAGAGCATGTGCAGGGCTGGGCTCAGACCTCAGCCAAAGTGGAGCAAATCTGGGACAGCCTCACCGGAAACAAACATGTCACCAGGCGTCCGCACCACCACGTGTTGGTGCTAATTCTGGGCAGCACGTCAGTGGCAGACCTCAAAAATGCTGCTCTCTGTGCTGGTTATATTTACAACACCAAACGGTTGCCCGGAAATCATTATTATATTTATAATTTCCAAACCCTTGCAAGGAGATCTGAGTGTTTCCTGAGGAAACCCAGTCTTTTCCTCTCCCACTCACTGAAGGGCCATAAAGCAACAATTATGCTTAAAGATATACATGAACTGCAGCTCAGAAGTGAGATTTTAAAGAGCTTTCTACAGAAAGTTGCATCTGCTTGACAGATGGGCTGGTAGATGGTTGGATGTGTGGATAGTTGCATAGATAGAAGGGTGGTTGGATGTTTGGTTGGGCGGATGCATGGATGCCCTTTGGAAAGCAGCAGAGACTCCACAAACAGAAGAGACCTCACTGTGTCCCTTGTCACCACGAGCTTTAACTGCTGCTCCAAATAAGAAAATTGGTTCAAAGCTTCAGGGCAAGCCCATGACTGACTGCCCAGTGTAAATCTCTCTGCTGAGCCCTCACCAGGCCCCACATCCTGCAGGCAAAAAGTTGCTGTGAGGAACCAAGCACAGCACACAGCTGCCCTCGGCTTGGCCCAACAGCCCTCTCCTAGCAGCTCCCCAGTTCTGGCCACATTTGAAATAATATTTTGGGTGGAACAGCACTCACCTGCAGATCCCACAGATGATGTTGCCTTTTCCACTGCAGGCAGTTTGGTCAGGCTGCTCTCTGCAGTTGCAGTCACAGTTGCTGTCTAGGTGGACGGTGAGCGTGTCTGTGAAGCCCAGCGGCCGGATGGTGAAGGACTGGCTTTTGATACACTCCTTTGCCGTGACCTTCACTTTGAAGGTCACCTAGAAGGTGCGGAGTGAGAAAGGGAAGGGAAGGGAAGGGCTGGAGACCATCAGATAGCTTCAGTAATAAGAGGGTGGTATCAGCCCTAGGCTGAGCACACACACACACATCCAGCACAATGGAGGATCCACCCCTCTCCCACTGTATTTCAGACACTTTGGACCTTAAATTCATGAGAACGAAAACTCTGGAACAACAGGCTGGGTTCCTGCAGTTAGACAGGAAAGGCAGCAGGAACTTGTGAGCTGCATGGCGTTCCTAATACAGGAGAACATACCTCATCATTGATCTTTACGTTGTCACACTGCCCTCTTGCTTCATCCGAGACTACCTTCTTTGTATTGCACATGGAGTCATATTTGACATCCAGGACATCTGGCAGGGTGGAGTGGTCCAGGATGATCCGTGAAGAGAGGTTCTGTGAGGAAATGGTGGAGAGAGTGCAGTCAGCCCAAGAAGAGATGGAAGCAAGAGGATGGGGGCTTGCTTCCGCCAGCCCAGGGGACAAAGGCAGGGAGCACTCCAGGCCAGAGTCTCAGCTCCTGCAGTGGGGTGGGAATGGCAGTCAATGGCATCAGAGAGGTGAAAGCTTCTTGCTTGCCATGGGCAGAGTGGCTTAGTATGTCCCATCCCCTAAACCCCAGTTCCACCAGCTCTCTGTTGATGAGGATACACGATGGGAGCTTTTCCTTGCTTAAGTCCTGCCAGATAGGTAAAATACATCCTCATCCGTCACTTACATTGTAGGCCACCTGAATGAGTTCAATTATGTTGCTGGAGTCCTCATTCAGCTCCCCCACTGCTGACTTCGGGATCATTTCACTGAGCTTCTGCCAATGGAGAGCAAAGGAGTGAGCAGTTTCCCCCATACAACAGCAATAGCAGGAGGACGGATGCACATCTGTCCTCACAGGGAAGGGCAGGAAGCACCTGAACCAACTGAAGTCTACTTACTTTGTAAACGTCTACCATCTTACTCGTGACAGCAAAAATGGGCTGAATGTTGTTTTCGGCAAGTTTCTGGACCAGCTGGCCAACGGAGGGGTAGTCCTGTGTGAGGAGAGGGGGCTGCACTGAGCATGACCTCCCCCACCAGTAGGCAGGTGGGCCACCAGGGTTGTGCAGCCGCCGTCCGGTCCCAGCACCACCAGCAGCTTGTGGCAGTGTGACCACAAGGGAGCCTAGGCTCAGGCGCAGCTCTCTTCAGTTTTTAGGTTACGACGATCTTGTGGTCTCAGCGATATGCTTTTAAGTGACATTCTTTTCTGCTTGTGGGAATGAAGTTGGGGTAAAACACAGGGAGAGTGCCACCTGAATGGTGATGCCTCCGGTTACCTCCATGCCACCTCGGAGGTCAGTGCCTGGCTTTTGCTGATACAGTTGCTGTGAGGAAGGTCACACAGAGCACCCCAAACAGCAATTCATTGCCTGATGCCGAGTGGTGAAACAGAGGCATGAGCTGGGGCACCCAAGGCAGAATTGCCTCTGCTCCCAGGGTGCACCGTATCCATCACCCTGCCACACTGGGGCAGGCTCCTGGGGCCCCGCAGGGGCTGCCAGCTTCCACTGCAGAGGTAACAGGAGCTGCCCCCATGGGCTGAGGGTGCGGAGCCACTGAGCAAACCCGGGAACACAGCCTGGAGTACTTACAAACTCATTGCTCTTTTTATACATGTTGTCCTCCAAGTGGCACTGGCCGTCGTTGGGGGTCAGAATGGCCCCGAGCTTGCCATCACCAGCAAAGTGGAAGCCGTCATCGGTAGCGTACACCAGTAAGCGGGTCACATTGCGCCAGCCAATCAAGTCCTGCAAGTGGCATGGACAGCACTGAGACCTGGCCCTGAGCAGGGCTGGGGCCGTGGTGCCTCAGCATGGCACTGCCGTTGCCAAAGAATGGGACACATCAGCCATGGCAAGGGGTGGAGGGTATGGAGGAGGATTACGGGGATCAGATTCAGGAGGCTCTGGATTGAAATGCTCTCTTGTACCCAGCCTGGGCATAACCTGCCCGGCTGCCAAGTTAGTACTTTCACATGGACTGCAGGCCTGAAATTACGCGATGTGTATCTGCAGCCTGCCTGGAGAGGGGCAGAGCCAGCTCTTGATGAAGGAGCCGTAAGGAGAGGCAGCAGACCTCACACCTGCCCACAGCTGCAGCGAGCAGGGAGGACATGGGGCTAGCCCATTAGGGACTCACCCCACACACTGCTGCCTGCATCATGGCATCCAGCCCCCCCTCTGGGGCATCCAGGTTCCCCGAGATGAACTGCTTCCCCACTTCGCTCTCAAACTTCTTAGCATTGTCAGTCAGTGAGAGGATGTGCTTGAAGGCGAAGGGAGGCTGGCACTGCTTGTCCTTGTTGGGGCAAGGGTTCTGCAGCTTCTCAGGGTGTGTGTTGACGAAGGGCAGAACTGTCTTGTCCACGAAGGAGCCAAAACCTAGGGTGCCCAGGACCACAGTATTAGGGGCAAAAGCAGGTAGGGGCTAGCGGTTGTCCCCATGGCACTGGGCATGGACAACCTCCTGGCTCCCACGTGGGGTGCAAAGTATGCATACACATCCCTTGCCCTGGCATGCTCTCCAGCTTGGCAGAGAATGGCTCACACTTCCTGCATCCCGCATTCTGCTCTGCCCTCTACCTCTTCCCAGTAGCAAACAGCTGTGTGGGGGCCCTGTGCCAGACAGGCTCACCTATGCGTCGAGAGGGTGTGGTACTCTCCAGTGCTCTGAGCAGTTCACCTCCCAGCTTCTTCACCTTCTCTAAGTCATCCAGCATAGAGTAGGAGAGGTCCATGAGGTAGTAGAGATCAATGGGGTACCCCAAGGCACGGCGAAACTTCACATCAAATACAGCGGGCTGCCCTGTGGGACGGGGACAGCAGGATCAGCAGCTGTTCTGTGCAGGGTCATATCTTGCCTCATCACCCACCCCGTGCTGGGATCCTTCTCTCTTTGGGAGGAAATGTGGAGGAAACGTGACCTACAACATGCCTCAGCATAGCTACACGCTCCATCCTTGCCCTCTCTGAGCTGTCACCTATCTTCACATCTTCACTGGGGCTTTTCCTCTGGGACTCCTCAGCTTCTGTAATTCCCTTCTATCCAGGAGGGCCCTCAGTTTCCCTGCAGGAGCGATCTCTTGCCAACAGCCCATTCAGTTTTGAAGCAGGATGTGCGGGCAAAAAGCATGTGTAACAAATGCTGGCGAGCTCTAGTTGCTACCCAGCTGAGCCTGGAAGTGAGCAGAAGATTATTACCAACACTGCAGAAGCCATACCTATCCTCAGCTTCAGGTGCACCTCCTGGGGAGTCAGCTGTATATCATTGCTCAATGCATTGTCCTGTGTCCTTTTAATTTCACTGACTGGAAACTCAATCTCGCTCTGTGGGCATCCCTTCTGCTGCAGTTGCTCTCTGGTGTCGCAGCGGATGGAGTCCGGCTCACCAGCTTTGGTGAAATTCTGTGTGTTGCAACATCAACAGGAAAAATCAGAGGAGTGTGAGATAAGTAGGCACACTACCACACTACCCAGCTCCCGAACCATGTCTGCTGGGTCTCTGGGATATTGGTGGAGAAAGGAAGGCTGAAGCCCTCCTGACCTCATCGAGCAGGTAGGGCATGAAACTCTCCCAGGATGCTGTCCACCTGCTCCGCCACGGAGTAGGCCCGCACTAGTACAGCACGCAGGGTGGCTCTCCGTTCACTGACAGTACGGGGGGCTACATGGACCTACCGGCTTCTTGCACCAGGCACATCCAGGGCCAGATTGGATGCAGTCCTTGCATGTCCCCACCTTGATCTTGGGGCACTCCATGGTGAAGGCTGAAACAGGGAGAAGATGAGTCTGATATGGTGGGACACCCAGGAGAAGCCAGTCTGCCCCAGCAGCAGCTGTGGGGTGCTCAGAATCCCAGCAGTGGGCACCCACACTCTCCAACCGCCTTGAGCCCACTTAGCCTAGAAGACCTACGCTGGAGGCCCTGCCTTGCTGTCCCGTGGCCGGGTGGGCTTGAGTTAACACCGGATCCTGGGAAAGGCAGGGCTGACCCTTGCATGGCTCTCAGCGCCATGTTTAGTGCCGTGTCGGTGCCTGCCTCCAGTTGCCTCCAGCACTGTCTCATTGCCCATGTTAGGTGCCAGGATAAGGCAGGGAGGAAGGGCAGGTGGGACTCACCCATTGTCACCAGCAGCAGCACCCAGGTCACAGCTGGAAGCCAGAAGCAGCAGTCACGTGTCATTTTCTGCAAGACAAAAGGCACCCCTGTGACAGCCTGGCACGCAGCAGCCACAGGGAAGGGAGACGTCAAACCCAATAGAAAGTGGCTGCAAAGGATGGTGGCACCAGGTGGATGTCTCTTTCCCACTGCAGAGTAGGTCCTGAGAGAGTGCCCTCTATGAGAGCTCACATGCTCTTAGAAAAATGAGTCGGTCAGCAATTAAATACATCTTTTTGACTAAATGCAAAAGTCAGCAGGGCGGGAACTTGCACTGTGTCAGTACGCATTCAGCTAAACTGCTACATAGCTTGAGGTGGTATTTATCCAGCCTCTTTTACATCTGTGTTTACACATATATGCAATACTGGAAAATCTCAAGCACTACATTTTACTAGATGTGAAGTTTTCAGCTTCTGTGTTAAGCTACATTTGGATGGAAATTGGAGATAAAATAAACAAAAGAAGCCTTTTGATGAATTAACTAACAGCACAGAAAAGAAGTCTGTTGGTACTTTCTATACATTTAACTAATACATCAAGGAAATTAAATATTTCATGTAGTGAATTAATATAAGTTTTCCTGCTGAGGGTTTCCAACAAGCAGTACAAACCTTAAATACAATTTTGGGATAAGTGCTGGAAAAGAAAACTTCTAACCCCATTTCTCATTATTGCCGGCTTTAACTTTAAATGAGCTGAACTAGTCCAACTGGCCAAAATAACAGAAAAATGCTCTCTTACGCCGCAGAAAGGCTCCCACAGCAGGCACCACCCTGCTAGGACTAGGGACCAGGCAGCTCTGATGAGGGGAGAGCGGGAGGGAAAGAGCAAATGCTTCTCCTTCTCCACAGGGAGAAACTGATGCTATTTCGAAGAGAGACTGAGAAACTTTACACAGCGTTTCCTTCCCTGGCTCGCGTTTTTCATCCATGCTGGATGAGAGAGGCTGGTGGCACCTTCCCACCCGCACGCCTGTGAGCCCTGTGGCACACGTGTTGTACAGGATGGGTCACACGCCCATGGGGGCCATGTCCCATCTCCTGGGCGAGGCCACTGAAGGGAAGTGAGAGACTCACTCCAGCTGCCTGGTGGGGTCCAGTCTGCCAGTGTGGCAACCACTGAACTAGCTCTTGTGCAAGTGTGCAGGATGAAGAGGAAGGGCAGGATGCTGGCATCAGATCCATACTGTTCTAGAGCAGCAGGGAGGGGGCTGGGGGGTGACACCATGGGTGGAGGTTTTGCACATCTCTGTGCACAGAGATTGCACATCTCTGACCAGTGTGCAGGGAAGGACACCCAGCACATCGTCCAGGGCTCCTGCAAGCCCCCAGGTGCCTGCTGTCCTCAAGGCACAACTTGTGCTGTAACACCAGCAGTTCACAGCATGATTGAAATCCTTGTTCTCAAATTTGTTTTCCAGGTGCAAATTGTTCTAGCTGCTCACACTACTTGTTTCTTGTTCCAAAGTACACCTCCTGATTCCAGAAACTAATGCTAACCATCCAGTGGCTAAAATTGTTCTCAGGAATCAGCAGAAATGTGAGCTGGTAAGCAACGAGCATGCAGCACCCTGGGCTGCTGTGGAGGACACAGTGGAGGTGTGCTGCCACCACCCACTTGCAGTGTGCTGAAGCAGGGCCGGAGTAAGTTGACATGAGCCTGCATGCTTCTTAGTGTGGCCACTCTGGACTGCACCAGGAGCAGTGGTTTTACCATGCTGTTGATAAAGTCATGGTCATCATCACCATTGTTTCTCGTAACAGCTTTCTCCCAGCACAGCCCTAGAGCAAAACCCAACAGAGTTGTGGCCTTACAACATGGACATATTCGGGTGAATGAGAAAAGAGAAATTTGTTAAAAAAGGAAAAGGGGAAAAAAAAAGCACAGAGAAACAATAAACATTTCCCTTTTTTACAGTATTAGACACAGCATCAGAAAGACAGTTCATTGGTTTTGTAATAGCTCTTACACTGCCCTGAGCAACCAAATAGCCCCTCCCTGGTTCCTGCAAGTGCTGTAAAGCGCCATCAGCTTCTCCTGTGAACCTGCCAAACTAAGCAGCTCTGAGTGAAAAGGAAACGAGAGGCGAGATAAACTTTCAAAAGGTGCTGAGGCCAGACTGGTAAATACGGCTGCTCAGATCTGCTGCTGAAGCGTGGGAATGTCTCTGTTTAGCTCCTCAGGTGCTGTAGGGCACCAGAGAAGTCAAGGATGACACTGGTCAGCCTTGAATAAAGGTCTGGTCTTCTCCTGGGCACAGAAAGACCAGATGCACCCTATTAGCTCTATGAGGCTGCTGAGGGAGATAGATGGGTGTCATTCTGTGACAACTGCACAGCGAGGTTTGGTGCCTAGCTGTCCTATGGACTCAGAGATGTGACTGGATTGCAACGGCTGGCTGCCGCCATGGCTTATAGTGGAAGTCATCTGGATGTGAAGATCTGCAGCCTTGGGAGACCCATGTTGGAGCCAACCTCCCCAGCAGCACTCCAACAGCAGTGTCACCTCACACCTGCACATACCAGGTCAAACCCCTGTGGTGACACAGCACAGGACTCTATTCTGCTGTGCCATTTTGTCAAGCAAACATGCACGCTGCAGCCCCATCCTTGCCTGTGACTGTGCCCCTTGTGTCTCTGTGGACGTTCCACAGGTAACAAGCCAGGGGCGAAGAGTGCCTGGGCCGTGTAAGCATTTCTCAAACATTCCCACATCTATTATTTTTCTAGTTCCTAATGGATCAACTCATTTTTAGCTGCTTTAAATGTCATGGTAAGGTATGAACTGAGCCCACGTGATGGCCTGGTCTCCACCAGACCACAGGCGTGAAACACACTTGCCACTTGCACATTGCTTAGCTGGCCAAAGAACACATTTTTGTCACCTCCAAATTCTGTCAGCACTTCTTGGGCTTGCAGGTAACAGGTAAAAGTTGTTAAAGTCATGAAAGGTCAAGGGTCTTCCCAGCCCTGCAGTAACCTACAGCTGCCTCTCTCCAGGTCTGTAAGAAAACATATTCATCTCCCTGCTCCTTCTTGCACTGTTAAAGGCAGAGTTATTACTGGCAGAGATCCTCGTTCTGGTGGGAGTGCAGTGAGGTAACCTGGGACAAGGTGTGCCCAGTGCTCAGAAGGTCACAGTGCGCTCTGGTGGTGCCCAGGGGTGAAAAAAAAGCATGAGCTTGTATTTCTGCAAAGCCTTTGTTGCAAGAGGAGAAACTGGGACAACGGAGACAGACTGTGCCCCCGCCATAGCTATGGTGCTGTCAGGAGGGTAGAGCTTCTCCCACCCTCATTTCCTGCAACACTCCCGACTGACACCCAAATGTGTCTAACTGGGCTCCAGTGCTTCTACAAGCCACAAGGCTGGTCCTTCTCTCTGTTAAACTCTATTTTTAAAGGTAAAGCAAAGAGCTGTAGATGTTTTTCCTGCTACTACTAAAGGTGGCTTAGGTCTGGGGAGGCAGCTGTGAGGGGGAGGTGCAGGAGGGCATTTGAGGGGGACAGTGGCCCTGGGAGCTGCCTTAGAAAGACAGAGAGCCTGGGGGCCTCCCTTGTTGTGGGGTCAGAAAGGATTTGGCCTTGTGAGCTCAGGATGGTGATGCTTGCAGTCAGGTTGCTCTGCAGGGGTAGGTGCAGAAGGATAAACTCTTCATGTTCTCACAAGCTGGGTTTCACAGCTGGTGCGCCTCGTCTGCCTCTTAGAATGACTCCTAATGCCAGCTTTCTCCCTCTTGTGGAAGAAAAAGCCTTTGATTGTGTGTGACTTATTTAAGCCGGTGTAGGGGGAGCTTGTATAAGCCTCAGCTGTGGACTGAGGCTCTGTGAGCATCTTGCGCTTGTCTTGCTGGAACTAGTAGGTTCACACTTACAGGTTCATCCCATAAAAGGGAGTGGGTCCCCAATTACAACGGGATTAAAAAAATCCTCCCAGTCTGCAGAAATAGATTGGGAACCTCAGTGTAAACCCAGCTCTGTTTGCTAATGAATTTTGTACTGTAGGGTTAATTTTCTGGACTGGATTTGGATGCCTTTATAACGTTAACAGTTGTTTCTTTCCCCACAGCAGGGGTGTAAAGGGGAGAACAGCAGCAGAAAGTGTATTGCTTCCTTTTCTTCTGCTGCGGTGGGAAGTTATTCACTGCTATGTGGGTGGATGAGTGTGTATGTGACGTAGGGTGTCCTTCAAAGGGAACAAATGGGGCTTCTGCTTTTGTCTGTCTCTTCACAGCACTCAGAGAAGGGTTTCTGTCTGACTGTGTTAGGAGGCCGCAGGCAGAGGCCCCTGCAGCATGTTCTCCATCTGCATTTGCCATCCATGTGGCTCAGTCCCGGACTTGCATTGCCATGACTGGTCCCACGTGCATTGCTCCTGCCTGTCCTTTGCTGGGGACAGGTTTGTTTCTCCCCTCTCTTTCAAAAGTTACAGCAAGCAGAGGGATGCACACAGCTCATCCTGCTTGGCAGGTTCTGCGAGACAGGCAGTGTGAAGGCAGCCCCAGGGGACATGCGCAAGGACAGCCCCAGGTGCTGTTATCCCACATGTTGGCAGGAGCAAACCTGAGCAAGGCAGCCTCATGGGGCACCTGGCAGGTGCTGGGGTGCTGCTGGGATGGAGCAGGCTGGAGAGCAACACTGGGTAGCAAGCTGGGATTTATAAATAGGGCTGAAGGGGAAGTGTCAAAGCTAGCTGCAGTCTCATTGCTATAAATAAGACAGGCGTTCAACAGCAGAGATGGGTGTTGCGGTCCTTTGTCTGCAAATCTTCGTCGCTGCTTTGCTAATTGTCTACGTTTTCTTGTGAAATAGGAGGATGGTCTCCCATGTGCAGTATCCTGGAAGGACTCTTAGAACATTTGCACCATCTGCCTGTGACAGTGAGGCTGCCATGCACGTGTGATAATGAGTGGTGTGGGGCGCAGCAAGGTGGGGAGGTAGATGTCACTTCTTTTGCTTAGTTTGGGCAAGATGGATAGTTTCCATCACGGCAGACAGACATACACAGGGCTAATCTCTGGCTGAGACAGATGCATCCCCTCCGTGCAAAATATGTGTGTGCATATGTGTATATATATATATACACACATCTATCTCTATGTATGTATGTGTATATATACACATACAAAAGTAGCCTTGCAGACCCTGCACGGCTACTTTTATTTATATATATATATATATATATATACACACACACACATCTATCTCTATGTATGTATGTGTATATATATAAATAAAAGTAGCCTTGAAGGGTCTGCCTTCATCATCTATCTCCTATCTATCTATCTATCTACCTATCTATCTATCTATCATTGCTTATATAGAGATAGGTAAATATGGATATATAAAACAGCCTTTCAGGGTCTGCCTGGATCACTGATCAGAGCCTCCTGCTGTCACCAGTGCCAATGTCCTGTTGCGCTTGTCCTAGACTAACCAGGGACATGTTTACCCACACGCTGTTTAGGAACAGACAATCTGTTTCTTGTGTCCTTGGTGCTTTCTGACTGCAAGCCTCCTGGCGAGCATCCCACCCTTTGGCAGTGGCATGGAGAAGTGGTTTGCCTCCTGCCTGTGGTGACCCAGACTGGGGCACCTGCCCAGCCACCTCTGATCCTGGCACAAGGGGCTGTGCTGAGAGACACGAGAGAGGCCGCAGATGTGGAAGACTTCTACTGTCTCATGTTTCAAGCGATGTGTCCTTCTCTGAGAAAATAAGTCAGGCATCATGATCACTAGCCCACTGAGGTCACTTGCAGTTGAAATAGCCCTGGGATGAGTAATGGTCGGCAGAGTGTAAAAGCACCAAGTAAAGCAGGATGTGAAAACCGTGGTAGAAAAATGCAACATTTATAACTCTCATACTTTTCAGCAGCTATGTACCAGCACCCGTGTCAGCCGCATGGCGCAGTATCTCTGTGAACGTTTGTGAGTTTGCTTTTCATCTCCCTGTGAGGCTGGGAGACAGCCTTTTAAAAATCATCGAAAATGGAAGTTTGTCTGCTTTAGTCTGATTCAAAACTGAACAGTGACGGTCTGTCTGGCCTCTCCATAACACGTGGGGTGTACTTCATATGCCCTACATTTTCCCTTTGCTGCATTAGCGAGCAAGCTTCTGCCTGTGTATCTGAGACTTGGCGAAGGACTTGCTCTGCCCAGGGAAAGCTCACCTGCAGCCTCTGCTGCTTTCCCTGCCTCTGCCATGCATTTTCAGTGGCCATTTGCAGAATGTGATGCATACAGAGAGAGGTGAAGGAGAAGATCAAGGATCTCACCCCCTCTCCTAGCTCTTTTTCCTGACCTTCCCTGGCAAAGGCATCCTCATTTAGCAAGCCCTGATGGGACAGACCATTTGCAACTGTTTTGGCACCAACCCCTACTCACAATAAAGTCAAGGTTGTTCGTAGGTGCAAGGTGTGACCTGCACTCAGGGAAAGTTCCTCTGTGCCCGTGTGCCAGCAATGGCACTGCACCAAGCCTCCTGTCATCCTTGTGCCACACCATCCCATCACATGCCGGCTCCCTCTCCCCATCTGAGCGATCACGTCCTGCAGCCACACAGGAGTGACCAGGGAGACGTGGGCTGCTCTGGGTGGCTCCCACACAGGAGCTGGTGCAGCCCCCGACAGTCATTTGGGAGGGTGTAATGGGATCACCCCGGGTCAGAGCAGGAGCATGCCGTACTGCACCAACTCCCTTCTGCTTTCCAGGCCCACAGGCAGGTGAGGAAGGAGCTGTTGTGGGTCTGACACCTGCCCATAATAACCACCTGTACTTCCAGGCTCACTCCTACCTCCGAAAGCAGATGTGTTGGAGACCAGGCAAGTCTGCCTTTGGCAAGGCTGCGCTTGACCAGAGGGAGTGATGAGCCCCATGGCTGTACATCAAGCTGCAGCACACCCAAGCACTTGCCTGACAGGAGGTTGGATTAAGAATTATGAAACAAATTCACTGAAAACTCCTTGGCTACAAAACTGCTTTGTCACCCATCTGCCTCCCCCAAGATAGGAGGTGTACGAAACCAAAATGCAATACTTGCCTCGCATCAAGCCCTCTCTTCGGCTCCTCTGCTGGGACTGAAGTGAGGCTGGTGGTCCTCAAGCTCTCTAGCCTGACTGGGAGCAGCAGCTGGTGCAGAGCTCTGCACTGTGCAGATCTTTCCTCCTTCTGCCTTGTCGCTGGCTAGGGGAGAAAGGAGGAAGTCAGAGCGGTGGCTGTGGGCGGGTGCCTTCCCAAAACCCAACTTGCCCTGCGCACCCCGGTTAAGGCCGAGCCCCACCCCTGGACCCTATGCCCCAGCCCGCCTGATGAAGGGACCTTCCAAAAATGCCCACTTCTGGTTTTGCACAGATCTCCAGAAACAGTGCAGTGGGCAAGCAAGGCTGGTATTGGGGAAACTGGAAAACTGGTCCCATGGGGAGCTGCTGGTACCCTTGGCTTGGGAAGCAGGGGAGTGAGGTCTCCCCTTCAGCCCCAGCCTGGCTCTGTTTTTTTTTGCCTCACTGGTGAGCTGCTGGTGTGGCAGGGCTGGACAGGTCCTTCCTGTTTGAAGGAGGATGCCAGTGCTGCTCTCACCATGGCAAAGCTCAGTTTATGACGTGTTTTTTTGAGCAGCCTTCAGATTTTGACATACGGGCTGCAGTTACTCCTCCCAGCACACCCACAGCTGAATTTCCCTAAGCAGAGAGGAACTGACACCAAGCAACTATCTCTTAACCTCTTCAGGGTGCTAAAGGAAAAAATACATGGTGTCGTAATTTTTTTAGATAATTAATGTGGGACTCTTGTTATCTGCTTTGTAGGTTTTAGCTGCAGGGGTTGCATCTGTTGGCCTTTCACAGCTTTAGTGAGGACTGGTTTCAAAAACGGGTATAAAGTGTGAACAAGGTGTGCTCATTATGAATAGTGGCAGTATACTGCAGCACGCTGCCGTCTCAGTTCCAGCTAGGTCATGTTTAGTGACTCTGATGCATTTTGGGGCATCTATACATGCCCTACAGTTATGGAGCTCGGTTTACTTTCCCTGAAGCTCCTGCAGCAAGTGTACAGAATCACGATGCCAGCAGCAAATTTCAGAGCTCTGACAAATGTTCTACATGTTATGTTTTTATTAAGGAAGACAACTGCAGGGCTCTGGGCTAGTTTCCTCATGGCCAGGCACCAGAGATAGCTCCAATGCCCCACATTCAGGAGCATCAGCATGGCTGTAGCCTCGCTGGTGCAGTGGGACGGCATGGATGGAGCTGGGAAAGCTGGCAGAGCTTCTGATTGTGCTGTGGATCTGGAAGAGGAAGTGTGGGCAAGTGAGAGGAACTGTTGTAATTCTTACTTTGACCTTGCATCCTGTGTAACTCCTTACTGGGCTGCTGTTTTCTCTTCCATTCCTTCATTGGCTTTGCCAGCTCTTTCTGCCCTGCTGACAAAGGGTCAAGTGAAGGGTGTAGGATTTCCAGGGCAGCGGGGAGCTCCAGATGTGGGCACATGATGAGTGATGTGGGCACATGATGAGTCCGGCACAGAGCTGAAGTTGCTGGTGTTTGCCCCATCCTGCTGGGCTGCTCCTCATGCTCTCTTGCAGCCTGGCCTCGGTTGATATCCACAGTAAAGCATTGTCCACAACACTTCCCAAGGAACCTTAACCTCCTCCCCCCTTCCCCCCGCCCAGCCCCAGGCACATCAGTGCTGGTAGCTCGTTAATCCAGGCTATTTATTGTGTGCATTAGCCAACCCATAGTTAATCTCATAGTTAATGAGTTATTGAAATGCAGCTGGGGGACAATGCAGTCACAGGTCACAGCCGACATGGGTTCACAAGGGGTAGGTCCTGTTTAACAAACTTAATTTCCTTTTATGATAAGATCACCCATCTAGTTGATCAAGGAAAGCCAGTTGATGTAATCTTTTTGGATTTCAGTAAAGCTTTTGATACAGTTTCTCATAAGATCCTACTGGACAAAATATCCAGCATACAGATAGATTAAAACATCATACTGATGGGTGAACAATTGGCTGATGGATAGAGCTCAAAGGGTTGTAAATAGGGTTACATCAGGCTGGTGGCCAGTCACCATTGGGGTCCCCCTGGGCTCCATTTTAGGGACAGCTCTTTTCAGTGTTTTCATAAATGATTTGGATGTAGGACTAGAAGGTGTTTTGAGCAAATTTGCTGATGATACTAAACTTGGAGGAGTTGTTGACTCTGTTGAGGGTGGAAAGGCCTTGCAGAGAGATCTGGACAGATTGGAGTGCTGGGCAATCACCAACCACATGAAGTTTAACAAGAGCAAGTGCCAGGTCCTGCACCTGGGAAGGGGCAACCCTGGCTATACGTACAGACTGGGTGATGAGACGCTGGGGAGCTGCCCCGCAGAGAGGGATCTGGGGGTTGTGGTTGACAGGGAGTTGAATATGAGCCAGCAGTGTGCCCTGGCAGCCAGGAGGGCCGACTGTATCCTGGGGTGCATCAAGCACGGCATTGCTAGTCGGTCGAGGGAAGGGATTGTCCCGCTCTACTCTGCGCTGGTGCGGCCTCACCTCGAGTACTGTGTGCAGTTCTGGGCACCACAGCACAAAAAGGACATTAAACTGTTGGAGAGTGTACAGAGGAGGGCTATGAAGATGGTGAAGGGCCTAGAGGGGAAGATGTATGAGGAGCGGCTGAGGTCACTTGGTCTGTTCTGCCTGGAAAAGAGGAGGCTGAGGGGGGACCTCATCTTGGTCTACAGCTTCCTCACGAGGGGGAGCCGTGGGGCAGGCGCCGATCTGTTCTCTTTAGTGACCAGTGATAGGACCTGAGGGAATGGTGTCAAGCTGCAATAGGGGAGGTTCAGGATGGATATCAGGATGAGGTTCTTCACTGAGAGGGTTGTCGCACACTGGAACAGGCTCCCCAGGGAAGTAGTCATGGCACGCAGCCTGTTGGAGTTTAAGAAGCGTTTGGGCTGTGCTCTTAGTCATATGGTCTGAATTTTTGGGTAGACCTTTGTGGAGCCAGGAGTTGGACTCGATGATCCTTGTGGGTCCCTTCCAACTCGGGATATTCTATGGATCTATTCTGTGATCTTATGCTGATGGGGAAAAGAGACACAAGCAGGATTGGGCCAGGGCTGGAGAAGGCAGCTCTATCACTGCAGTTTTCATCTGCTTGAAGTTTTAATCTCTCACACTTCCTGATTTGGGCACAACGTCCACTTTTTAAAGGTTGTCTTTTTATTTCTACATTTTATTTTTCCTTGCTGCTGCTGTTTAATCCTGCTGCAGGTAGGCATCCCTTAGAGGCCTGTATGTTTGATCACAGTCTGTCACCACAGGGTCACTGAATGCTCTCCAGACTGACTGTTTCAAGGTTTTAACCATTTCTTGTTATTTTCTTTCACCAACTGCCTTTATTTTTACTAGTTCTATTTGGAACTAGCATGGATAACTGGTTCTCCTCCTTCCTTGCAGGATGCCTCTTGAGCAGTTGCGGCCAGCCTGTCCTGGGGGCTCGACCAAGAGTTGGCTGGCAGGTGGTCTCTGGTCAGCACTTGCCACAAGTTGCTGGTTCTGGTGATCAGAGGTGTCAGTGCTGTTGCTGTTCTCCGGAATAGTGCTCCCCAGCCTATGGCAGGGCAACTGAACTCTTCCTGTTGTTACTCTCTGCTCCTGATGAACGTTAATTCTTCCCTGGCATGTTTATGTGGGGGAATCCTTGGCTGTGAGCATGTGTCTACGCTGGACTTGCCATTACCCCAAGCAGCATCACCTTGCTGGGAACTTCCTCCCGCTCTGCCCACATCCTTTGTCCCCATGAGGAGGTCGCCAGCTCCTCCCTGCTGCATCCCACTGGCTTGGTGCATCACTTGCTACCCACACAGACCTCATGTACCTGCCACCACAGACTGATCAGACCCCGTGGCATGGCATCAATCCTTGCCTGCCACTGTGGTGGGAGACAGACGCCTTGATGCTGGTCTTGGCTTTCCCTGGCTCACAGTCTCCTCCTCATTCTCCTGCAGAGCAAAACCTTGTAGACATTGCTTTGGAAAGTGTAGGTGATAAGTAGCAACTGCTGTTGTACTCCAAGCTGCCTCTCAGCAAGTCCTTGCTCCTCTGTCTGCCTGCCAGGGCTGAGCAAGGATCTCGCAGAAGGAGACAGGAACCTCTCCTTTGCCAGTGGGAGAGGTTTCTCGCTGAGAAACCCATCACTGATGAGCACAGTATTTGTCATGGTGTTTTCTGCGATTTCAAAAAAGCAGATTAAAAAAAAAAGGGGGGGGGTGGAACAAACAGACAAAACCTGATGGCCTGCAGAAGCAGAGCATGCGCCCACCCATCCTGGGATGCCAGACATGGGGGGGCCACCACAGGGCCTGGGGATTTTTGGGGCAGCAGAAGGCATTCAGGTAACGCCTGTGACCACACGCCTGCCTATGTGTCGGGGTGTGCTGCCGTGCGGTGCCCCCGGGGCAGCCAGAGGCGCTGGCCCCGCTCTGAGGCAATAAGCCCATCGTGCCTTCCGCTGCTCCGGCACGGCGGAGAGGACGGAGCCGCCTGTGCCGAGAGGCCTCAGCCCTTCCCCTGCGGTACAGGGCTGGGCTCCGCGTTTAACCTCGGCGCGGCGGGCGGCGGCCCCGGGGGACCGCTGTCGGCGCGGCACGGCGCGGCCACCGCCCCCTTCCGGCCCGCGCCGCGCTCGGCCATGGTGGGGAAAGCCCGGCGAGAGCGGCTGCACCGCACCGCGCCCCGCCTGGCACAGCCGGCGGGCCCCGGCCCCGGCCCCGGCCCCGGCCCCGGCGGCTGGAGCGCGCCCGGCGGGAAGGTAGCGGGGGCGCGGAGCGGGGCGGAGGGGAGCGGAGCGGAGCGGAACGGGGGCGGGGGTGGCGGCGGCACGCCATGCGGCGCCCTGTGCGCATGCGCGGCTGCGGCCAGCCCAATAAACCATGGAGAGGGGGGCGTATCGCCCCCTGAGGGGGGTGGCCGTGCTGGTCTCCAGGCACGGCCTGTGGAAGGAACCTGAGTAAAGAGAGAGTTTGCTGCTGGTGGTCACGGGCCTGGCTTTTGAAAGCTTCTCCAGACAGGTGTAGCTTAAGTGCTTCTTCTGTCGTGGAGGTGATTCCTCTTGTCCGAGCTGTGAACGCAAAGGGTTGACGTCTGGTATCTGTTGGTGGTGCTGCTTCGTCTCTCTGCAGATCTCTGAAGTTTGTGGGGAGCTGTGAAATCTCATTTAGTGGCTGTTGCCATGCTGCCTTCGGAGGCTGTCCCCGCGGCGGTGTGATGTCTTGCTGGGGTTGGCGTATCTCCCCTGCTTCTGTATGCAAGGGGCAGGCTCTGGGAGGCACTATTCTGCAGCTCCAGGTGTGGCGTAGCAGAGATGTCAAAGGAAGCGGTCCTTGATGTGGTGAACTGCTGCAATACAGGCCTAGTGCCCACTGGCAGGGTGTCAGAACAGCTGAAGTCTGAGTAAAATTTCCTAAATGTGGGCCTCCATTTCATTCTTAGAAAACCTGTGTGATGCTCTTGAAGCTGCTGTAGCACTGTCCTTTGCTGGGTGCCTGCCCGTGTCGTCACTAGCATGGGTGAGCTGATGTGGGTAGTGGCTTACCAAAACAGGCAGGGAGATGAGACGAGAGGCGCTGGCATGTGTGCCATGAGGGTCCCAGCATGCTGCTCTGGTGGTTGTTACAGCCACTCCAAAATATTCTTAGTTGGCATGCAGTGTCTGTGCACCTGCAGCACCAGGCTGTGTGGAAAGGAGAGGCTGCCGAGGGAGGTGGCAGTGACAAACATCTGCTAGGCTTTACGCTGCTGCTTGAGGGTGGGAGTACCTGTGTGCCTGCACTGCCTTGTAGCAGGTAACTTGGGTGCAGTGGCGGGTGTTGTTACCAGTGAGTGTCAGGACTGGAGGAGTAAGAGACCACTTGGCTCGTTTTGCAGCGTCTCTGTTGATTTCTGGTTGTGGCAGGTGGAGATGAGCTGTCATTTTATGCATAAGCATAATGCATAAGCATCATATTAAGTTTCAGCAGCTGTATTATTAATATGCTGTTCAGGTTAAAGCTGGATACCTTCCACCCTTGCAGTAAGAATGCAGGAACAGCAGTAAATGATTTTTATCCATCTACAGCTTTCCTTTGGGGAGGGAGGAACAGGTTGCACCATGTCTATATGTTTTTATACCTCCATAAAATTGTGTGCCTGTACTGAGAGATACTCCTGGTTAAAATAGTAAGTTCTTCTAAGCAAACCAGAGAGGCTAATGCAAAGCTTAGGACTTATGGAATTACTTTATGCTTAAAGGAACTTGATACTGAAGATCTGGTAAGTTGCTAATAGTCACTGAACCTGCTTAATGTCCACAGACATAGGCAACAACTGGGCAAATCCTTTTTGTATCATTCTCTATTTACATATGTGTTATAAATCTGGCTTTTCCTAGGGGTGCAGTTCATAATTCTCCTAGGAGTAACACCTGCATTCAAATAAGTGAGGTGAGATAGGGTTGAGGTAGAAATCTGTTAGGAAGCCAATGAGAGCCAGGTTCCAAAACATGAAAATGGGAGTGCTTGACTTTGTGAGACTTCCTCCTGGGTGGCAGAGCCCTGGGGTACCAGGCCAGCAAGGTGACTCAGCTACCCGTATATGCTCAGGAGAGGCACCCGCACATTAGTGCTGGAGTATATGGGATGGTACTGGGTTTAATTAATTAATTTATTTTTTTAAATGAATGTTGTTTGGTGTTGTTGGCACTGACTCCTGTTTAATATTTCCTTTTGGATAAGGACTGGGACTTCTCTTCATCTGACATCTTTTCTGGGCTGAATATTGACCCCGACACACTGGTGAAGAAACTTGACTTGGACTCCAGAAGCATCATTTCATCTAGAACAGGTGAGAAGCAGCATGTTGGTCTGCAGGTGCCCACAGGGCTTGATTAGCCAAAGAAAGAGGCTGTGCAAGTCCAGCTGTGTGGGTTGACTGGTACTGTGGTTATTTGGCCAGGATTAAGTCTGTGGTATGGGGTACCCTCCATGCTGTGCGCTTGGCTTGGACCATCTGGTGCCTGAGCAGAATAACCAGGGATGGCTCAGAAAGCCATCAGGTTTTGGTCCTGCCTTTGTACTTCTGTTTGGTGGCCATCAGGGTGGAAAACGTATATTTTTGTTCTGTATTAACATGGGGCTGAGGTGCTGTGTTTCGAATGCCATATTTAGGTTGTGAGCAAACACCCGTTTGGCTCACTTGGGACTGCATTTGCAGCATTTGGCCTGGCAGTAGCTTGATGAATATTGGCCCAGCTTCCTGTGTTCCCATAGGGACTTTTAAAAGTGGCTTCAGCTTGGGGCTGGAGGAGGCAGAAAGGCACATGCACCATCTGTCCTTAATGTTCCCTGAGTGGGGAGCTAGCTTCAGCCTAAGTGGCTGCTGCTGGGATGGACTGTGCAGCTGGAGCCCCCACATGTGGGCTGTCCTCACACAGCCAAAGGCTCTTGGCCCCCAGGGTCTGAGGGGACAGCAGAGTCCAGGCTGTCATCTGATCTCCAGGTTTCATCTACAGCCACTTTTGCCTCCCCAGCAGGTGCAATTCAGGCCCCCATATTTTGTCAGCAAATCTCAGGGGCTTTCTTTGTCCTGACCAGGCTAATCTTGCTTGTTGCTCCTCAGCAGTGCTTTAACCATGGCAACCTGAGAGCAGCCAGTTCTCTTCTCCTGTCCTGTGCTGTTGCTAGGTCCCCTGCTCAAGGATTCCTGGGCAGGAGAGTCCAGCTCAGCAGGGAGTGTCTTGAGTGAGAGAGATAACAAGGAGGAGATGACAGAGGCTTTTGTTTTCTGTTCCACTGTGAGAAAATGCTCCCTCTAGCTGCTTAGTGGCAGGCAGAGCTTTGTATATCTGAAACTTTTTCCCTCCCTAAATGAGAACTGATAGCACAGGGGATCTGACCTGGTGCCGAAATCTTCAAAAGGTATGTGACTCCCAAATACCTCATTTACAAACTAAATCAATTTTCTGTCTCCATGCAGATTAATACTGCTGCAGTGAGTTTGTGTGTGGTTACCCAAGTGATGGTGAGCTGTGGCAGCCGTAGCCTGTCAGTCACGTTTTGGTCACAGAATGAGGGAATGGGAAGATTGTGTGAAGATGCTTGCTCTGTGCACAGAAACCTTTATGAAGTGTATTGCTCTCAAAACTGTGAGGTTATTGTTCATAAGTCTCTTGGGAAAAGGACATGTGCATGTGAACATGGCCATCTTTGTAATTAAATTAGACAACATGTTGTTGAAGGCTGACAGCCTGCAATCCCAGTCTTTCATTGCCAGCTGCAGCTGCACTCGTCTGGTTTATAAATAGACCTGCGCTGCTGGTCCCTGTGCAGTGCTGATGATGCAGATGTGCAATGCCTGGCAGTGTTTAACCCTCTCCTGAGGCTGCATGCTGGCTTCCTGCAGATAGCGATGCTGACCCAATCCTTTGTGCTCCATCATGCTTTCTGAACAATCAGCTAAAAATAGTTGTTCGCCTGAACACTCAAAACTGTAATTCAGTGAGGCAAAAAGTGATTTATTTTTTTAAACCTTTCCAAGCTGCTGTGCATTTTTTTTTCTTGTATCTTATTGTCTGGAGGCATATGGAGGCTTTTTCATTATGGAAATCAATACATTTTTTTTGTGTTAATGCAGTGAACTGTGATTTGGCTGTTCATACAGTGACAGACATCCTAGTCTTGGAAAAGAGATTCTAGGCAGATGTGTTGTGTCTCCTGGGGTCTCTGGTCAACTGTGAGCCTGTTCAGCAGAAAATTCAACTTGAGCTTCTCCTGTCTTCCTCTTAGCTTGCTGCACAGGGCAGGAGGGTAGGATTCTCCCACACACTGTTATTTTAAGATTTAATAGCAAGACAAAGAAGTGTTGCTCTCCCACTCGCTTTTCAAGCTCTGAGAAGGTCAAGTTGGCAGACTGTAGGTACTCTCTTTATCTTCTGTGCTTTTCAGAGCTGAAGATCTTTTTTCCTCTGCTGAAGATGCTAATGTGGCAGTTGAGAAGTCTCGTGTATTTGTCCTTGCGTGTGTGTGTGCATACCTCTGGAAGCTTAACACTACTCAACATTGCTGGTATCTGTGTTTTGTTACAATCTGGCCTTGTACTGTGGGACACTTCAGGGACAGCCAGGAAGACTTCAATGTGGGCTTAAAGAGGCCTGCAAGGCTTGAATGCAGCAAGGGAGTGGTTACAGTTGACAGAAAACCAGCACTTTCCTTCGCCCAAGAGCAGCTGTGCTTCCACGGTACTTCAACTTTATTAAAGGTGTCTGCATAAGATGTTTCCTGGTAATGCATTCAACCTTCTTACTTCTGTCCTGCCCCTGTTCCTTTCTCCACTTGGACTTTTACATTTTGTCTCTGGGCTTGAAATGCGGGACCCAGCTGTTGTCTTGGCAGAGCCTGAGCAGAAAGGCTCTGCGTGCTGGAATGCTCTCTTGTGCTTCTGAAGGTGTAAGACGGGGAGAGGCCAGAAGGATATGTGGGGCTGAGATCTTGCTTGTTGCTGGAAAAGTAAGGAAGAAGAGATGGTGATGCTGGCTTGCAACTTGTCAGTGCACACCTTCACCTCTTTAAGAGAAGGTGGTGGCTGGCTGAATCAGCAGAAGAGACCTGGAAAGCCTGGTCTCTTCAGACAGTTTGAAGTGGGGGCGTACGGGGAAGAGCCTGCTAGGCCTGCTGCTGTGGGGCTGCTTGGGAGGCTTGGAGAGTTGTGGAGCTCCCTTTCTTGTCTGTTTGTCCTTCTCTACCTCAAATGAGCAGGTTACTATGGTGGATACCATCAGGTCCACAATCTTTGGCTGGATACTTTACTCAGGTTCCTTGACCTCTGTCTTAACCTTTCATATACAGGATGTGTTTCATGGTTCCCCTCTTTCACTCTGTCCATCCTTTGCCCATTTGACATGCTTGCGTGATTCCTTCCTCTTTCCCTTACGACATGGGCAGTTGGCTTGCACAGGAGGCAGAGATAACACTTTGAATTCACTGAATTATCTGGAGTATTTGTAAAATCAGGTGATAGTGGCAAAAAAAAATCTCTTGTGTACTGAATTTCTACACTGTACTTCCTCTTGTTTTGGGAGGATAAACTGGTGTTCTTTCTCATTGGCTGAAGGTCCTGTTTTTATGAGGATTTCTGGTGCCTCTGGTGGAGGCCAGGCTCCCTCTCAGAATGTCTGTTATTCTTGTGGCAATCATCACGTTGCTTTCCATAGACACAAGGCTGATTCAGAATGCCTGTTGTGTTTGCTGAAAGGTATTTGTTTAATTTGTTTGGAAATCAGTAGTTCACGCAGCATGAGAAGGAGGAATTGTAATAAAAAGACGTCACCAAAGTGGCATTCATTTGAGGTGACTCTTGCATCTGTGATGGTAGAAAGCCAGTGGTCTAAAGCAGAAAGTATTTTAGTAGAAGGAGCTCTAACCCATGCCATGATGTGAAGCAGACCTACTGCAACTACTTTTTCCTGCTCTGCTCCTTGTCTTCATTCATTGGCTCATCTTAACACTGGATTCCACATGCTTGTCTGTGACAAAAGCCAGCAACATTGCTGTGAACGCTGGGAGTTAAGTCCATGAGTTACTTGCTGAATGATTGCTTCCTATCAGTGTAGTTTACTTAGCCACTGACGTAATGTAAATTAAATGCTTTGCCATAATCTAATCCATGCAAGGACCTCTGTTACTGGTATGAGTGAAGAAATCTCATCTGGGTAAGCCTCTGTAGCGTGGGAATTCGATGTTTCCAACTAAGTCAGAAATAATGGCCTGTCATGTGGAGTGGGAGTTGCTTCTTAATGGCAGGATCACAGAACCATAGGATAACCCGAGTGGGAAGGGACCCAGAAGGATCTTTGAGTCCAACTCCTGGCTCCACACAGGACCACCCAAAAATCAGACAATCTGTCCGAGAGTGTTGTTCAAATATTTCTGGAACTCCGGCAGGTCAGTGCCTCGACCACTGCCCTGGGGAGCCTGTTCTAGCACCCAACCACCTTCTCAGAGAAGAACCTTTCCCTAACACCCAGCCTGACCCTCCCCTGTCCCAGCTCCATGCCGTTCCCTCGGGTCCTGTCGCTGTCCCCAGAGAGCAGAGCTCAGCGCCTGCCCCTCTGCTCCCCTCGTGAGGGAGCTGCAGGCCGCCATGAGGCCTCCCCTCAGCCTCCTCTGGGCTAAACAAACCCGGGAACCTCAGCTGCTCCTCGTATGTCTTCCCCTCTAGACCCTTCCCCATCTTTGTTGCCCTCTGTTGGGTGCTCTCTAATACTTTTATGTTGTTCTTATATTGTGCCGCCCAAAACATTTTCTTACATTTATTATTTTGAACAGTTGCTTTAGCTGTTCCTCAGCATTTACTCCTTGAAGCTGGGGCCTGTTCAACTCTGACTCTGGCAGACTACGTGCCTGGGAATGTCTTTTTTGTCTTTTTTTTTTTTTTTGAATGGATAATGAACCGGTTCTGGAATGATCTGAACAACTGGACTGGCAGCTTTCTGCTTTATATTCAGCTTCTCCAGAACAGAATTGTGACAAGATGTGTTATTGGGAATATAACAGTACAGTGGCAGCAAGTACTGTCAGCTTAGAATTGCTTGCAAAACCTTAGTTTGTCACCTTGATTTCTGAGGTTGTGGCAAGAGTAGCTTTTCCTGCAGATTGCACTAGCTTCTTGTGTGCCACTAGTGAGACCGGGAAATGTGAAATACAAATTGAAACTATTTGGTATGTCTCTTCCTGCACCAGTTAAGGATCCTTAAGGAGATCATAAGGGAGCATGGCAGGAGTTACTAAGGTGGGGGACACAGACTGACATTAGACTGAACAACTGTGCTGTTGCTGAAGCCAGGATCTGCACAACGTGATGCTCTAGGTGCACATCAGGCATGTTTACTGCCTAGTATCTCTGCCATACTCATCGTATCTTGAGAGGTTTGGTCCTCTGCTGACCAGTGCACTTCCACGGTATAGGTTCCTGCATCAGTGGATCAGAGGAGTGAGATGACTGAGCACCTGACAAAGAAGGAAGTTTCCCTTTCCCCCCGAAGAAATGTGACAATAGGAGAGAATAAAATTGGGCCAAGCAAGACTTGGATGTCTTGGAGTTGCTGAAATCTTCAGACTGGGTCATAGCCTTATTTTTCCCCTTTCATGGAGAATCTGTGAATTCCTTTTCTTAGCGAGCCTGCCTCTGCAAAGTTACTGACTATCCCCCTCTGTTTGCACCTCAACTTCTGCTCTGGCATTCCAGATTTGCTGTGTATATCAGATAACTGCTTCTTCCTACATGGGCTCTGCAGCTACTTGTCCAATTCTGTTCTCCTTTTGTAGCCTCAAGCAAGAAGTAGAAAAGCGTTGGGTTGGCTGGTTGTTTGTGGCCTTTAAATGTTGCAGTTCTTTCTCTTCTGTCCTCACCTCTGATCATGTTTCTGCATGAATCAGAGTTGTGCTGTTAGTAGGAGCAGGTCTCTTCTGTTGGTAAGGTGTTTGCTGTGTTACCCTGCAGAGCATGGTGTGAGTTTGCCCTTCCTGCTGTGTCTAACGCTAGCACTGTGTGCCTTCTTTAGGCAGATTCTTGGAGATGTGATAACGATGTCAGAAGAGGCCAGAGATGTTGGCATTATTAACACTGCAGACCTTTTGGGCTTCTTCACCTCCTGTACAGTGTGCTGCCTGCCATGTCATGTAGCCTCCTGGAAGCAGCTCTGCCTTCCTGTGTATTGTACAGTGCTGGCCTTCTGCAGCTGGGTTTCCAGGTTGTTTCTTTCCTGGCATGTTGGAGTGTTTAGGAATTGAACGACTAAAAGCATCTTAATCCTGTTCTGTTTTCATGATCGCATCCTTTGTGGACATCAGTTTTAAGCCTTTGCTGCTTTTTCTTAATGCAGGCTTTGGGTGTTTGTCACAGAAAGCTGCTGGATTTATTTATTTATGGGTGTTCCTTTGGGGACCCAGGAATTGGACTCAGCGATCCGTGTGGATCCTTTCCAATCCAGATATTCTATGATCTCGTGATTCTGCTGCTGTCAGCTTTCCTCAGCTTTTAATTCTATACCAGTAGCCGTCATGTCTGTCTTCTGTTTGTTTTGTGGGGAGCTACCTTCCTAATTTGTTCCCCACTGTAGCACTTTGCGGATGGGAAGAGGTGAAAGTAGTTTGCTCTGCAAATTGAGGATGACAGCAAGTGGCCCATGAGAAGTTCATGTAACGTCTCCAATGTGTGTGTAAAATGTGATGTGCTGTGATAGTCCAAAATGACAGGATGTTCCTGCTCCATCTGTCTTTGTTGTTAACTGCCCAGGTTTTAGTCTGTGTGTTATCTGGGGGTGTTGAGATGCTCTCCCTTACGCTGGTATCAGAGGTAGCTTGTTCACGATGCTTTTGGTTATGTTGCACTGAAATGATTTTTAATATCTTTGAAAATCTCTACTTGTCATGTGGACACTGCCCTATGGGAAACTGCTATTTGAGTAGCATTTGAGCTGGGATTTCTTGTTTTTATGGTTGGGGACTGGATATCAAGATGAAACTGGGTACCCAGTGTGTACCTGGTTCCAGTTAAAGGAACTCTCGGAGTTTGAATAAAGCTCTGCCACAGTCATTTGAAGCTGTACTGCCAGAACTTGTGCAGAACCCATACAAATAAAACGTGGCTTTGTTGTGGGTTTTGTTGTGGGCTTAAAGTGAGACCTCACCTAGAGTACTGCATTTTGACTCTGAGGCTCCCAGCACAAAAGGAATATGGACCTATTAGAACGAGTCCAGAGGGGAGCTGTGAAGACGATCAAAGGTGCGGAGCACCTCTCCTGTGAGGACAGGCAGAGGGAGCTGGGGTTGCTCAGCTTGGAGAAGAGAAGGCTCTGGGGCGACCTCACTGCGGCCTTCCAGTACCAAAAGGGGGCTGCTGGAAAGCAGGAGGGGGACTTCTTGTCACGGTGTGTAGTGATAGGACAAAGTAAAGGTAATGGCTTTAAACTAAAAAAAGGGTAGATTTACATTAGCTATCTGGAAGAAATTCTTTACTTTGAGGGTGGTGAGGCCTTGGCCCAGGCTGCCCAGAGAAGCTGTGGATGCCCCATCCCTGGCAGTGCCCAAGGCCAGGTTGGATGGGGCTTTGGGCAACCTGGTCTGGTGGGTGGTGTCTCTGCCCACGGCAGGGGGGCAGGAATCAGATGATCTTTAAGGTCCCTTCCAGTCCAAACCATACTATGATTCTATGATTGTACCTACCCTTTCAGCAGAGCAGGGGGGTTGGCTTGTGGGAGGGGATGCCGCTCACTCCCGTGGAATTGTGAAGGCTGCATTATGCAATGCTTCCCAGCAGCACAGGCAGCCCCTGCGTGGGGGGAGAAGCTGCCAGCTGTTGCCCTAGATGTGAGTGGCTGTTTCTGCTGCTGCTGTTTGTTGTGGTCTCTAGGACAGGTAGAGGAATTCTGCAGTATCCCTCACCTCCTGCCCTAAAAGACTGTGACAGATGCCTGTGGGTTTCCAGCCTGTAATAGAGAGCAGCTCCCCTTCCCTGCACAGGCTTGAGAGACGTTAGGGAAAGAAAGGCTCTGGACAGCCAGCAAATGATTTGGCAGTTCCTCATTTCTTTTTTGAATTCTTCTGTCTACTGTATCTTTAGCCAAACAGCAGACAGGAATGGTCCAAGCACAGCTCCCTTCTTCCTCCTCTCAGTCCTAGTGCTGTCTCCCCGCACAGGCATGTGCTGCATCCATCTCCTTTGCATGCCTTTCTCCTTCCCATCCATGTGTTTTGTGTAAGCTGTCTGTGCTTTTCATGAAGCCAGTATAGGTCAAGAATGTGTCCCAGGACTTCAGTTTGTGTTCTTCAATGTGCAGGTGTCAGAACAGATTGCAGTGCTCTCTTCCCTGACCATGCTGCCTCATTCCTTTCTTCTCACCTAGTGCTGGCCAGCACTCTGGAGGAGCTTTTTCCTATTGAACACATATAATTAAGATGCATATAATAAACATGTACCACGTAGAGCCGTAGACCTTGAACTGGCATGTGGGCTGGTTGGGTCTCTGCAGAGAACTGGCAGACCCTCAGGCTGTTGGCTTTCCATTCCCCCTCTTCAGCTATTCTTGTCTTTCATGCAAATGTGAATCTTGCTCAAACAGTAGGAAAAGTTGTTCCTGTGCATCCATGTTTTTTTTTGTTGTTTTTTTTTCCAGGAGGGATAAATTGAATATTGTCTTGCAAGACCAGAGTCTACAGTGGGAAAGAAATATGCAGAGGCTGGCAGCTTTTGCAGGAGCTAGAGAGAGGGTGGAGGACAGAAAAGAGTGCAGACGTGCATCTGGCAATTGACAACATTCATGTGTGTAACATAAGCTGATGTTTCCTCTGACATTTTCTGTGAAAATGCTAGAAACCTCAATAAAAAAAATTCCAAGAAAGCAAAAATTCCTCGAAAAAGGGAAGTGCTGGATGGGGATTAAGCAGGAAAAATGATACTCTGTATCTCTTCCCCCAGCCCCAAGACTAATGGCATGTTATCTAGAAATGGCTGTGAATGACATTGCCTGTATATCTATGTCTAAATATATGCATAGCTATATCTAAACCCAGTATACCCAGTATACAACTTATTAATATGTTTATAGGCTTGATGGTAGCTGAAAATAATTTCATTATAGGCCGTAGGAGTACTGGCAAGCTGCTTTTGACTGTGGATGAGAGCTGTGAGGAGGCTGCCATAGCTTGAATTAAAATGGAGAGAGTGTATGCAGAGTTGGGAACAGTCTGTGCTGATCAGGATGGCAGAACGAGGCTGTGTCCAGGATGGCTTTGTAAGGCAACATGTGGCAATTTACCATGGGTGGGTAAATTTCTCAAGGTGGCAATTTACCATACTTTCCTCCTTCATTGCTTTTTGGCTAAAATTCTTTTGGTCTTCAGCTGCATCCTTAGGAGCTGCTCTTACATTGACAGAGTTAGATGACCTTGTAAGGGAAATTTTGGTGTCTGACTAATAAACAGGCCTTTGTAGAACTGAATAGTGTTTGAGAGGAACTCTGACAGTGGTTGATGGTATGGGAGGCCTCTCTGGTGAGGTCAGATAATCTCAGTCTGCATAACCCTCAAGCAGAAGCCTGTAGGCTGCAACAAATCACCACAATGCCAGAGGGCTCTTCTGCTGCTTAGGTCTAAAGGATGAATATCAGTGGAGCCTTACTTCAAGAATCAAGTTGTCCAAATCCAAAACTGCTGTGGGGACTGCTCAAAATGGAAAACAGTGAACTGTTGTGGATGGTTACCCTAAGGGAGAATTTGGAGTGAGAATACTATTGTAAGCTGAAGACACTGGTGTCTTACACACACTGCCCCCCCCCCCCCCAAAAAAAAAAAAAAAGAAAATCCACGTTGCTTAAAATCAGTTTAGCAATTAATTGTCTGTGCAGTGTGGTGCCCGCTGTGAGAATAGCTGTGTGAAACACCAACTTAATTAGAGTCACTGCAATTAAATGAAAAGAGCTAAATGAGTGCCTGAAATCTGCACTGCTTCAAGTGCTTTGCCTTCTCTTCTGGAGACAGACTGTTTCCATGTTGTGAGTGCCTTCTGCCAGATCACAGAAATCAGTTGTGTTAATATTTATGGAAGTAATTAACTTTTTTTTCCTTCCTCTCCCTCTAGCTGTGGCTAAGTCCTTATTCTTAAGCTTAATGTTTTAAAATAGAAACCTACAATTAGCTGGTGGTCATGGTACTCAGCACTACACAAACAGTAACGTTTTCCAGAGTGCTTGGAGCTGCCACAATGTTTGCAGCCTGCTTTAAGGGAGAGGAGGCCATCAGTAGTGGGAAGAGCCTGGAAAGAATCTTGGGAGTTTGCAAGATGTGTCAGATCCTTTTAATTTCATATTCTTGTTTGATTCCTGTGGCTGTGTCTGCTGCGTGACATTCACCACCAATGATGGAGAGAAGTGTGTGTGCTCACCTGGATGTGAGAGAGTCCCAAACTAGCTGCTGGAGTCATCCTCACGGGGCAGAGCGCTGTGCTGCTGGGGAAGCAGCCTTTGCCTGCTGCTCCTTGGGCTGTGAGGAGGGCAGGGCTCAATGAACAGTGGGTTTGGGACTCCCGTGGTGAGGCTAGTGTTCTGGGGCACTTTTCTGTGCCGCTGTGATGCCATGTCCTCTGGCCTTTGTAAGACTTGAGTGCTCAAGCATGTGCTTTTAGGTCAAATGTGACAGTCCCTTGTGCCACTGAAGGGCTCTGCAGCACTGAGACCAGATGGGGCACAGCAGCCTGTGTGTGATGCAGTGTCTTGCTCTGTGTGATTGTGATTCCCAAAGCTTTAAAAGGATACTAATCCATCATGGTTTTCTCCTGCTAAATCAGTTTAATATGTTCAGACATCCTTACTTACACAAAAATAAGTCGCCCCTACTTAGGAGAATACTGGAGCTGCAGTGTACAGAAGAGCATTATAAACTAAAATCCATGTCTTTGATGTTCTAGTGTTACAGCTCTGGCATAATTGAGTTATACAATTACAAATGCTTCAAAAGAGGGGAGGCATAGTTCTGCACTGGTGGCAAAGATATCACCGAAGTCCCAGAAATGAAACTTCCTCCCATGCCCCAGGAAACACAGTTAAATACCGAGTGAATTGAGAAAAGAGAATCCCATGAGGGATGAAGAAGTGCTTGTGGAGAGCGCCAGGATGACAGCTCTGGAAGTTAGAGCCTTTCCCTTCTCACCAGAACGGATGTCAAGCTGTCAAACATATTTTTTTAAAACATGCACCCTGGAAGTTTAATATTTAATATATACTCTATTTAGAATAGTGTTAGAGATTGGTAAAAGTGGATGAGAAGAAAGGTCTCTCTTCCTGGTTGCCCCTTCTGGCTTGCCTTAACATGCTTTTGGGGTGCAAGAATAAGTCCGTTTCTTCTTTCCTGTGATAATACCACTGGAAAATGTCCACATGAGGAAGCTTATTTTACTTGGGTATTCTTTCAATGAGCAACTACACTAAGATTGCCATCTGTATTAAATCAGGTTGCTGATCTAGTGAGAGAGAAATCTCTGCCCTGCTAATGTGGGTTTTATCTGAATTATAGATTGTGTATTTAATGGTAGATCTCTCAAGAGTCTATGTCTATAATTCAGACTAAGTGGGATTTACAGTATTATTGCATGTAAGTTATCCTTATCCTTTAATGGAATAGTAACAGTTGTAGCTTGCCAGAGGGGTGGTTGGTGGTTGTTTTTTTCTTTAATTATTTTTATTATAGCGTCAGTTGATAGGGGCCCTCACTCGCAGATAACCTGTAATCCTTCAGTTACAGTGCTGATGGCCCATAGGTTGTAATCATGGGAAAACTTGATCCTCTCCTGGAGCCATCTTTCTCTCTCAGTCCACCAAAATCACAATGCATACTTAAGAAATAGTATATAATGCTGTTTTCTATGCTGAGATCCATTCTGTTCAGGGGATCATTGAGATACAGAGGTATTAAAAGAGTCTTTGTGAACAACTTGTGGACAAGATTTTCTTTACACTTAAGTAGAACTTTGTGCACCAACTTAAAGTCGGTTTGTCTAGTGAATTGTCCCAAAAGTAGCATTATTGATGCTCATATGTGGCCTAATTGGTAATGGCACATAATCTGGGTTTAGCTTTTTGGTCAAGTGGCTTATGGAAAGTAAGGCTTATTTTGTTTGTTTTTTGATAAAGGGAGTTTTTCACACTGTAAATCTTGACAGACGTTATCTTTGCTAAATGTAGGAAAGAAGAATATAGAAGGATTAAATACAGTGGGTTCTGGAATATTCTGGGTAGCTGGAAATGGTAATTTGGACAGGTTTATATTGAACTAACAGTGTTATAAATATGCTGTGAAGCTAGCCGCAGAACACATCCTGGATCCTGCAAAAGAACAGGCTGCCCAGCAGATGTTCAGGCAAAGAGTGACTGTCAGCATGAAGGTAGCTTAAAGCATTATATGTAGTACGTGATATTGACAACGAACTACAATGAAACATGTTGTTTCCGAGGGTCTGACAGGATATCTCAGTGAAAATGGGAGAAGCAAACTTGCTTCCTGGCCCACCAGTGCTTCTTGCTTGATTGTGCGTGAGAAGCATACAGGTAATCGACAGGTCTGCGTAAAGAATTTTGGTTTCTGAGGATATCGTGGACATTCATGCCTTACATAGCTGTATATGTGTGTGTTTTGCACTGGATTGTTTCTAGTGCATTTCCTAGTTACGTGGCTTATTTTTACTTAATTACACCTGTTTCCCGATCATTCCTTTCAAAATAAAGATGATTTGTAAATTCAGGACACTGGGTGTTCTTATATAACTGAGAAAGGGCTTCTTTTACATAGGTGAGACGTTGCTAGCTGCTATGAATACAGGCTGTGTCTATACACATAGGAGCTGTGTTGTAATGTGCTTTGATTTGAAATAACATGGCATGCCTGTTTACAGTGAGGTATATGAAGGCTGTTCCAGACTGCAGGAAATCTGGTGGCAGAAACCATGATTTTGGGTTTAAGTTGCTTCATTCAGTAGCACTTTTATCTTTAAGATGGTTCTTGGTGAAGTATCTGGCTATCGCTTTGGTCCTTGTCTGTTGTTCTTGACCCCAAGGCTGGGCTTACGTGTACTTCTCTGCCACCGCAGGTACATGCGATGCTTTAGTGCCTATACCTGTATTGTTTTTATTTATGGAAATAGCATACAAATTTGTAGATACTGTTTATATGGGATTATGAAAACTTCATGACTTTTTTTCCTCCAAAACGGAGGGTGTTGGCCTACTTACCTGTGTTGGATAGGTGGCAAGGTTTTGCTACCTGTAGGCTGCAGGGGGCCTCTGTGGGAAAATACCAGGGTTGCCCATGCTGGACACAGCCAGCTCCAGTGGACCCGCTGCAGGGCACAGCCTAGTGACGCCTCTTGGAAAACATATAATGAGGAAAGGGTAAAATGCTGGACAAGCAGAGGAGTAGGAAAGAAAAGTTAGAAACAGACCTGTGAACACCAAGATCAGCTAAGAAGGAGGGAAGGGGGTGCTCCATGTGCTAGAGCAGAGGTTTTCCTGCAGCCCATGGAGAGACCATGGTGGAGTAGGGGAAGTTTGGAAGGAGGGAGGAACAGCAGAGATGAAGTGTTACAGACTGATAGCAACCCCCATTTCCCACTCCCCTGTGCCACTGGATTTTGGGGGAGGAGGTAGAGGAGTCACGGATGAAGGACTGAAGTCAAACCTGCTTTTCCCCATGCTTCACCCTTTTCCCAGGAGAGGGGTGGGAGAAAGCGTTCAGGTGTTTGTCTTTGTTTCTCACCATCCAGCTGTTCTTAATTTGCAATACATTAAGTTAATTTTTCCCGATGTCTGTTTTACTCGTGGCCATAAGTGATAAGTGACCTCCCTGTCTTTATCACAACTCATGAATTCTTCCATCTTATTTTCTTCCTCTGCCCTGTTGAGGTGGGGGAGTATAAAAGCAGCTGGGTAGCCATCTGACAGCTGGCCAAGGTCAACCCACCACATTACTGTAGCTCTGTAAAAGTTGATTAAATTCAGTACCAGGTAGAACTGTTGCTCTGTGGCTGTTCCTCTGCCTTCCTTGCTGTCTCTTTTAACTGAAAGTTATAGAATCGTAGGACTGAATGTCCTCTGAATATTGGCCAGATTCAGAGAAACCTTTGCATGAGAGAACTGAATTCCTTTCCTGTGACTCACTTTTCATTAGTGCAGACAGCTGTTGAAGAAGGTCATTCCTCCATGTTTATGTTATACCTGAACTTAATGATTTTGTCAGGTTACAGATACTTGCAGCTGTGACCTACTTGGTGATGTGTTCTTTGAAAGCCTTGGCATCTCACGTGCCACATTACAGCCTTCAAAAGCAGGTTGGAACTGAAAGGACAGGACAGATTGCCTTTGCTATCCAGTGCACAAACCATTGTACAGGTCTGGTACATCGGTCTGTTTGGCTTAGACATGCGGGCCGATTAATTCCAGTCCGAGAGAGAACCACAGAAAGTGAGAACCTTGGGGTTGGCAGATGTTGCCCCCCAAGTTAGTTACTCGTTACTTCTTCAGAGGCTAGCTGAAGCTGTAAGCCAACTGTCTTGTCATATCAACACACTCCAGAATTAGTTATTGTTCCTTTCTCCTCTTGATTCTTGTTGACCATTTGTTCTTAGCAACATCTTGTCCCTCTCTGGAAGTGGAATGTATCTTCAAACCTTAAGGTGTGGTATTTTCTTTGCTCATTTGAATGAAGAGATCTAACATATTAGTAGCATCCAGATGGACCCAGGGAAGGAACACAAAAGGTGAATACAGCAAATGTACTTTGGAGAGAACTTTGGTGGGAGTATGATCCTCATGGAAGCTGCAGAGGTGAGCTGGTATATTTGCTTGTATCCTGACTGGAATTAGGAGCTTCTCTTCTCTTCCCTGTATTTGGAGAAGGAAAGGGGAACAGAACAGTACATGGTCATATACTCTAGTTAAAGCTCAAAAACAAAACAGACAAAAAAACAGAATAGGTCTTAGATCCATCCAGGTATTTCTCCTGCACGTCTGTAAGATGTGTTGTATTGCTTCAGCAGTGACCACATTGCTAACAGCTCTGTAGCAGGAGAGGACGTGCCTGTGGCAGAACAGAACATCTCTCTGAGAGTGCTCTTTTTTAGATGTTAGATGTGCTCATTAGAGGGCAGTAGAATAACTCCTCCTTTTTCTAGGTCAGCTCTGTATTTTTGAATGATATTTTTCTGCTCTACAGGATGCAAAACAAAATTTTCCAGTTCTTCCTTCAGCTTTTCCTAGTGCAATAGGTATATAAATTAATGATGTTCATACGAAAATGCCACCCAGTATAAAGCTGAATAGAGCAATTATAGTAAAACCTGCTTCTCGGGAGCTTGTAAATGTTGCAGGCTTTAAGGAGATGGAGCTTCTGAGCATTAAACCACAAGCAGCTAACACCCTATAAGAAAAAGCATTCAAAGGAATGTTTCACAGCTAATGGGCTTTTTGCTCATTCTAATTCTTATATGACCTATATGTCAATATGGATCTATTGATTTGTTTGCTGTACCCCAGCTGCTGCTGCTACCTTTTTCTGCTTGAAGAAAATCTTAAAGAACCAGACTTTTTCATCAGTATAATCTTTAAATGAGATCTGATAGTACCCCCCCCACATACTCCATAATATATAAATACTATAAATAATTATGGCATAGTCTTTAAAGGGTAAGTGAGGATTTGATTTGTAGCCCAACATCACCATACTTAAATGCCTTATTTGTTACGTAACATCCATAGAAGAAGGCTATAGCCCTGTTTTCGCTTTGGCAGCTAGTGTATTTCTGCCTTCAGAACGAGCTGTGTAGAAATCCTGGCTAGGAGTGAAAATCATCAGTGCATGTTTTGTTTATGAGCAATATTTTGCACACTGGCGACCTCTCTGGGATATGTAAGCTGGTTCAAAGCAGCTGGAATATCAGTTTTAGTAGTTTTAGCACTTTCAGTTTTAGCATCATTGGCTGTTGGTTTCCAGCAGATGGCTCTGATTTTGCAAGGTGCTCAGTAGAATCAAACTAAGTTAACTAGAAGAAAATCAATATTTCAGAAGATGTACAAATAGGTTTTGTGTTTTGAGAACCTTTGCTGAATCTTCATCTTTCTGAAGCTCCTTGGCCTAGAATGGTAGCCGGTGTGTGAGGGTTGTCCGGAGGGACACGACTCCTTTCTGTCTTTCCCAGAATGTATTGTGTGTCTGCACATGGTCTTGCAGATTTCCATCCCTCCCTCTCTATCACCCTAAGGGACACATCTTCACATGTTCTGCTGAGGCTTGAGCCACAGGTCACATGGGTGGGGGGCTCTAGCACAGCATTTGGCTGCCCTGTTCTGCCCTATGGTATTTTATAGGGTGGCAATATTCAAGCTCACGAACCTCTCAAGTGGAACAGCCTTCTTGATACTGGCAAGCTTTATCCCTGGCACAGCAGCTTGGATTGCTCTTACATCCTGGAGAAGTCCAAATTATGCTTTCCACTCTGGGTTTGGGATCCACCAAGAAGCTGGCATTTCTTCATGTCTTAATTGTGACACCTCAGCAAAGGTAGGACTAGTGGGTAGTTCCTTTCCAGGAAAGAGGTGCTGAACAAAGCCAGAAAAATGTGAAAAATATGGCACAGCACCAGGCAGCTCTTGGCATATGAGTTAAAAATTAATATCCTGTCAGTAGGATAAAGAGATTAAACTCAGCCTTATGCTACAGTGATAAGGCCAGTGATGAGACTGTAGGTGCATGGTGTCTAAACCTGTTTGACTGTTTAGTACGTATCAGGAAATGAGCAGACACAGGGCTTGTGCCAGCAGTCTTCATCACCGTAAAGAAGTGCTCTTCCTGCATTGTCTCCAGTGCAGTGTAGAAGAATTTGCTGCTCCCCCCTCCAGTGAAAGTCCCTCTCTTCTGAGAACTAACCAGGTATTTTGATGAGAATGCTGGTGTTCTCGATAGGAGTATTTGGAGTACAGTAAACTTAAATACTGAAAGACTGTTATTTGGGAAAGTGTGTGTAGTCTTTTTTTTTATTGTTGTTTGTTTGAGGAACATGGGGCTCTCTGTTTTGGTGCTAAGATCAAGGAATGCCAAATGTCTGGCAGCCCTGAAAGCTGAGAGCAGAGCAGGGTGTGTCACATAAGCACCTACTCTGTTCTTCCTCAGCCCCATGGTTGTCCTTACAACAGCTTGCTTTTGGCAGTTGCTGATCTCATCAATGTGTTGGGTAGATGGAGCTGTGGTGAGAGTTCCCATTTCTGCTAATGTTACGAATGCCGTGCAGTTGTGCGTGCCATCTGCTGAGGCCTGTTACTGTCTGTGCATGCTGCTGGCAGCATGAAGTACAGCGTAGTGGAGTCCTGACATCCTGTAAAACTTCCTTGCTTTGAAATAGATTCTAACATCAGAATGTCGTTCCAGAGTTGGTGATGGATCCTGTCTTGCGAGCTTCAAACAAAGGAAAGGGGGAGAGGTGATAGTATGGAGAAAACAATAGGTTGCTCCTCTCCTAGAGGGCCCTGATCTTCATTTTTCTTTTTTTTTTTTTTAAGATTTTATCTTCATTTAAGTGAGCCAAGTGGGCATACTTGATTAGAGACGCTTGCTCTAATTTAAGACTTGTTTGAAAAAAGGAAATCGTCTTATGTGAAAATTGTTATGGAAAAGATAAGGGTACCCAGCAGGGTCATAAAATTCAGCTTTGGCAGGAGGTGAAGAATGCTTAAGAGGTGTCCAGTGAGGTCTGTCTAGGGGCTTGGTGAGCTGTGGGGCTGTGTCTGTGTGTCTCCTGGAGCCAGGCAGAAGTGGGGGTGGGAACATAGGGCTGTCCAGAGAGCGAGATGTCAGACTGTAGCGTGTTGCATAAGATGGCAGAGCTGGTGATCACATTAGTGCCTCAGGGGTTTCGGGAGCTCTAAATTGTTTGCTGAAGCAGAAGAGCAGTTGAGACAGCACAAAAACAGCAGCAATTGGAAATGTCGGAGGCTGTAAGAGGTGGTGAAGCAGCATTTGGACCAGTTCCACTTGTGGGGCAGCCTGTACCCATAAGGAGGGAGAGAAACCTGAGGTGTTGGGTACCTCCTGGAATGAGTGTTTTCATTATGAATTTCAGTTTACACATATGCATGGCCACATGCATATGTCGTCCGGGAGAGGATACCCGGATGCAGCAGGTGCTTGCCTGCAGAGTAGGTGCTCAGGTTTGGGATTGAGTTATCTCTTCACCCTATGACAGATCAGAACAGCCTCAATTACGTGCCCTGTACTTCCCCAAGTGATTATTTCTTTAGCTCCATTCTTTGAATACTTTTTAGTTTTAAGATCTGCTATACACGCTTCGAAAAACAGGAGAGGGGAAGAATGGGTAATGAGGTGCCAGCAGTGTTGTGCAAGGGCATTGCTGTGTGTTGCTTGTTGCCAAACTGCATGTAGGCAAAGGTGAGCAGTGCGTAGCGAGCTGGAGGTCAAAGATGTGCCTGTCACGAACAATTTGGAAAGCTTTCTCAGATACTTTCACCCTCCTTCCTACTTTACATTTATGTCAGTGTTGCAGTCAGTCTTCTGTGTGTGGCAGTTTATAAAGCCACTTACAGCGCAAGTGATGTGGGAACCAACTGATCAAAATGTGACAAATATCTAGCTAACATTTCTTAGATTAAATAAATAATGAAAGACTGCAGGCATTATACAGGCTGAGTTGTCGAGCTCTTCTCCATGTGTGGAGTCAAAGTCATCTTGTTTATGTTGACTGAGCAGGCTGTCAGGTAGAAGAAGTAAATATGATGACATTTAACGTATGGGTGTTAAACGACAGAAGATACGGTTGGCCTTTCTGTTCCCTTGATGTTCTCAAACTGTTAAGTGTTTGGGTTCTTGGTGTGCAGGCACTCTGACAGCTGCAGATGGCTGGATTAACTCCTTGACGTGCAGTTGTGCAATAGATAGGACAGCATGGGGGTGGGAAGAGCGCAGTACACTAATCTACTACAAAGACTTAAAAATCAAGGGCAAGCTCTGACATGTGATTACTTTTTTCATTTCCCTGTCCATGTGTGGCATGTTAGGAGTGGGGAAAAGAATCCATAATACAGGAAGTCTAAGAACAGACATGTTAAAGAGTCTAAGAAAATCTGCCAGGAAATGAGAATTAATCAAGAGTTAAAATAACCTAGTGGAAATCTTGCTGTGGTCTTAATGAGCTCTAAGTAAGGTTCAGAGCAATTACTTCATGAAGACTGATCAGAGCAGTTAAGGAAGCATCTCTAGTAACTCCTGCTTCTGCTTTTATTTACAATGGTGTACAGGCATTGCCTGACTGTAAACGTGTAGAAGGTGATGCCAGGGATCACTTGAACATCTTTAGCACAGGGACAGAAATGGCACACGTGTCTCACATTAAAGGGAAAAGCTATTAGCCAACCTGGAGATCTGAACTAAAAACAGCATTTGCAGTCAAATGCAGTCTTTTCAGAGCATCCATGTTTATCTGTAGTTCAGTTTTTCAGCACTGATGCTGAGGCATGGAATATGAGTGGTGATTAAAAGGATCAGAGCTTTTTTGCCTGGAAAAGATGACTGTCTGAGAACAGAGGAGCTGATGAAGTTTAGTAAAACGTGGTTGTCACAGAGGTGTACAGAAATCAGATTTGTTCCTAGTCTCTTCCAATGCAATACATGCAAGAAATGAAGTGAAACTAGATGCTGGGTTCAGGACACGCAAAGGTCCCAAGGGCTGTGTACAAGAGGATGTACGAGACTTCTTGTTTTCATCCTTTCTGCGAGTTAATATTTTTACACTGCAGTGATATCTGTCCTTGCAGCAGTAGGAGGTATGTAGCCACATGCATCACAACGCTGGTGCTCTTATCATGCTGTGTGTGCTGTGAAAAACCTGTAAGTTTTTTAACCTGCATCTGGAGCACCTCCTGCCCTCCTGTGCTGCCCATGGTGTCTGCATGGCTGTTTCTCACTCCTCACTCTCCCAGCTGCTGTTGTACCACAGTTTTTTTGTTTTTTTTTTTTTCCCCCTTTCTTAGATCTGTTCTCACAGAGGCGCACAAAACATTGCTTGTTGGCTTGGCTTTAGGCAGTGGTGAGTCCCTTTGGAGCAGGCTGAAACTGGCCCTTATCTAACATGGGACAGCTTCTGGAATCTTCTAACAGAGGCCGCCCCTGCAGCCCCTCAGCTTCCAAAACCTTGCCACAAAAACCCAATACACATGCTTCCTGTCCCTGTGTCCCAGCAAAGGACGAGTCTGGTAAATGTCTGAGTATGACCCGCCCTGGAGCCCTGGAGCTTTGGGAATGTGACTCAGGGAAGACAGAGTAGCTTGTTCAGTACTTTAGGGTGAGAGGAACTTACTGCCATGCTTGGATCAGACGGCTTTTGAGTACCTGCAACGGGTGAGACTCCCCAGCATCTCTGGGCAACCTCTGCTGGTGCTTGGTTACATGCACAGTTTTAAAAAAAAAAAAAAAAAAGTTGGGGTGGGGGGTGGGGGGCAAAAAAGCATTTCCTGATGTTCAGATGGAACTTCCTGTGCTTCATTTTATGCCTCTTGTCCTGTCAAAAAGCTTGGTAGTTCATTCTGCAGTTACTAATTTCCTTCATGTGCTCTTGGTTCTGATGGGTGACAATTTTTATTTCTGTGATTGCTTCATCATGGCAAATACAAAATAGCTGTTTCTAGCTTCCATTATTACAAAGCCATATATGATAGGAAAAAAAATCAGACTCTTACACTGGATTTGAAATGCCTAGGAGATGGAATCTGTAATTCAAGGTAAAGATTATGAACAGCATTAACAAATTGCAGGCACTGGTCTACTGAGTTAAGACTTAAATGTTTACAAAAAAACACAAAATGATCTTGAATAAAGATAACATTTCTCATGATAACTTGTGTTTTTTAGAGATGAAGGTGTTTACACATCTGTGTCAATATGATAAAACTTGTTCTGCCTGCATATACTGCTGACTTGCAGGAAGTGGTGTTTCCTTTTTTTTGAGGTGAGCTGTCGTGTGGCAAGCTTTGACCTGAAGGAAGAGAGCTCTCTTGCCACATCCTCCCTTCTTCCCCAGCCCTGCCATGGTGTGTCTGCAGCGCTGTGGAGCTGCAGCGATAATAGATTTCTACCCTATAATATATGGCAGGATTTTTGCAACAGTTCAGCTTAAATGTTATGTCCATTTTGTCATGGTTTAATGTACTCATGTAGCTCAGTCTTGCTGTACCATCAAGCTGCAGGCAGGATATGCCTTTCAGTTTCACTGTTTCTCTACTCTTATTCTCTGCTAGCTTAATTAATCACAATCTCCATCTTGTTATCTGTTTTATGTGAGGTTATGTAGGACTAGATTTCAGCCCATCCTACACAGAGGATTGAAATTAATAGGAAGCTGCCTGACCTAGCTAACAGAGCTGTTGTCCACATGATGACTCTGGCAAATGCAGTTCTGATGGTCATTCTCTGCACACTGCAAAGTCTTAGATCATGTGGCCACCTGCCCTAACCATCCTTCTCACCTTATGTCCATTTCTAAAACACGCTAAGGCTTTCAGTCCTCTCTTGTGTATCTCCTCCATTTGCAGGGCAGAGGGTCTTCACTTCTGCATGCACCTTTGAAACCCTTGCATTTGAGATGCTCAGATAGCATGCAGTAGGTGTGCATAGAGTATACCTAGTCTTGCAAAGGGAAGGAACTCTCTCTGGCTTTCTTTGTTTCAACTGGACTGAAAGAGCCCGTTTAGACTCTTTCTTCGGTGCCCTTTCATCTGTACCTGAAAGCTCCTGTATCCTTGGTGTGTTTGCATAGCCTCTTACCACCAGGTTCCTGGCACAATTTTGAGCTGATATTTTGTTTGTGTTTTGTTAGTCTTGGTGGCCTGATCTTTTACCAAAATCTTCTTCCTTTGTACTGAGAGTAAAGTCTTGATGTTCCAGTACCCCTAGGGAGCGAGTAGGAAAGCAAGAGAGTACTGTGGAGGTGGCTCATTCACTGGGCAGTTAACAGGATTGTAGGACAAGAGGAGGGGCATTTCTGCCACAAGAGACTAAACTATTCAGCTGCTTCCCAAGTAAGCAGTGAGGAAGAAGAGAGGGAAGAGATCTTAGGGTGTGTTTATCATAACACTTTAAACACATGTATCTGGGAAATATGTTCAGGGCTCATACCAAAAAGCTGTCTGTTCAGAGCATGCATTCAAGTTTTCCAGTTAAGATTCCTCTGCCAGCTGTTCCCCCCTCCTTAACTCTCTCCATGGTCTAACAACATGGCTCTTCTGGAGTAAAAATGGAAGAGTCCAAGTCTGGCTGGGAAAGGAAGCCATGGTGTCAAGTCAGCTCCAACCAGCTCTATACCTCTGATTGCCTTCCTTCTCCCATGCCACATGTTGCCTTATTCCCTATAGTGGAAGCTGCCTTTTGGCTGTCTGTTCTTCTAATTAGGTCCTCAGGAAGAGGCAGAACCCAACTGAGAAATCTGTAGCTGGAAACATTAAAGGAAAATATGAAATGGGGGAGGACGAAAAATTATTTTCAGGCTTTGGATGGGCTGGTATTAATGCAGGTCAAAAACTGCTGGTTTGATGTTGACCTTCTGAGCTGCTTCTGATGCTGCTTCCGTTTTGCACTTTCAGGTTGCTGTTCAGAGTAGAAAGTACTGGGATGTTTTAGGAGCTTAATTTCTTCAGCTCCTTCTCTGATGGTGAGAATTAGGTGTTTCTTTGGTTCCTTTGGGGAAGCTGTGTCTACAAGGCGAGGGATGGGGTAGGTCAGCCAGGCCTGTGGGCAATTGGCTATGTCATTTGCTTTCAGCAATGCGGAGGCTAAACACGGTCTTGGCCTTCAAAATAGCACAGCTGTGCATTTTTATTGCTTGATTTGAATGAATCTAGAACCTTGAAATCAGGATGCATTTCAGGATCCAGGTCAGCCTTTCTGCTTCTGTCCAAAAATATAAATAGCAGCTTCACACCTGGGCTCTTGATGGCATGCAAAAAGCAGAGGGCAGGACTTCTCTCTGCACTTAGAATAAATTTATCGCATGCCACGACAGTTCAGCTGATCTTCTTAGAGTAATTTAGGTGTAAGGCAATAGTATTCCCAGACTGCAGTCTTTCATCCCCTCATTATTTTTTAGCATGATTTTAGTAGATCATTGAGGGCTTTCTGGTCTAGAGACATCTGTGAAAGAAACTGTAACAACAATCGATAATAATGATCCTCACTAGTCAAACTGCTGAAATTATACTTAATTTCCAGTGTCATGCCCATTGCTGGTAATATCAAGCTAGATCTCTAGGCCAGAGACACGAAGCAATGATTTCCATGCTTCTGCTGTTTATCAGGGCTTGGTCAGCGCTGGACCTCTTACTGTCACTGCTGAACCTCTGACTGTGACAAGATCTTACCCACCTTCCTACACAACTGGGTGTGCTGGGTCAGAACAAAAGGATAGCCAAGCTGGGTAATCGTATCTTTTGGCAGCAATCAGCAGTGGAAAGTTGCCGTACTTCCCAGAAGCAGTACTTTCCTCAAAATACTTTTCATTCTTGAGCAACTTGTGGTTTTAAGATTTTTCTGAACCAAGACATCATCTCAGTACAGTATTGCTTCTGTTCTTTTGCAGAGTTGTCCAATTGCTTTTTTTGAACCTCTCTAAGTAGAATAGAAATAATTGGCATTCACAATATCCTAGAAGTGGACAAGGTGCTCCACAGCTGTTCTCCACGTTATGTGAAGAAACCAGTGGGGGATAAGATCAAAATTAAATCCCAGAGGAAATGATTCATTTGGTTTCCCCTAGTTTTGTATTGGAAGAGATGATGAGAAACTGATGCTGATCCTATGCCACCCTCATTTGCCAAGTTGTAATGCCTGGTGCTGTGGTTGTGTGCTGCATCTTCTCAGAAGTGCAGTGGTAACACTAGGGATGGTAACAGTGGCTGAATTGTCACAAGGAATATTTCCTTAAAGAACCCTAGCAGATATGTATTGAAAGACATTTCAATGAATTATTTATCATGTGTAATACTCCATTGCGGCTGGAAACTTACATCTTGTAGTGCTTAATAACCATTATGAAAAACAAACCTGTGAGCTTGAAGAAGCAGAAGGCAGTAGATACTGCCAGTACCAAATCCTTTGAGCCCCTCTGTTCCTGCAGCCCCAGGCGTTTCTCCAGAAGTTCCCTCTGTCCTGCCTTGTGAGTTCATGCGGAGTGCTCCTGTGCTCTTTCATGTCAGGCCAGAACAAAGGAAACAGTTGGCCTGGAGAAGTGTTGCTACTCATATATTTCAAGTTCTGTCTATAACACATTAAAGATGCTTCACATCTCTGGGATGAAGTCTGAATGATCAGCTGTCTCAAAACAACTTTCTGCTCCTGAAATGAGGTGGCTTGCTCCTGACCATGTGGTCTTCCTGCCCTGATGCTGACTTGATTTGGTTCAGCCTTCTAAACTAGCAGAGAACTAACCCGGGTGGAAGTAAGCTACATCTGCACATTGCAGATGCACGTCGGAGCTGGGGAAGGAGGCTGTGGGGAAGGCATGGTGGAAGGGGGTCAGGACTGCTGTTCTGGTGCTACAGCAAGCTCTTAGGCAAGCTAAGCTCTCATTTCCGTATACCCAAAGCTGCTCTCTTGGAGCCTGCCTGTTCCTGTCTCCATGCCAAGTTTCCTAGTGTCATGTGCTGATAATGCCGCTGGTATTGATATGGCTGCACATTGCATGTCGATCTTTCCAGAGGAAACAGCCCTGTCTCTCTGTCGTTAATAACAGAGCAGTCGATCACAGTTGATTTTTTTTTTTCTCTAGTTCCATTAGAGATGAGCAATCCAATATGGCATTCAGTGTCCCCTGGGGCAGGTCAGCACCTTGCAGACCTCTTCCATGCTCCCCAGACTCCCACTGAGCCTCTCAGCAGAGTTTGAGGAGTGTGCCTGTATTGGCAGTCCCATCTGCGTATTAGAATTGCATCCTGGCGGAAAGCCATGCTGGAGACATAAATTAGTTCTCTTCCAGTTGTGTTGCAGTTAGGTTATTCTGATTTTTAATGTGAATGTTGGGTCCCGCAGTTTTGTGCAGGAGCAACTGATCTTGCTGCGCTCAAGCATTTGCTGCTTGAGGGGAGCAATCTCTTTAACAGTAGGTGGGGCACTAGCATATTATATTGAGTGGCATGCTGGAAGCATGGCCTGTACAGACATGTAGTGGAAGGGGCTGCTAGTGTGCCAAGAAATGAGATTTGCTGAATGGAGAGTTTGTTAAATCAAGGCTCCTTCTCTGATGCACGAGTCTATCAGAGGCTGAGGACTGCATACCTTAGGTGTGGCTGCCTACACCGCACCGCAGGCTTCTTGTCTCTTGCCTGATGTGTTTTCCTGGAACAATGTGCTAGCTGTTGGAATCCCAGCTTGACAGAGGTTTAATGGAAGGTGTGGGGGAGTGGAGAAGAAGAGAGGTCTCATTTCAGCTTCCTTGTCACATCTCTGCCACTGTGCTTGGAGCTTAGTGGCATACTGAGCCGAAGGCCACATAGTTCTCAGGACCATGGAGACAAGGTGGTCATTCCTACAGATCAAGTGTCTTTTGCCTTCTGAGAGCACAGCCTTGCTGAAAAGGCTTTCTGAGATGGTTACTTGCGGTGATGGTATTAAAGGAGTATGTTCAGTCAGGGCCACCGGGCAAATCCTTTTTTCTTAGGACAAGATTGCAACATTTGGGACAAGGCTTATGGGTCTCACAACTGAAACCTGTGCAGACTTCAGGTGCTGATTTCATGAATCTCCCAAGAAAAGACAGGGAAAACATCCACTTGTGTGGATCTTTAAGAGTTACCATAGGATTTCCCGCAGTTTCACACACATGCTTTCTTTCTTGCTTAATGACAGAGATCTTCATTGTGAGCTTGTATTTCTGGATATTTGTGAAACAGGGAGGACTGCAGAAATTAATCTTAGGTAGCCCTCTCCTAGTTTGGGCAAGTTCAGATCTGTAGTCCTCACTGCCATTGGATCAGTGGCTGCCACGGGGAATGGCTGGGGTGCAGAGATCAGACTTGGATGTTACTTCTGGGACAGCTGTCCTGTTTGAAAAGTAATAGGTTCGGATTTTTATGAAAAGCACCGATTGACACGATCACAGCTGTTTCTGAAAGGGAAGATGTTTGGGTAAGGTATTTGGTGCCTCTCGAGCAAACTGGAAACTGAGGAAATAATGGAGGGGTAAAAAAAAAAAAAAGAACTTTTCTCCCAGCTCTTCTCTGCCATCTGTTTTGCCTCTGAATACATATTCGCTAACCATTAATGAAAGGAGATAAAAACTTGGCTTATCTGCCCCTCATGTGTCCTGTGGGCAGGAGTAATCTGAATGGATAACCTCTTTGAATTGCCAGGCTGAGAACAGAATGGTTCCCCTGCCTTCCTGAAAGCACGGCTCCCTACTTCTGCCCAGCTTCTGCCCAGGTGGGCTTTCTGTGCACTTTGGATTTACCAGGTCATCCGTTGCCTGGCAGCCCTGGACTGATCTGTCAGAAGACAAACCTCATTGTATATTTAATAGTGCCTTGTGCATGTCTCACTACACTTAATGTCCCTGTTTCTGCCCTTTCCCTGTCTGTTCTTGCCTTTCTCCTCCTACCCTCTGCACAAGATCTTTCTGTCACTTGAACCTGAACTTTCAGCCAGTTATGACATTCTTCTGACCTTTGCAGTTAAGCTCTACTTCCTCCTTCACTGTGAAGATGTCTGTGATACGATCTCTCTACTCTGCATATGCTGCTGAGACTTCTGTACGGGTCCCACTTACTGTTGCTCTTGTGATGATTTTGTTTTTACCCTGAAGTTATGTATCTGCATCGTCTACTCAATTCAATTTCCGGCTGACGTCGTTGTGTTGCCTAGGAATAAAATTAAGTATTGATCATTGTGCACTCAGCAGACAAATTAATTAATATATTAATTATGTATAACAATGTGCCATTCCAATAATGTTTGGTACCTAACAGTTTAAGTAGTAGTGTGCATGTGCTGTTTGCTTTCATCTTAGTCTTTAACAGTTCTGAGTCCTTTTGTCAGTGATGGTCTGAGCATCGATAACTTGCTGGTGCTGTCATTTCTTGACATGTCCTTGCTTGTTATTTTCTACTGGCCATAAATTTCCAGGAGAAGCCCTATGCCACCCCACTGGTTACTGCTAAATCTTCTCATTTGCTGGAAGCCAAGCTGAAATACTTGTAGTTAATATCCCACCTTTTGGAGACCTGGTAAATGCAACATCTCCTTTACTTGGATGGAGTGAGTAGCTTTCAGGGACTGACCTGACTGGGGAGCTGATCAGTTGTTTGCCATAAGGTATCTTCCTCTGTCAGGTGTTTTGTTACGGAGTGTGCAGGTAGATGGAACTTGTCTTCTTTGCCCCCTGGTGGCCTCCACTCTGCTCAGAGTCCTGTGCCTCCATTAGACCTAAAGAGAGATTACAGACAGACATTGTGGATACAGGACTCAAGAAGCACAAATGGGGGGGAAAAAAGTTTCTCTACTCTGATGTCTTGGTACTAGATCACACTGGATTCTGCCCATGAAAAATCTTTGAAAACCTCTGGTCAGAGAACTTCTTTAATATAAGCGGTGTGCTTAATGCGAAACTGTGTCCCTGTGCTGGCTTAGCAAGTGCTACAAGCAGCATATAAAAGTATCATGTAGCCTGAGTTTAGTGAACATGGTGGGAGGTACAGAGCTTTCCCTTTTGTGTCCCTCCCTTTTAATTACTGTGATCTCTCATGAGCTCAACCCAGTTTTATTATGAAGGTTTTAAAATGTTAGGGGGCTTAAATGTGAGGTTAGCCTATTATGTGGCTGTTTAAATCAGCACAGTTGTGGTATAGTAAGTGCTTGATGATGAGCTGCGAATATTCAGTTATTATAACTGGTCCGTCTCCCTCTCTGGGTACAGAGAGTAACCAGTCTTGGCCATCTGAACAAACCGGCCAGAAGTATTTTCAAATACTTAAGTCAAGCTTTCCTAGAATAGAGTGGGTGGGCTGTAGAGTTGTAAACCACTGTACTCATGGTATATCCCGCCCTGTATGGAGAGGGCTGACCTGTGACTTGACTTGTAGGGCATGAATGTTAGGAGAACGTTTAGATTCAAAGCTTGGAAGTAGCCATACATGAAACCAAGCTTGTGTGCTGCATGGAAAAGTGTGAAAGGGTTTGTCATTAGAAATACCATTTACACAATGGTTTGCTGTGTAATTTTCCCCCTTTGGAGAAATGCTGTTGATGTCTTTTAGAGCACAGAACTTTGTACAATGTTTTTTCTTTTTTTTTTTTTCAGTCTAGTAGTGTAGATATAGCATCTTCTGTCTTTTTAAGATGCCTGACAGAGTTGTGCTGCAGGATGTCCGGTTACTGTAGGAGAATCTTAAGGATGTTTTTTTTTCTTTATAGAGTTGCTCCTGATTTGCATTTCTATTGGGAAAAAAATGCCTAAAAGTTCATTTGCAAGCCTGAATTGTTTGTGAGGAATAGTCAAAGAAAATGAAGAAAAAGCCTTGAAATTGTTTTGTTTTGCAACATTGCATTTCCAAAACAAATGAACTAAAGTAGAAAGCATCAAAACAAAAGGATTTTGATGAAGACAGTTTTGGAATCTCAGTTCATGTTTCCTTAAGTTCTGAGTTTGTTTGAATTTGGAATGTGGTAATTTGGAATGTGTACTCTATCCATGGGTTTTCCCAAGCCATGGAGAGAATTTGCTGCCTATCATTTTATGTTTTTTTTTGCAAAACCCATGCTGAGTTGCAGTGTGCTTCTGCATGGAGAGCAGACGGCATTCAGCAGCCAGCCAAAGGACATTGTGCTTTACAGAAAATGCTGCCGACTGGATGCAAACTCTCACAGCCCAGGGATACCCGTGCTGTCGCTGTTACTCTTTGCCACATTTAAATGTATGGCTTGTTCTGACAGTCTTGGATTGCTGTGCACTCCTCTGGTAAATTCCTTGTGGGGAAAGGACAGAGCAGCTCTTTTGGCCTGTATGGGAATCTTAAGCTGCATGTTACTGGAGAAACAGCATCTCTTTGTACACCTTTATGTGTAGTTATGTAGAAATAGATGCAAAGGGAGGATTGAGGGTGCGGCCTTGAATCAAGTTTTGTGTATTTAGCTTTGCACAGTCCAAACGCTTCTTAAACTCCGACAGGCTGCGTGCCATGACTACTTCCCCGGGGAGCCTGTTCCAGTGCACGACAACTCTCTCAGTGAAGAACCTCTTCCTGATGTCCAGCCTGAACCTCCCCTGTCGCAGCTTGACACCATACCCTCAGGTCCTATCGCTGGTCACTAAAGAGAACAGATGGGCGGCTGCCCCTCCACTCCCCCTTGTGAGGAAGCTGTAGGCCGCAAAGATGGAGCAGGTCTGTGTGAGCTGAAGGTTCAAGTGTTTCCAATGCACCAAACTTTCATGTGGATTTTTCTTCTTTGCTTTTGATTGCAGACTTCCCTAGACAATGTCCATTTAGTTATCTAGTAGCGAATATACTGTTACAAGACAAGCAAATTAAGGTAAATTAACATTTTTTTCTTACATTTTGCATAAATTACAAGCACTGGGTAAAATAAAATAGTGTACTGCTTTCAAATTGAGATCTTACAACAAGATCTAATACTGCAGAAGGTATTGAACTACTAATTTCTCAAACTCCTCAAAGGAGAATATAGTAAAGTATAATCTTTTCAGTGGGAATGGAAATGGTATTTTGAGGAAAATCTCTTTAAAATACCACCCTGCGAGGCATTGTCAAAAAGCTTAGCAATATTTCACTATTCTGTCTTCCTTAGGAAGCCCTAAGGATGGAATTTCTCCATTGGTAAACATGAATCAATTTTGGTCTTGAAGCAAACCTCATTCCAGATATTTATTGCTGTCTAAGCTTTTATAGAAAATGTATTTTATTTGATCCTGCTGTTCCTCCTACTGCTCCCTATTCAAAGTACAGTACCAACACAAATGTCTTTCTTTGCTGTTATATAAGCTTTTGTCCTCTGTGGATGGGGACTTGTTGGACTGTCCAGACTGTGGACTCCCTGGAGTTTGCTTTGGTCATTCATGTTGGAGGTGCCCATGGTTTTTTACAAACCTTAAAAATACTTGGCTGCAGGAGGTAGGCAGCTGAGAGTGACACCTCCCTGTATTCCTGGTACCTTGTTTTCAGGTTGTGATGGCAAACCTATGAGTCATTGCCTTATGTATGCATGCTTGAAGGAATTCTGTTGCCAAGGTGACTTTTCAAATACTATTTTTGCAAGGACAGGTCTTTTCTGAGAAGGGAGCCGCAGATCTGTGCACTTTCCTTCCTACACAAACTGAGGATGGGCTCACAAGAGACTGGACCTATCTAAATCACACCGACCAGGGAAGGAGGGTCGTGTTCTGCAGCAGAGCTGAGAGGCTCTGGCTCTAAGTTCTTCTAATGCTCTTTCTGTCTGGAAAACTAACTGGAAAACAAAACCCTGATACTCTGCATGATCAGGTGTTAAGGAGGTGGTCAGGTCTAACCTCCTTGGTTTGTTTTTGATCTTTCTTACTAATTTTCCATGAATCTTTTAACTATGTTATGATTCCACATGGAGCTCAACAGAGAGATTCCCAGTACCTTGTAGCAGTGTGTGGTCTGCCCTTGCTGCAAGCCTTTCTCAAAGGTCAGTGTTCATAAATGGGGATGTATTCTCTCTGTCTTTTCCCTAGACCTTTTACATATGACATAACACTTGCAGTGTTCATCACTACCTCTTCCTAGGGCTGACCTCCTTGTCTCTGTAGTCTTTTCACATTGAAGGTACTATGTTTGTCAGTCACCTTTGCACAATGAAAGTGTAAAAACAGAGGCCCCATTATAAATTTCTTTGTGCCCATATATGCAATCTGGAAAATGATACAGATATTTTGAATTTATTCAACTAGAAGCATGGTGTTTGAGAATGCATGCTAATAAGAGCTAAGGGCTTGAACTCTTGGATCTCTAGGGATGTTTTTAGAAACCGTCTCTGCAGAGAAAAAGTGCCAGCTGTCTTGCTGAAGGGAACAGAATTTAATTTTTCTGCTGCATTTGAAGAAATGTCAGCTTGTACAAAACTTGAGAAAGAAATAGGCCAGAAGTGTCTGTGGCAGAGATGAGGATAGTAATGTGGCAGTTATGAGCCCTAGTTTCCACTATGTGTGACCCAGACTACGAATGCATGCACTGGTGTAGTGCTTCATGCCCCAAGCACTTGTGCTATTTCACAGAAATAACGTGTGCCAGAGGAGAGGAGGAGCAACTTGATAGGCTTCCACAGACAAGGCTGGGAATTGGCAGTGGAACAGGCACCACGGATCTTGGGCCAGTGTCTTTCCAAGCAGGACCAGGAAGCAGGGATATTGGTATACTCCCAAGGAGGTATACGTGCAGCTTGTTTGCAAAACTTGCACTAGGGCTGGGTGCAGTTACACGGAGAAGGCTGGCATCCTTGAGAAGGGAGGACTGCCCATGTGCTCAGTGACATCTCCCCACTTAGAGTCAGGACTTAAGGGCTTTGCATAACTCCATTATCCCCTATGTCTGAATTACAACAGAGGAAGTTGCTTTTCCTCTATCGTAATGTTCAATACTGCTGTACAAGTTCATCAGCTTTATAACCTGGAGTTGGCAGAGTTGTGCTGGTTTGTTTCTTATGGAGTATCTTGAGCAGATCAGACTCTCCTGAAGGAGAGGGAAAGAAATGTATGGTGGCCCCCCTGGTGCTGTCTGAAGCAGACTTTGGCCTCAGCTCCAGTCTTGCACTTCATGAAGACTTGACTCTTAATCTTCAGTGGTGATAAAGAAAGTGAACAAAGCCCAGCTGCTGCTTCTCTCTGTGGTGTCTGGGGCCATTAAGTTGCCCTCAGAGGCAGGCCGGTGAGTTTTCTCTGCTTGTTGTAGCAGGCAGGAGGTTGAAGGAGGTTTCTTGGCTAAGTGTAGAAAAGCAGAGGCTCTGCTGCACACCTTTGACTCCTCGTGTGTGGTCTGAGACCTAGCCTTAGTGCTGGGAAGGACTGCTGAAATGGGGGCAGACTGGGGACTTCTGGAGAGCGGGTTGCCCAGGGAAGGAGAGTAGAGGGGGAGGAGAACCTCTCTCGGCCTACTAAGCACACCCCTTCTGATAGACCCCAGGATGCCATTGGTGTTGGCTACAAGGGCACAGTGCTGGCTCATGGTCATCCCGCTGTCCACCAGGACCCCCAGGTCCCTCTCCCCTTCACTGCTCTCCAGTAGTTCAGTCCCCAACTTATACTAGTGTTTGGGGTTGTTCTTGCCCAGATGCAGGACTCTACACTTGCCCTCGTTATATTCCATTAAGTTTCTCCCTGCCCAATTCTCCAACCTGTCAAGGTCTTGCTGGATGGCAGCACAGCCTTCTGGTGTGTCAGCCACTCCTCCCAGTTGTGTGTCATCAGCAAACTTGCTGATGGTGCAGTCCATTCCCTCATCCAAGTCGTGGATGAGTATATTGAATAGTACTGGTCCCAGGACAGACCCTTGGGGGGCTCCACTAGATACAGGCCTCCAGCTCGACTCCGTCCCATTATCCACAACTCTCTGGCTTCTTTCCTTCAGCCTTTTCCTTCAGTTTACAGTCCACCTCACTACCGAAACATCCAGACCACCCTTCCTCAGTTTAGCTGTGGAGATGCTGTGGGAGATGGTGTCAGATGCTTTACTGAAATCAAGATAGACCATATCCATGGCCTTTCCATCATCTATCCACCTGGCTATGTCTTCATAAAAGGCTATCAGGTTGGTCAAACATGACTTCCCGTTGCTGAAGCCATGTTGACTGCACCTAATGACCCTTTTATCCTTGATGTGACTAGAGACAATGCCAAGGATAAGTTGTCCATCACCTTACCAGGGATGGAGGTGAGGCTGACCGATCTATAGTTACCTGTGCCCTCCTTGCCCTTTTTGAAGACATGAGTGATGTCACTTGTATTGCTAACTGGAGATGAATCTTTTGCAGAGGGAGGTTTGGCGTCCTTGCTGTAGCTGTTCGGAGTCTGGGAATGTTTACTAGGCCTTTTGGAGGCGTGACATCAATATGAGGACATTAGTCACCCTTGCTTGGGGTGCGAAGCGGGGTTTGGAACTAGGCTCTTTAAATAACCACGGGGTTCTGGAAGGATTGGGAATGCAGGTAGTATTTGAAATAGGATGCCTTTCTCATTGGGGGAAGAAGGAAAGCTTGTGTGCTGGTGTAATGATTAAACATGATCAAAAATAATGTAGCTTGTTCTGGAATATAAAAAGCAGACACTGTATCCATGGTGAAACCTGTCCTGTCCCATTGAGGGCTATCATATGCTTTTCAGTATTGTTTTCCGAGACTACTGAGGGTGCCAGGACTTGGAGTCAGTAAAACCCAAGCACTCCCTGCCATGGTCTCTGTGCATTTTGTGCAGGCTACTAAGCTGTCTCTGGGGGCTTCTCTAAGAGTAAGGGGGCAAATAACCAGAATATCAGCCCCCTGCCCCTGGCCTTCATAGAATCATTAAGATTGGAAAAGACCTCCAAGATCATCTGGTCTAACCATCCTGCTACTACCATTGTCACACACTAAACCATGTCCCCATACCACCTCACGTCTAGGTCTCACTAGTCCCATGTACCCTAGTCTCCTCAGATGCTTCTGGAGCAGTGCTTTCTGGAGGAGAAGCAGAACTTGAAGTCACCTTGTTGGGAGCTGAGCTGCTGAATGGGATGAGGATGCCCAGGGAGTGCTGCCTCACTGCTGGGGAACATTTTGGCTGACTTTCTTCCTGGCTTGTGCTGTCTGTCAGTTTTCTTGCAGGAAAAAAATGAACACCTTCAGGCTTCTGCTTGGACTTCTGTCAGGTCACACCACGGTTGCTTTCCACCAGGAGACTGGGAGAAATGCAAGTGTTTTGCTGTTTCTCAGGCTCTTTCAGTGAAAAAGAATAACAGACAATTCACAAGTGACACTATGTAATTTTAAACAACCAACCCATCAAAAACCCAACAACAGAAAACCCACCCAGTCTTCCGCTTTTGGATGTACTCTTTACAAAATTTCTTCAGTGAATTTATTCAGCAGCTGTAGACATATGCTCATTTTTGCTGCTGTTAAACAACTGGGGCTGAAATTAACACATCTGTTGTTGTTTAACTTCAATTTATACTGTACCCTGTTTTGCCAAAATATTATGTTTCAAGCAGCAGCTGCCTCACTGTTGCATGTCACCAGAGTTCTGGGAATACTGCTTAATACTACATGCTATTTTTTAATAACTTACCAGAAGGGGACTTGGTGCTTTGCTGTAGCTTTGTGAGGAAGGAGCAGATGCTTGTGTTGCAGAACCCTCTGTTATAGTGTGGTGTAGCACAGGTGCAATTTTGTGTCTGATATTTCTGCTCACAACTGAATCCTTGAACCAATGTGATTTCCAGGAACTGTTTCAATATGCTTGTGAAGCCCCTGTTTTCGTCTTCTTTGTTGTGGACTGAAACTTGGAAAGTGAGACCCTATGGCTTACAGAAACCTGTGGTATTATGCCTTAAACCCAGTCTTGTGTCTGTGCTTGTTGCAGGTTTGTTTCTGAATGCCTAGCAATGGTAAACTGGGAGTTTTTAAGGTAGGAGATGTATATATTTTCAGTGTAAATACCTTGACAGCAGTCCTTGAGAAACAAAACGGAAACAAACGAACAAAAACAACCCATAATTGTTGCTGAAATGAAGTTGTGCTGAAATAACCTGCTTCTCTGCCATGAAAGCAGGATCCTGAGGATTGCCAGGGATAGTATCAAACGTTTGATGTAGGAGGCAGAAAGATGTTGCTATTTTGATAATTTGTTTTTATTTAAGATGTTTTGTACTGTACAGATGGGAGGGAAGAAAAGCACATCCTCACTAAAAGGAATAATCGTCAAGTATCAATCTGTGAATTACCCTCAGCTAATGTAAATGGTTTTCGTAACCTTCTTTTCCTGTGAAAAAAATTTCAAAGCCAAGCGTTGTTAAATTAGATGTAGGATGGGCTGGTGGGAGGGAGAGAACCCAAGCCCCTTGTATTTCATGGAAAAATAATTAAAATGGAGCTGCAGTCTGACTTTTGATCTCAGAGGTGCTTGCAAGCTAAATAAAAATAAAGACTACCTGGGGAGAGCCTGTGCTGTTAATTAACTAACTGAATTCTGCCTCTTCTGACGGAAAAGTTCTCCAGTGAATTTTCAGCGGCTTTGGCATTCACCACTGCAACTGGAAGTTGCCAAACACAACTTGGCAACTTGCAACAACAGAAAAACCCCTTTTTGATGGGTGGGGAGGGATATACAAAGTGTAAATATCTGTGGAATATGCAGTGCTATTCTTTATGGGCTTGGTGCAGAAGGGTAGGGGTTGGCCACTCCACGCGCTGCAGGAGGAGGAGTGCTGGTGACCTCTGCAGATACGTGGGATGAATTGATGAACTGGCACCTCACTCTTGTCACCTCCCCAGGTGGGGGCTGGATGTCTTTGTGGCATATGGGAGGCTGAAACCCTGACAAGTGTTCACAAGCAGCGCCTTCCAGCCAGAGAGCTGCTAGACATGTGTGCTTCCTTGGGAATAATCACCGATGGTAAGGCCTTTGAATTTGTGGAGCTGTCTTGGCCCGTGGGACCTTAATTGCTCTCTGACAGTTAATACGGCCTAGCTGTCATGGCTGATGTGGTTTTTAATGTGTCAGACAGCATCCAAAAACTCTGTCGTAATAAACACCCAAACACCATTCTGTCAAGATTAGCACTGGTCCATAAGATTTGCCCCCCATACTCCCTTAAAATTAGCCCCAAAACGCAGATAGATTAGGCTGCCCACCTAGTCTACATCCCACGGACTGTGGAGGGATGCTCCCCTTCCCTGGCACTGCCCTGGAAATCTGCAGCTTAAGGCCCCAGTGCTGAGTGCTTGTAATTCTGCTTGTAGAGGTTGGGCTCCTGCCAAGAAAACAGCTTTTGTGTTTCCTTAAATATTCTGCTGCTGTTTGGGAAAAAAAAAATAAATATCTGAATTGATGTTATTACTAGAATTGGCCAGCTGGCTGAATTTTTTTCATTAACAAATCCCACTGGGCGCTGTTTTCCCAATGAAGTAATGAGCATGTTTTCAGACAAGGGGGCAAATCTTCCCCCCTGCTTTTGCTTCTGAAATCTGAAACTGCTCATATAGTTGGGATCCGCTAGAAGATGCGGGGAGAAGGCTTCCAGTCTCAGCACCCACGCAGACATCATTGGGATGTGTTTTTCTATTTACATTTTGGCTTCTTGTAATCCGTTATTGTTCTCCTGGCAGTGAAATCACAGGAATTTGTGGTGATGGTGTGGGGGAATGACAGCTGGAAGTTGGTTACTGGGGACATGCAATTATGCCAGGAGACTGGTGCCATCTGCTCACATTTGCCTGAATCTCTGCCACTGTGCACAGCGTAGGTCCTGGCTGGGGCAAGAAGTCAGGAGAACAGCTGCTTCAGGCATCATCTGGAATCTTGTCCTCTCGAGAAGATGAGCAGCAGACTGCAGTGGGGTTGTTGACGTTTGTCCGTCCCTTGGCTGGATAGGAAGCCTGGTGGGCTGCATTCCCAGTTCAGACAATGCAGGGGGAGGGTAGGCTCAGGGGGGTCCTAGACCCCACTAAATCAAGAGAGGTGGGTAGTTAATCATGATTTAAACTTACATAAGTCAGTTGTCGTAGCATCTGCTTTGAAGCCACAGTAAATGGATTTATGAAACTTACCCTTAAAATTATTAGATGAGCTTTTTAAATAACTGATCACTTCTAGATATGGTTTGTTTCTTGCTTCTTTGGTATATTAATTGCAGTAACATTTTTCTGGGACAAGAGGAAATGAAAGCAACAGCTTCATTCTCTGTGTCCTTTAGAAACTCAAATTCAACTTGTTGCTGTTGTTGCTGCCTTTATGTAAAAGTCCCCCCAACCTTATCAGGCTTGTTCTGATTTTCACACATTGAAATTATTAAGTTCTGATCCTGCTTTTGTTTAAATCATCCTGAAAGATTTGAAGCTTCAGAGAAGTTGTCTTCAGTGAATTGTTTTCAGAGTTCTATTAAATTCCTTTATTCTTTTTGAATTCTGTTTGAAGGGGGAGAGAAAGGACACTTTTTTCTTTTCTAGGCTTAAGAATAGCCTAAGCTGAGAGGAGTAGTGTTTGGGGAGCTTATTCTTCTATTGGCATTCCTGTAGCAATATTCACAGGATGTTTCATGAGAAAATTTGAATAAAGTCTTTTTTTTTCCTTAAAAACAGAACAAAACAAAAAAAATAGGAAGGTAAGATAAAAATCTGTAGTGTCTGAAGTGCATCTCTATTAAGAACATTTGGGACTCTTTTTTTACTTGGTATTGAATATCAGCAATTAACCGCTGTTTTCCGAATAGCAAATTTAGTGTATAGTAGGCGTTAGCCTTTTTCTAAGCTATTAATAACGGGCTGCCACTTAGGGATTCCACAGATATGCATTTTTCAGACCATTTCCAGACCTCTGTCTGCCTGCCATTTGTAGTCTGGGCAGAAGCTGAGGATGGGCCAATTGCTTACGTGGATGCCCAGCAGCTGTGTCAGAAGGCCTTTCCTTCTGTCCCTGCATGCCTGCAGTCTGTATTACTTGTCTTCCTAGTTTTATCAGTATGCATATTTTCAGACTGAAACTTGCTTTTTGCTTCCACTTCTGGAAACTGTAAGCGCTCTGAGTCTGTCCTCACTGGTTTATTAGATTTATCTTGGTTTAGCAATCTGTTGCTCATGCAGCCTCAAAAAGGAAATAAACCCAGACCTAACAGAGATCTGTGGCAACTTGTCTTGGTACATGGATGCCTGTGGAGTGATGAACGGTTGTGGCTAGCTTTCAGAAGGAGATGCCAGCTACTCAGGCCAGGTTCCTGTGGGAATGCAGAACATGAGGTGCAAAATTCTCATGAAAAGCCTTGAGCTACCAAAAAGCAGGACCTATGCTGCTGATCTGATCTTGTTGCCTTCTTATTTCTTAATTGACAGTGAGCCAATTTTGATTTGTTCAGCTCTGAGCTGAGATGTGATGTAAGTCCGTGGGCAGCCTGTCCAACATGTTGACACATCCAAAGGCGACAAAGGTTGAGCAAAAGATTACAGACTCTGCAGTACTGTCTTTGTGAAGTGTCCAGCAGAGAATTAGTGTGCAGAAGCCAAGTTCCATCTCATATCTCTTTTTTTCTAGGTTTAGAAGAAAAACCAATTCTTTCAAAAAAAGAAAAAATGAAGCTGAGGAAAGAAAGATGGCTACAGAGTAAGTACTCCTCCAAAGCACAGCTGTATGGGGGGACATCTCACAGGGTAATCCTGGGTAACCCTGATGTATTTTTCTGTAGATGGGGTGTGGGTGAAAGTGTTGGGTTGTGGCAAGATGAGGGTTGGGGGTCAGGGAGTCTGAACACTTCTCAGAAACCTTCGTCTGCTTCCCAGAATGTGGGATAAAAGTCCTTTTTTTCTTTTTCCCCCCTCTCCAAAGGGCATTTACACTGAGATTCAGTCTGTGTCCTTGTTTTTGATCTTTCTCCATGTGCAATGTGACTACTTAAAAGCCTTCAGCTATTTAAAGAAGACTTAGCGGACGGGATCCCCTGGAACAGTGTCCTTAGGGACAAAGGAGCTGAACAGAGCTGGCAACTCTTTAAGGATGTTTTTCATAGAGCGCAAGAACTCTCAATTCCCCTGTGTAAGAAAGCAAGCAGGAAGGGCAGAAAAACAGGATGGGTGTGCAAGGACCTGCTGGTCAGACTGAGGCACAAGAAGGAAACGCACAGGCAGTGGAAGCAGGGACATGTGGCCTGGGAACATGTGGTACAGGGATGCTGTCCGGATGTGCAGGGATGGGATCAGGAAAGCCAAGGCACAGATGGAACTGAGCTTGGCAAGGGATGCAAAAAATAAGAAGAGATTCTTATAGGTACATTGCTCAGAAAAGAAAGGCCAAGGAGAGTGTAACCCCTCTGATAAACAAGAAGGGAGAACTGGTAACAACAGACACGGAGAAGGCTGAGGTACTCAACGACTTCTTTGCCTCAGTCTTCGCTGCCAGTCAGGCTTTCCACAACTATTGTTTCCCTGAACCTGTAGGTGAGGGCTGGGGGAGCAAAGTCCCTCCTGCTGTAAGCAAAGAACATGTTCAAGACCACCTGATGAAACTGAACGAGTTTACAGGGCATGATGACACATATCCCAGGGTCCTGAAGGAACTGGCTGATATAGTTGCAAAGCCCTCTCTCCATCATGTTTGGAAATTCCTGGCAGTCAGGCAAAATCCCTGGTGACTAGAAAAAGGGAAATATCACTCCCATTTTAAAAAAGGGTGGAAAGGAGGGCCTGGGCAACTACAGACCAGCGAGCATCCCCTCTGTGCCTGGCAAGATCATGGAAAAGATCTTCCTGGAAGCAATATCAAGGCACATACAAGACACAGAGGTGATCTAAGACAGCCAGCATGGCTTCACCAAGGTGAATCATCTTTAAAGGTCAGGTCTTACCTTCTTTGTGCAGCTGTATATGGGACCCACTTGCAGGTGCCAGTGGGAGCCAAGAGTCAGGGAACCTCATCCTGCAAGTTGGAGGTGGCCTTGTTTGGGGACCTTTTGAGAGGGTGTGCAAGAGGCTTGCTATTCCTCACCTGGTGGAGCAGGGAACATCACAGCTCCTCTCTCACTGGCATCTCTCTGCTGGCAGCAGAAGCAGCCTCTCCATGTCAGCTTCTGAGGTACTGCTGGTGGGATGGGGAGTAGCAGAGGGATTCCTCTTGCCACCTGGAGCTGTTCCTGGGACAGGCTTTTCCCTTAACACCTTTCTGCCCAACAGAATTGCTGACAGACTGTGTTTGGTGTTGAGCAATGTGGCTTTCTGCTGCACCATATGCTCTCTGCTCCTGAGCTCTCACTGTGCTTTGAGCTTGAGTCCATCAACCTGTCATTGCACCAGTCACAGTGGAGGTGTCTCCCCTTACATAAAAAGATGGTAATTTAACACGATGACTGCTAAGGAAGCTTCTTCCCTATCATTAAAAAACAAATTCCGTTCACAACTGCGACCATCATTGTCCCTGTTGAGCAAAAAACATAGATGGCTGTGGCAGTCCTAACAGCTGGCCTGCCACTTTGTTTTGGTGCTCTTAAAGTTCTCTGTGTGTATATCTGATACTGTTAGGGAAACATTGGAAAGGACTGCTGGAGCACAGCTGAGATGTTTCTGGCCTGATATCCTGTCTCTAACCGTGGCCAGTACCTGATATTGTGGAGAAAGGTAAGCCATCAGCAGTTTTCTGTGACACAGAATCAATAGTAGAAGGGGTACACGGGACTCATGTCTTCTGCAAGAAAGAGGACATGCTCCTGGAGCTAGGTGACAGCACTGCTCCCATAGTTCAGGTCAGTCACTTTGGAGGTGAGGAGAGCCTAAAAGCACACTTTCTACACTCTTTTAATCATGCCCTCCTGCTTATGTGTCTTTCTTGCATTAGTCTTTCTCAAGATTATGTATGATGCTTTGGCCCTGCAATGGCCCCCTTTTCTCCTCTCTTGGCTCTAAAATTACTAAACTGAGGGAAAACAAATGAAATGCGCTGGCTTTGCTTTTCAAAGAACACCAAGATAGAAAATTTCAGGTCAAACTACCTCTAAGAAGATACTAGTTATTAGCAGTGCTTCAGAGATACAGAAGTGCCTAAACTGTTGTCTGACTTCACTTCCTCACTAAATCTGTGGCCAGTGTTCTCTGGTAAATGGTTTACTGAGGGTAAGAAATCCCTGAGATTTTTTTTTTTTAAAAGGCAAATTTTAGTACCAGGTGTGCAGCTTTTTATTGAGGAAAAACTGAGAACAGCTGGAAAGAGCTTATATAAACATCAATAAGAAAAACTGTTATTATTAGCTGGCAGAACAAAATGAAATTATATTTCTAGGGATGGTGATTCTTTAATGAAGCTTGGCATTCTAACATTGTCACAACTGACTTTAAGGAGCTTCGATCAACGGAAACAGAAACTCACTGATTTTTATTTGATGCAGATAACTTAATACTTATTGTTGGTTTTGCCGTATTTGCTTGGCCTGCTCCCCTTATCCTCAAAAGGGAACACAACTTTGACAGTCGAAGTTGTTATGATTAAATTTGTCGTAAATCTTTCCAAGAGTTTGTCTCTTCTTAACCCAGGGCTGCTTTCTTGACATTGGATGCCAGGACCCTGAGAACTAAATTTCAGTCCATTAGTGCAAATGGAAAACTTGGAAATTTTTCATTTCAATAAATCATCATAGGAGAGACTAGAGAGGGAAAAAAATTATGCAATGCTTCAGAGATTAGAAGTATGCACATTTCAGAATACATATATCGTATGGCTCCTCAGACACAGAAGACTTCATAGGAAAAGAATTTGGGATGTTTGTGCAGAATCAGGTGTCTGAAAATTTTGAGCACATACTGTTTATGAAAGCACTGAAGTAGTCAGCTTCATAAAGCCAGACCAAAAAAAGAAGTGATGCAGAACAGAAAGCTGTGTTCTTGGCAGGGATTGCTGTGAAGAGAAGCATTTACAATCCAGATTTGTCACAAACATCCATGTACAGCAAAAATTGCAGTTCATCAAAAACTGTTGTTCTTCAACTGAAACAGCTTTTAGCTGGGGGGCAAATGAGACAAAAATACTGAAGGAACAAGCAGCTAGCGAGTGAATTTGAGTTCATCTTTCTTGAATGTAGGCAGCTGGGTTAGACCCAGAATCCTAAGTGGCATCTTGCCTGTGCTCTGTAGACTGGCTGCTTTCATGTTTCCACCAAAAATACTTCTGCTGATTTAATCCTGCTTCTGTGGCCACATTGTGTTGGAAGCCCTTGGCCTTCCTGTGTTGATGTGCTTGGCTGTGTAACTGCTGTTACTGCTCTCCATCTTGTCCAAATGAGGAGTTTGCAGCTTAGCTTAGAGGCTCATCCTTGCAATATGTTCATGTTGTGTTTGTCTGATTCAGAGGAAGATGGATGTGGTAAAGGAAAAACAGTGCTGACAAACTGGCTGCCTTGAGTCAGAAGGGTATGGTTTGCTGTGAGGAGCGCAGTGTGTGTTTGTCCAAGGCCATAAGCAGAGGCCTGTGCTTCTGGTGCGGCCTCCCTTGGGTGCACATGAAGGAAGTAGGATTTCTCCATTGTGTCCCCCACAGCACCAGCCACATGGCTGTCAACGCAATGCAGTGGGTTTCCAGTTCCTAGTGGCATGAGGAAAAGGAGGTTGTGCATCCTGCTGGACTCTGGCTGGTTTTGGTGATGCTGCCAAGGGGTGTTGGGGACAGATGGGGACATCCTGCAGCTCAGCTGGAGGTTTGTCACAGCGCTGGGCTTCTGTGGGCTCTCTTGGAGGAGAACATGTTCTGCTGGGCTTGCAAGGAGGACTGCTGGTTCCATAAGGCTTGGGCAGCTGCAGGACCAATTTCTACACCAGGGAGCCTGAAGGACTGGGGCAGGAGCCTGCAGCCTTCTGTGCCCAGCTCCCTTAGCTCAGAAGGGAGGCATCTGTAACGTGCTGGATCCTTATGTGCACACAGCCTTGATCAGAGCTGCTGCAAGGAGATTAGTAAGCGTGGTTACAAGGAAAAGCCAGCTGCCTCTGTGCCTACCCCTGGGTACCATGCTTTTCCAAGGGCCCAGTTTATCCAGTGTATGCCTGCTTAAGCTCTACCATGAGCCAAGAAGGTGAGACCTTGACTTGCCCAATCCTAAATGAACAACTGAAATTAAATACTTCTCCCTTGTCTACTGTATGCCTGTGTGAGGAGATCATGGTTTGAAAAACATTTCCACTTACCTGAATAACGTCTTATTTCTGATTCAGAAATAGAAAGTGTGAAGCTAGCCAAGCAGAAGCAAAAAGCTGAAGCAAAACGGAAGGCAACACCTGTTGTGGGAGACATGCAGCCATTGATGGAAGCCCTACCTGAGCTCTCTGACCTGACCGCAGGTGTCAGGGACAGGAAGCCACCCAAGAGGTATGTGGTATGCAGAGTGGGCTGTGTATTTCTCTTTTTCCTCCAGGATGAAGTGGCCTTCAGCTCAGCTTGTAGCTACTGGCACTACAAGCTTGATGTCCACAGTTAAGAGAACAGGACCTCATTCTCAACTATGTTTCACCCTTTTCCATGAAATCATTTTCTACAAGAAGCTTAAATGTGTCTGTGGTGGTTTTACTCGGGTGGGCAGCTGAGTTCCAACATGGCTGCTCTCTCACTCCCCCTCCTCACAGGGAAAGGGGGAGAAAATACGATGCAAAGGGCTCAAGGGTTGAGGTAAAGATGGGGAGATTGCTCAATAATTATCGTGACGGGCAAAACAGAATCAGAGTAGGGAGATAGTAAGATTTATTGCCTATTAACTAACAAGCTAGAGAAGTGAGAAACAAAGGAATGAAACCAAAAACACCTTCCCCCCATCCCCCTTCTTCCACCTCCTCCCCTCGAGTGTCGCAGGCGACCAGGGAATGGGGGTTGTGGTCAATCTATAGCGCTTCTTCTCCGCCGCTCCTTCTTGGTCACTCACTTCCCCTGCTCCAATGTGGGGTCCCTCCCATGGGATGCCATCCTTCCTAAACTGATCCTGCGTGGGCTTCCCACAGGCAGCAGCTCTTCAAGAATATGCTCTCACAGAGGTGCAAACAACATCGCTTATTGGCCTGGCTCTGGCCAGCGGCAGGGCCTTTATCTGACATGGGGCAGCTTCTGGATTCTTCTCGCAGAAGACACCCCTATGGCTCCCCACTACCAAAACCTTGCCATGTAAACCCACTACACTTCTAAATCCACAGTTAAGAGAGGACCTGTATTGCTCAGATGAGACTCGGCGTGAGACAGGCTGGGAGAAATGGGATGTTCTGGGAGTTGCAGGACTGACACACAAGTGTCAAGTATGTAATGCTGCTTAGCCCACCTGTGAATTTGCACTTGAGGTGTGTTTTTTATAATGAAAGTTGTTTTCAAGATCACTTTCAGCAAATGGTGTTTGATGCTTCATCATCTAGCAGGTTATGTCTGTACTGTTCAAAGGGGATTAATTCTTGTTTTGCAAGTGGTGAAGATGGGGATGATGGCTTACCCAAATTCACAGAGCTGTGGTGTGACAGAGGAGAGCAGATTTGGAGGGTTAGGATTCAAAGCACAATGCTGCCTGCTAGGTTTGTTGGCTTCCTTCCTGCCTGAGCCTCTGGCTGTGTGGCAGCCTGGCATTCTGTCCTTCCAGACCTTCAGGCTTCCTCCTGAAGCAGTTCAAGCCCTCTGAGCAGAGCTTTACTCCCTAGCCAGACTCTGTTCACCCTGTTGGCTTGGAATGTGAGTTTGGGTGAGAGCAGAAAGATGTTTTTTCTTTTCCCTTTGCTGTACTGAAAGTTAAGAGCTGTTTCTGAACCTCTGACAATAATACTTCAACCATCCCAGCCAGGCGTAGGGTACGTTCTGATTGCCTTTGTGTTTTTTCCTTTTCAAAGGAAACGCAGTGCTCTGCCTGGCTCTTCAGTCTGTGCTGCAACCGCATTTGTAGCCCCCAGTGCAGAATAAAAGCTCTGCATGATGCACAACTGCTCACACCTCTTCTCCAGTTGCTCACTATGGGTTGGAACTAGAGACTTGTTTTGACCATAATAAGCAAGCATTTGGATTAGAGAACAGCCAAGTATAAAGCTGCCTGGCAGAGCACCCTCTTCTTTGGTTGAAGATCAAGGTTGGAACTACCATGAAACCTTGTGTGATTTGCTGGGTGCCCCAGAAATGAACTCTGACCCAGATGGGATTCCCAGCTACAGAGCATGGCTGAGTTGGCAGTTCTCTGTTCTTCTGGAAAGTTACCCCTCAGACAAACAGCAACCTTGCATCTAAGCATGGGAAAATATTTTCTTCCTAAACTTGGCTCCTAATTCTTTGAATAACTCTTTTTTTTTTTTTTTTAAACAGCCGTTCAGTCAGTCTGTCCTCTCTTTCAGTGGGAATAAGTAGCAGAAGTACACACACAGTACCTTAAAGCACTGAGAGTTGGTTGAGTGGAGTTCTGGGCCAGGGCTTAATCTGAGCATAAGCAGGTGGGTTTGCCCTCTTTCTGTGATAATGTGCCACAACCATATGTAGCATCTTACTCCAGGTTGTGTTCAGGAGCTATTCTCCCTCATCATTGCCTCCCAGCCCTCTTGGAGGCTGAGTCCCAGCTATCTGGGGAAATGGCTTGCAGAAACTATGTACAGGGGAAATAAAACAGGTAGGTTGCTTCCTCTGAAGATTGCTTTTCCCATTACAAATATATATATGTATAGTCTACTGTATATATAATTTACTACTTTAATCTCAAAAGATAGAGTAGAACTCAAAAAGGCTCAGAGAAGGCTGACAAGGATGGTTATGAAGGGTCTGGCACAGCTTTTGCACCAAGGGGTTGCTTAGTGGGCTGGGAGTCCTCAGCCTGGACAGGAGTTGGAGACAAAAAGGCTTGGGAATGTAATAGTCTATAAAATCAAGTGTTATGTGGTTACGAAATAGTTTGTCTTCTCCATTATGAGAAATAAGGGACATCAAACAAAGCTAGCAAATTGCAGATTCAGTGCAAACAGAAGGAGGCTCTCTTGTGCTGCACCGTTCCTAGCTGAGGGATATTGTGACTATGGGAAACCTGTGGGTTCAGGTGAGACCTACAAATCCTATGAGAGAGTGCTGTGGAGGGCTACTGCATGTATATAAACAGCAACTGGCTCAAAGTCTCTGAGCTGTGAATGCTGGTGAGGATGTGGCCGTACGCTTTCCCTGTTCTTACCCCTCCCTGGCCATCTGCTGCAGAATTCAAGGCAGAGTACTGGCCAAAACAGTCCTTTCAGCTGACTCACTACAATCACTCCTCTGTTCTGTAACACATTTTATGGCAAAAGATGTGTGGTACTCATGGAAGGTTTCTGTGGTCTTGCAGAGATCCGTAGCTCGACGTTCTCGGAGAAGCACTGATGGCTCTGTTTCTCTCCAAACCCAGATCTCATTGTGTGAGCATGGCAGCCCCCCTCTCTTCCTGGAAGCCTGAGCTCATGCTGCACTGCTGTGATATGTAGAAAGCCCAGTGGGGCTGTGGCACGGGAGGGTAGAGAAGTCCTGCTTTGGCTGAGAATTTGGAATTGGTCAGCACTATCTGCAGGTGGCACAGCAGATGTGGGAGCTCGGCTTTGACTGGTGTCACGCAGATTGCCTGTGACGTGTCAGCCAAAAAGCAGTCCCTCTTGGTAGAGGCATGAAGGAGCTACGGTGCTCTTCTTCCATGGAAGCAGTCTGTTTGCTGGCTTGTGGTTTCCTGTACTGCATGAGGATGTGTGCACTAAAGTGTTTGAAATAGTCAGAGAAAGCTTTTATAGGATTTGAATCATTACATAAATGAAGGGTAATACTCTGGTGATTTGTCAGCATTATTAATAAAAGATTAGATTCTCCAGGAATTTGATCTCCTGCTGGGTTAGAGAGCATTACAGTGAGACTTTATTCAGTTTTATAATGGATGAAGGCAATGAAGTGTAGTGAAACAGGGCTAGCATTCGCAGTCCAAGTGAGCACGCAGCATGTTGGTGGTTTGGTGGGGGAAAGTCAGGCAACAACCGTTCAAACGTGTCAGACCAGCGGGGCAGAGCTGTTGCACAGCACCGAAAAGCCTTCAGAAGCACTGAGCCCTTTAAAATAGTGGAGTGGCTAAAAGCAAAAGTGGGCTGGCGCACCCTGATGCGGGCCCCGCTCTCCTGGTACACTGCGGAGGCATGCGTCCCTCTGAGGCACATGATCTTGAAGGGCCTTGTGATGTACTTGAGAAAGGCTTTTATTCACTCGTCCTCACTTCTTGCAGAGCTGCCCGTCTTTGAAGGGCCTGCCATGGCAAATTGGTGGTGCATACAGAGTGCAAGCCCCTGCTCTGGTGACCATGGATTGCCATCCAATTTCTGAAGGGATTTCTCTCTGCTTCCATGAGCAAGCCAGGCAAACTGGGACTGTGACCAGGAAACTGTTCCTGTGCCAAGTAGTTAATGAATGTGAGGAGAGCAGAGATGCTTCCTGATTTTTCTGTGTCTTGCAATACCAGTGGATGCAGCAGCATGATGAGAGCTGTTTGTCTGCTCCTGCTGATCGCTGTTCCTCATGTGCTGTCAGGTCTGTTGTGTAACACCAGCAGTGCCAGGGTGACCTCGAGAGGGACCGCAGGGTATGCGAGCAGTGTGTGGACATTGATCTGCCTGGCTTCCGTTTCCTTTGCAGGCTGTGTGCCGCGGACGCTGGCTGATGTGCATTAACCATGTTTGGGTTTGTCTGGTTTGTCAGAGAGGTTTGGCGCTGGGGCACACCATCCTGGGATGGAGGGAAATCAGATGTGATTGGGGCAGTGGTGAGAGCAGCCCTCATCAGCTTGAGTGCACCAGGATCCCCCTTGAGTAAAAATGAAATGAGCCAGGATTGAGAGAGGGAGAGATGAGGAGGAGGAGCAGGAACTGATCAGATGGGGAGGGTTGATAAAATGGAGGGGCATGGAGCAGATGGTGAGGAGGAAAGGGAGAATGGGAAAATAGCAGAATAAAAGAATGGAGGGTAGAAGGTCAGAGAGGAAAACAGAAGGGGACTTTTCTTTTTTTTTTTTTTCCCAATACACACTCTCAGAGGTGACAGCAGGGAGAGTCCTGCTGTGGCCAGGCTGGGAGCCTGGTGCATAGATTTAGTGTGGGGTCGGGCTCCTGCCGTTTGGTTTATTTTCACTGTGTTGCCCAAGGCTTTATGTCATGTGATCCTTTGGTAGGAGCAGCCGTAGGCTCTGATACTGCAGCAACCAATGCCTTGTGCTGTCCCTTACTAGTTCTCATCTTCAGTCAGATCCCTCTTTCCCCTTCAAGGTCCTGATTTTCTCTGAACTCGGAGCACCTGCATGCAGAAGCTCTGCTCATCAGCTACCACCATGCCATTGCTGTTCTAGTTCAGTGGCTTTTTTTTTTCCTGCTCTCTAGTTTTCCCACAGCTTTCCTTCCTTGTGCATTTCAAGTCCCAAAAGCAGCCCCTGCCCTTCCTGCATGTCCCTTGCTTGGGCTCAGCAGTTGTCTTTATTATAAATCTCTACTGTTGCTTGGCATTAGGCATCACATGCTTTCAGCACCTGTGCAGAATGGGATTACACCTCTGGTCTCCTTGGACTTTGCCCAGGAATAGGAAATGGGTACAGAGTGTGCAGATCTGTGCTTGCCGCTGTACCTCAGCTGCACATCATCCTGTGTTCCTGAGAATGAATTGGTTGTCTAGTAATTTTATGGGGTTTATAGGGCCTATATTTGATTGCAAAAGAGAAGGCTCTGTTGTGCTTTCCCTTCAGCTAACCTGTTTGCAGCTAACTTATACTGGCAAACCTTTGGTGGGGATATGTGTTCGCAGGCAGAAAGGAATACTGACTGCTATTCTTAAAATATAACTGATGCCTTATATACCAGTGGTCCCACTGCAGGACTGGTCAGTAGCAAGGCTGGCAGCTTCCTCTTCTTGCTGAGTAACCATGGCACTGCCTACAAACTACGTGTGCAAATGCTAGAGCTCTGCAGTGTTAGCAAGGAACACAAGATGTGCAGGGGTAATGTATGACTGGTGGGGAGGGGAAGTTCAGTGGGATCTTCTCTCTTAGCAACAGTATCGGTTTGACCTGGAAGTTACAGATAAGCAGAAATCAGGCATCCAGGCATGGTCATTTAATGACCCATTCTAGAACTAAGTAATCCGATTTTTCTTTAGTTCATTTACCTCCTGCATGTTCAGTCATGACTCCAGAGCTGTCATCAGTGTGTGGCGGAAGGAGTGTATATTTCCATTACTGTCTGGCTGTGGAAATAATTGCCTTTCAGGACAATTTCCATACAGGACAATTACCTGTACTTTCTGGGAAGGCAGATGCAGAGTCACTGGATTCCTTCCATCTCCTCAGCAATTGATAAATTATCTCTACTCTGTAGCACTTACTCACTTGTGTTGCTTCTCTCCACAGGCACGTAAAAGCAAAGTCAGAACCAGTGGACTTCTGTCTGATGAAACAAGCTCAGAAACAGAGGCTTTTGTAAGTACTCAGTTATCAGATGTCCAGTCTTCCTGCTCAGCATCGCAGAATGGTTGAGGTTGGCAGGGACCTCTGGAGGTGCTCTAGTCCACCCCTCTGCTCAAGCAAGGTCACCTACAGCTAGTTGCTGAGGACCACATCCCACTGGGTTTTCAGTATCTCCAAGGATGAAGATCACAAAACCTCTCTGTGCAAACAGTTCCAGTGTTTCAGTCTTAACACACCTGAAGGCCCTAGAACTGGTGGCAGCTTTGAATCTCCCCTTTACATAGTGCAGGCTATTTGCAGGTGTCCTTCTGTTTCAGTTCTACCAGACTCAGTCAGTTCTGGATGGTTTCAGTCCATTTGCACTTCTGTTTCATATAACATCTAAGAGAGCACAGGAAGCTGCACTTGCTCCTTAAAGAATTCATTTTTCCTGTCTTATTGAAAAGAAGGACCTGGTTTGGGCCTTCTATGTAAGATCTCTGGGCTTTCAGGAAAACCCACACCAACTGTTTCTACTGGCCACAGTTGTCTTGATTTTTGGCTATACCAAGCGACAAAGCACTTGCTGTGTCCCTCTGTGTGGCACAGACAACGTGGTTGTCAACCAGGAGGTGCATCCCTTTTCTCAGCTTGCTGAGCTGGGGCTGCAACACTCAGCTGTGGCTCTGTCTCTTAAGACGTTAGGCCCGTGTAGTTTTAGCTGATACACTTCTGGAAAGCCTTGAGCGGTCGTGTAGGTGAGGAGCTCTTGAATGTCTGCAGTCAGCTTACAGCTGCTCTGCTGGAACACCTCTGGAATGTCAACTTAAAAGCCTGACATCCCTTACGGGGACAGCTGTGCATTGGCATCTGCCAAACCGTTTCTTGTGAAATGAAGCACTCAATTACTTTTGAGTAATTCCTGGACTTTGCGAAGAGTCTAGCAATTCCTTTTTCCTCTGTATAATCAATTGGATATTTTATACCAACACCAGGCATCAAGAACTTCATTGTCCCTCAGCGCAGTTCTCCTGGAGCTAGACCCTGTGATCTGAGAGTGTTTGCTTTCTGTGATGCCTTCTTCTGCTGTTTCCGTCAGTTCTGGGCCATTCCACTTCACACTGGGGCTGAGAACAGTCAGTCTACAGATCCTAACATTACTCTTCAGCACTCTGTGAACATCCTTTTCTGCCTGAAACTCCCTAGTATCTGTGCTGCAATGCCTTTTTTGCTCAGTTCTGCCTTTCTGGATGAGTCCTTCGTTGGCTTATTGCAGAAGCTGAAGGGTCATGGCCTGGAGTGCCACCAGCATCCTTTTGTGGTGGAGATCATGGGTAAAGAACACTCCTTGGAGGAGGGACTTGTGAATAGACCCAAATAGGCAACTCCACCACCATCTTCCTTATCAACAAGCTGATGTGAGATTGCCTGCCTGCCTCTGTCTTTCCCTCTGTACAAAACTGGACAGATGCAGTCAGTACTGGCATGTATACTACCTTGGTGGTCTGGGAAGTCTGTTGTTCTTGGGAGGGAAAAGGTTTGGAGGAAGATCTTGAGCTTTATTATCTAGGACTTTAGTTAGGATTGGAGGAAGCCTCCCCACATTGCCCTGGCTGCCAAAACCCGAGCTTCAGGTTTGACTTCTCTCTGTGTTCCTCCTTGAGGGGTAGGACCAACATTGAAGGGGAAGGGGCTGTAGTAGGGGGGAAACGAGCTACTACACGCTGCAAACTGAAGAGCATTCTGCTGATTGCAACTACCACCAAGAACACGGAAATGTGTCTGGCTGGGGTATGGAGAGCCAGGGAGTCTGGGGGAGATGGGGAGGCCGCAATGGATGTGACTTATATATATAATGTGACTTAAATATGTATTTTTTTGATTTTACACTCCTTCTGCTTTGTTCTTTTTCCTCCCTGCTTGTTTGCTTTTTAAAAGAAGATCATTTTCAGAGCAAACAGCTGTGACTAAGTGTTACAGAGAGGTAATTCTGTCCTGGTGTCTAAGGAGTGTTGCTTGTAGGATTACCAACCCTCTATGTTGAGCAATAAACAGTCAGTAGATGAGCTCTCAAGTGCAGAATCTGCTTCTGTGCTTACGCACTCTGAAGTAGTTTTCATTCTGCGTGGATTTACCAGATACCCACAATCTCTTTCCCGATTTACTAGCGAAAAGGTCTGAAAAATTTCCAAGTGATGAGGGACACTAATATGATAGTTTCTGTTTGTGACATGAGATTGAGCCGCTGGCTCTCACAGAGCTAGCAGCAATTTGAGCATTGTCCTTGGGTAATTTATGTCCATTTCTTGCATTATTTCTTTCTGAGGTTTACACTGAAGGCAATTCTGTCTGTATAGAAACCCGCTGCATTATGAGCTTTTTTCTTCTCAGTTCCTTTTGCATGAACCAATTGTGTGTTTTTTTTTCTCTCCTCAGAGAGGAGGAAGTGGCATGGTTTCATGAGGTCATTGCAAATCCCACGTACAAAGCCAACCCCCTCATGGCCATCAGTGAGCATCTCTCCAAGAGGCTGAGGCAGGAGGAGGAAGGTAAACCCCTCTAGGGCATCAGCTGGGACCAAATGTGCAGCTGGAGCTGGTGCAAGGGCTCCAGGCCACAAACGAGCACACATCACTAACATGACCTCTCAGCCATGTCAGTCCTCAGAAAAGAGTCCAGCATATTCTTAAACCCAACAGTCCTGTTTTCTGTCTGCAGGAATAATGCAGCTCTCTCCTGACAGTGGCGGCTGCTCCTTGGCAAGCAGCCTGCAGAGAGCAGGGTGTTCTGTGTGATCTTTGTGCAGACATTAAGCTCCCTGTGAAGCGTCTTGACACCTCTTCTCTTCTTGTGAGCAGGCACAATTTCTTAACTCGTGCCAGTGGCAATGTATCTGCATTTTCTTCCCTCCCAATCCTTGCTGACAACTATGAAAAGAGGTTCACTGCCATTCTTTCGTGATTGTTTAAGACCCCAAGCCCTGAGGCCCAGAAGATTGTTGTAGATCTGTGTAAGGACTGATGCTGCTGTTCAGAGACATTGTTTTATGTGAAGAATTTAGCTTTGGAATAAATGCATTCACACAGTACTGAGTTTGTCTGGCTCTTGTTTTGGTAAATACTAATTGAAATACGAGCTTATTCCCATCACTGGAAAAATTACTTAGAAGAATGTTTTTTCTTCCAAGTATATAGTGAACTGCTAGACTGCTGCTGCAGCATGCAACAGAAGACACCTGAAATCATTGCAGGTTATGTTTAACTCACAGTAAAGGCTTGCTTCAGCCCATGGTCACACAGGGGTAGGGAGAAAGCCCCAAGAAGATCACTTGGAGTGGAGTCTGGGAATCTTGGGAGCAAAGTGTGACTTGCTGTGGTGGGAGGAGTGAGGGAAATGGACGGGTGGGACCTGGTGGGAGGTGAGCTTTTGGACCAGTGGGAGTGGTGGGAGCTGCCAGACTTCACTAGGCAGGAGGCCACAAGAAGGCCTGGCTCTAATTTGGGGTTAGGACTATGAGAACCTGCAGCCCCTTCTCCAAAGTCCTTCAGCCCTCTCGCCCTGCATCCCTGAGCTAGCAATAGACACTGCCTGCATTCTCCATTTCATCCCCTTCCCTCCCCTCCCCAGTCTCCTCTCCTCTCTGTTAGCCCCTTCTGATTTCCATCTCAGTCAGCAAGACAGTCTAGGCAGACTGGTCAGTTGGTCACTTTACCAGTACCGTGTTCTCCCCATACTTGCTTTATCTTTCTGTGTCCGTCTCCAGAAACTGACACAGCTGTAGAAAAAAGGTGCATGCCCAGGGGAGCAGAGGGGTTTGATGGATATTTTCTCCAAGGAGGTACTTGTAGAGTAAGGAAGAGCAGGGATTTTTTTTTTCCATCTGATGTGCTTGTGAAGGTGGTTGTGACTGTGGAAAGTGAGGTGAATTAAATGTGTTAAGAGGAATTTTCACGTCAGGCAGGAGCAGTGAACACTGAGCTTTGTTGGCCTGATGGCTGTCTGCCTCCCAAGCAAAGCAACCTGTAGGAGAGAAACACAAGCTGCTTCCTCTCTGCGACCCTCTGCCTGTGCTTTGCTCCAGGCCTGGGAGCATTTGGGAATTGGAGGGAGGCTGGAAGAGGTTCACTGGCATGAGGAGCCTGCAGATGTGTGGTCACCCCCAAATGAAGATGTAGCCCGTGTGCCTTGAGTACGTGCTCTGTGCAGGCAGCGTGGGTTTGTTCCCAGCAGTTGCTCTGAGAGCAGCAGAGCTAAGGAAACTGAGTCTTCACCTCCAGGCCCTCCATTCCTGGTGCCTGTGACTTGTGCCAGAGAAGTCTCCTGCAGCTCCCTCTGTGCCTCATGCTCCTGTGAGCCAGGCTGGACACAATGAAGGGCAGGTGGCCCTGGGACCAGGACACCGTGCACTAATGGCTCTCCTTCCAGTGAGCTGCAGCCCCAGCTCTGAAGTGCTGGCCTGTGGCTGCTGTTGTTGGTTGTGGCTCCCAGCGGAACAAGATGTGACTAAGGTACGGACCAAGCTGAGGTTTTGGGCTTCGTTTTGTCCATAAGCATACTGTTAACCCATTTGCTCTGTCTTGTAGATAGCTGGCTCCTGAGAAAGATAGGATCCTGTGCTTAAAAGGAGGGAAGGCAAGAGCAGAAGGTGAAGACATCCAAGTACAAAGGAATATAAAGATTGCTCCTCTTGTTCTTGTCTTCTTGTTCACTAGCAAGTGAATAGGGCACTCAGCATGTCTGGAGGGCAGGAGGCAGGTAAGAAGGCTTTAATGACATGTTGGAGGACTTTTATTGCTTTTCTTCTGTACTGTGTGGGAGTTTGCAGCTCTCTTTGTCTTGGGTTTTTTTAGATACCTTTAGATACCATGTTTTCGTAACACATGAAGAGAGTCCTGGCCTCCTTGCAGGGCCAGATCATGCAGTGGCTGACCTCTGCCCTTCCACTTCCATTCACAGCACTGGTGATGTGCTGCTCTGCACTGTCATAAAATGGTGAGATAGTTGGAGAGAAGCCATGGGCAAGTTTATGAAATTCCATTCTGGGTTTTGTGCTGTGGGCATGATCTGGCTGCCTATATCCCTCCCCTCGGAGATGCAGGCTGTGCATTCTGACTGCTCCAGCAGGAGCAGTGATTTTGTTCAACAAGCACTAATTTCCTGGGCGTTGTGCCTGACTGACAAGACCATCCTTTAAGGCCTCTGAAGGGTTAGTTGGATGGTCCCATGCCCATTTACTCCACACCAGTTTCTTCCTAATAACTTCTCCCTGGGGTGAAAAGAAATCTGAAAGGATATCATTTTCTGTCTTACCAGATGATTAGTTTCCTTCTCACAGACAGTTCCAATTAACTTCAAGTTGAATTATTGCTTGGATGGCCTGAACTGCAGTGTTAGGGCAGATTCTCAGCTGGCAGAAGAGCTAGGTACAGGTAGGTTCTGGGGTAGATGTTGCTGTGGGTCACATGCCAAGGGACCACCTTGTTTTGTCTCTGAAAAATAAATTCTAACAGAAGTGCATCCTTTTTTTCATCTGGTGTAATGTGTGATAGAAGAAGCCCAGAAGTTTGGTTCTGGAGTGGAAAAGGGATTTCTGTGTGTAAAACCAGACCTGAGCACTTCGTCTGGACCCTCAAAAGGCACCGTCAGGATGAAGGGTTTGTGTAGTTTGTGTTGCTCTTCCAGGCTGGCATCAAAGCAGGAACTGTTCACAGGTCTCAGCCTGGTGCCCTCAGGTTGCTAGCTGCAGTGTTTGTGGCTAAAGCTGGTAAGTAGAATTGATCTGTCACTGTAAATTTGGACACCAACAGCTCTGTCATCTGACACTTTTCCCCTACTCAGTGTGGTTGCTGTCTCATCCTTTCCTTTCAAATCACTGGGAGCCAAGACAGCTGAAGTCTTATTACCTGGGAAGCAAAGGGGTGACTGGAGAGGTGGGTGATAGCAGCAGTGAAGGCGTTGATCTGAGTGACCCCACTCCATGCTATATGGTGGCTGTGTTCATGCTTGTGGCCTTTCATCTCCATGTGCAGCATCACTGTGCATCACATGGCTTACCTTTTCTTTACCATGGATGGGCTAATGTTGTCTAGTTCTCGCATTGCTTAGCCCACTGTTTGAAAATTTTGGTCCCCTGCCTATTTAGCAGCAGTTAAACATGACTGTTTGAAAGCGTAGTTCACAGCCTGCTGCTGCAGGCATCTCCTGCCCACACCATCCTTGCAGTTGAGCAAAGAACTTACAATCTGCCAGGAAACAGGCATCTGGGACACAAAGTTGTCTTCTCAGTTGGCATGTTTTCAGGATGATAAAAGCTTTCATGTGTTTTTTTTTTGGTTGGTTAGTTGGTTGTTTGGTTGGTTGATGGGTTTTGTTGTTGTTTGTTTATTTGTTTGGTTGATTTTTATTTGGTTTTGTTTGTTCTGTTTTCTTTAAGATAGCAGGGTGGGAAAAAATAGCTTCCAAGCTGTAAAGGGTAGTTATGCTGGAGGGAAGGGCGGGGGCCTGACCTGGCAGCTCTAGACTTTGCAAGATGTGAGTAAGCAGTGAATGTACTGCAAACTCAGGGCTGGAAAAAAAATAGGGCTGCTTTTTGCAGCTGCTTTTCTTTCTTGTTGGTGATTTTGCTCACAGAAACTGTATGTGAAAGCAGAAACCTGGGTATCCTGCCCATCTGATGGTGCCAGTGGATATTTTCTGCTACGCTCAAAGAACACAGTGCGGCGGGTGGAGTGAGATTCTCCTTTACGAGCAGCTCATGGGTAGTTGTCCTTGATTCACGGATTGCAAAGGCTTTTTTTTTTTTTTTTTATAGCAGCTGTAGCAACACCTATGTTTCTCCCTGGTACCAGCAATGGCACCTTATACGTTGTTTCTTCTGGCCAGAGGTTGCATCGGGCCAGCTGCATGTCTCATGAAAGCATGGTGAATCACAGGACCTGGGCCTTATTCATTTAACACAAGCGAGTCACTATGGCATGTATGGCAAACTCCCTCCTTTCTTCCACTTGATGGCTTCTCTGCCCTGGAAAGCTTTCCTAGCACGCTTCATGCAAGGAGTCACCTGGTCCCCTTCTGTGGTGGTTTTGCCTTGCTGTGCAGCTGAAATCCACCGCAACGGCTCTCTCACTCTTCCTCCTTAAAGAAAAAATGGGAGAAAATATGATGGAAAGGGCTCAAGGGTTGAGATAAGGACGGAGAGATCACTCAACAGTTATCATCACGGGCAAAACAGACTCAGCATAGGGAGATTAATGTAATTTACTGCCTATCAGTAGCAGACCAGAGCAGTGAGAAACTAAAACCAAACTAAAACCACCTTTTTCCCATCCACCCTCTCTACCTCCTCTGTGCCTGGCAGCAGTGCCTGGCTCATGTCTTGGTCTGGTGCAACTCCAGACCCTTGGCTGCATTCCTCACCCTGTCCTTGGGGTGCCAGTGGCAACCAGTGCAGAGCACTGGTGATGGGAACATCGGGCCTCTGCTTCAGCATGGTTGCTCTTCTCTGCTGTCTGGGACCCGAGCAGGCTGTGATTCAGCCCAGCTGTCATTTTCCGTGCTGCAGCCTGGACTGGGCCTTGTCGCCCATCCAGCTCCACAAGTCAGTTCCCCAGGGAGCACAGTGGCTTGCAGAAATGGAGATCCTGGGGCACTAGAAAGACATATTTTTCCTCTGAATAGTAAGTGGCGCTGAGCTTCCTTCTTCCGTCCCTGTCCCTGCATGCTCTGCCTGCACAGCACGGGGACTGCTCCGGTCAGCAAGCTGCCTCTGGCCAGTCGTGCTGCAGGGTGTGTGGCCAGCCCAGCGTTCAGGAGGATCTGAGAGGTTCAAGCTACAGGGATTCTTTCCCCTTCCAGCGAAGAAAGAATGGGGTAAAATCTGAGTATGCCTGGCAGAGCAGAGACCGAGCATTAATGACCTTCCTTCTTGCACGCTCCAGGAAGTGCAGCAAACCCTTTCTCTGCAAGGCATTATTTTTCCCTCCAGATGCCCTTTTCCCTAGCTGATCCTTACATTTCCCAGATTTTATGAAGCCTCTTGGGCACGTGGAGGTGTTTATTTTGCTCATTATCTACAGTGCAAGTACTTCTGAAACCAACCCAAGATGGGTTCCTTGCAGATGTAGCAAGAGCAGCAAGAGGGAGCCTGAGGAAATACAGTTGCATGCAATACTGAGCTGCTCAATGTTTTGGAAGCAGACGAGATTGGCACCAGCACATCTTCCTTTCATCCACACGTTGCATGAGAGAGGAGGGAGGTGAATCATCTGACCACAGCTTTGCTAGTGGCTTGTCCCTGCCCTGAAGCATGAGTTTCACCATAGTTTTTTGCAGCATCCTTTGTCCATTGCTTTTTCTGCCCTTGATGGCTGTCCTGCTGAGACATGTCATCACCTTGCCTCGTCCTGCCTTTTTCCGGAGTGCTCAAGGAGAGGTAGAACAAGCCAGATTCACAGGGATTCCTTCTCTGAGGGATGAAGTCCTGCTCCTGCTCTTCACTTCCTGACCTTTAACCAGTTTCTAATCCCAGGAGGTCTCTACCTCTTATCCTGCAGCAGCTCAGTTTCTTTAAAAGCTTTTGAGCATTCTTTAAGAGCTTAAGAGCATTGCCACGTGCTGTTTGGAAGTCTTTGTAAAGCTTTGTTAATTGGATCTCCTTTATCTCTGTACTTACTGTTTCCTTGCAAGGGAAAATCATACGCTGTGATGGTAAATCTTCCCCAACATAACTGTTTGGGCATCTGCTGATTCTGCTCTTGCAGTTTGCTTCAGTGCGAGGCATTTATCTGGTAGCTGGCTTTGTGTTTTTATTTTGACAAAGAGTCCAATTCAGACATTTTCTCTGCAAAAGACAGTGTTGCCTCCCAGCAGCTAGTGAGCTGCATTTCAGGGTGGAAGCAGAGCAGCGGCTGGATGAGACCTGGGGAGCACTGCATGAGGGGCATCTGGCTTGGCATGCTGCTGCCAGGAACCCAGTGGTAGACAGAGATGAATTTCTGGTCTGTAAACCCCAACGCCTTTGGTTTCTTGGGGAAAAAAAAAAAGAAAAAAGAAAAAAAAAAAAGGTTTTGAAATGGGTTGCACTTCCTAAGCACAAATTTATGTATCAAAGTTAGAGTTGCGATTAAAATCAACAACAACAACAATAAAAAACAATATTTGAAGGTGATAAGATGCACAGATGAAAGGAAAGTGCATTATATGCTGAAAAAAACATTTCCAAAAACATGCAGAATAAATGGTCATCTTCAGCTCCCTGAAGCTGGTCCTTTGTTGGTGCCCGAGGAGCAAGAGTCACAGCTTGTTAATTCTCAGCCCGGTCCATAAACCTTGGTGGGTGGGGGGGGAGTTCCAGCAGCTCATACTGGGACTGGTGTCAAGATCAACTCTCCTGTTGGAGATTTATTGGATGAACAGTGGCATGAGAATTTGTGTGGTGTCTTTTTTTCTTAACAAAGTCAATTGTTTCCTTATGAAGATGTTGTTAAATGGCACAAACAAAACGGGGCTTTGCCAGAAGCACCATTAAGATTTAGACCTTTGCATCCAAATGCTCTGGGATTTCCCAGATCACTGGTTTCAAGTAGGATACATAAAACTATAATCTAAGGATTTCTCTCTGCTTTAACGATCAGTGTTTCATGCCAGAAGGGGTGTGCCTCTGCTCTGGGATGGTGTCAGTTACCCGGTTTGAACTTGCTGTGATTTGTGCACGAAACACTCCTGTTGCTGTACAGGTCCATTTGTGTCAGCTCCGTGTGGCTCGTTGTCCCTGTGCCCTGTGGTAGAGCTCCGTCTATCCCCTGATGCCACCTACGGGTTCGGTTCGCTGTGCTGCCATGGGGCAGTGAGGATGTGGCAGGGAGGTCCAGACCCCTTGTGCAGCCAGCTGCCATCAGCTTTAGTCAAGTGAGGATTTCGATGTTTTAGTCTAGTACAGGCTCTCTTTGCAACCAAGTGAGGCACAGCTGGGAGACAGGAATCCAGCCAAGATGTCTGAAAGGCTGTCGTGGCTGCTGGGAAACTCAGCTGCGTGGTGGGGCAGGCGGGGCGGGGAAGGTCAGTGGTGTTCAAGAGGCTGCCAGAGGCAGCGCTGGTTTGTTCGGTGCTAGTAAGGCGCTGGGACGCTTGAAGATGCTCGGCCTGCAGTTTACTGCATAGGATGTGGACAGCTTGAACTGTGGCGTGTGACACATCATTCACTCGATCTTCCTGGGATAGTTATCTTGATTTCAGTGGCACAAGTAGAAGAGGAAGCTGAGACAAAGAAATATCCAAAACAGGAAGCCACTGCAAAGGGAACAAATGTCAGGGCCTGTGTAGGTGAAGCAGATGATGCTGGAACATCCTCCTAGGGGAAGAAGATATAAGAAGAGATAACAACTCCAGCACACGCACCCCTTTGTCCCATGCTCAGCCAGCCTGGCAGGACAGATGGATGAATGGCAGAAGAGAGGACAGACTGTTCTCGCAGCTGAAAACTTGTTCCATATTTAAACATGCCATTTGTCCAACGTTACCTCTGTTTGAGGTATTGAGGGGCAGGAATCAGCAAATGCAAGGGGGAGGCAAGAAAGAGAGCTGCTTACTTGGGGGATATTGCTGTTCCCAGCCCGTGGCTCTCCACAGGCTTTCCCAGGTGGTTGGCTGGTCAAACCCAGGCTCTAGCACATCCCAACAGCGTCTGCCCTCTCTGAAGCTCCTGGCCTCAGCTCCTCCTATTTTATTGCTGATTTGTGATGTCCAGGGGAGGCCACGACATTGCCACTTCCTTAAACCACAGAGACTCTGTGCTTGATTTGCTGATTGATGGTTTGGCATCCTCCTTAGGGAGGAAGACTTCATGTTTTTGGCAAAAAACCTTGTGAATGCATGTGCCAAACTCCACGATGCCATAGCTGAAAGGGGAGGAGCAGTGCTCTGACACTGCGGAGTAGCTAAATGACCACCCTGTGGGTTAATCTCACTCAAAAGCAATGCAGTTTTTTTTCTGTTGGTTGGTCACATGGAGACTCAGCTCTTGCACTGACAGTGGAGCCATGGCCCAGAGATGTGGCCAGCAGCTTGGCTCTGGAAGAGGTGTTGGTACACCGGGACAAGACAATGTGCCTGTGTTTACAGCTATTTTGGATATGTTTAATCTGAGTGTGTTTACAGCTATGCTGGGTACATTTAATCACCGCTCGCCAAAGCAAAGGTTAATCTAAACACCTTCCACTTCACTCAGTTAAACAACTACTGCCTGTCTCATGAACTCATCTGTTGGCGGTTTGGGAGCTGGGAGGTATTACTATGGAAGAAGAGGTTAACTCTTAAAGAGCTGCTGTTGTTCTCTGACGATGTACATACCTGCCTGTTGGGAAGGTCTGCCTAGAAGCACAGCAAGGGCTGCTTTGAAGGGTGCCTTGTCTGCCCTGCAGGCATTAGCGTGGGGCTCCTGCTGAGTGCTGCGGGGCTACGGCCAAGTACTGGGGGCTCTGCATGGCTCAGCGTCCAACACGGGCTGCTTCACACAACAGGCAGATGCGGCATCAGCCCTGAGGTCTGCTATCCCTGCATGCTGTTGTAATGCTCACAGTGGCCAGCCTAAGGGCAGTGGCAAACCAGTTCAAGCAATGCGGCCTCACACATTTTTCAGCCTCCTGCAGCCTGTGTTTTGGGATTTCTAAGCCAGAGATGATGTTTTTAATAACCCTTGCTGGATTAGTCTTCCAGTTTTTCCTCCTTGTATTTTGCAACATTTATTTTGTTGCTGTTGTGTTTATTTTCCTTTTTGCACTCCTTCTGGCACAGCTCCATGAAACATCAGCTTGGTCTGCCACACACCAAGGCCTTGCTGCCGAGCAGTAGCGGCCATCCCAGGGCTGTGGGAGCCACTGTCTGGTGCGTTGCTCTGCGGTTATCTATACTGTGTTTCCTCTGCTGCTTTCTTCTGGCCTCCTCAGCCAGCCTTGTGAAGTCCTCCTGCAGTTCTCTGCTTGGTCTTCTCTTTATGACCTTGACATGTGTACTGGCAATAAACCCTGTCACCCTGCTGCTGTCTCCTTCTCCAGGTCATTTATGACAGTGCTGAAGAACATGGTTTGCTGTCTCAGATTCTTGTGCGTCTCCTATGTGAAAACTGTCTGTTGCTTGCACCCTGCATTTCCTATCTTTGTAATGAACAATTTACACCTGCAGAGACCTTTCCCCCTTGTCTCATTACAGCCTGGCACCCTTGGGTGTGTTGGTGGGTAAGCCTGTTGAACACCTGTAGAAGTCCAAGCAGCCTCTGTCAGTTGATCTCCCTTATCCGTGTGTAGAGTTCCAGTAGCTGTGTCCCTTCCCAGGTGCCATGTTTAATCCTGAATTTGCAGTTTCTGCTCTTTAGATTGATTTGTGCAGATCTGCCTGGTGTGGACAGCGTGCTTGGCCTGATCTTCCCTAAATTCTAATGATTTAAAAAATGGCTTTGCAATGGTCACCAGGGTGGTTTCAGCAAAATCTGAGTCAACACGCTTCACTCTTCAGCGGTTTCACCATGGAGGAAACTGACTTGGTTTCAAGTGATCCCACCAGCCACATGCTTAGTACTGAGGACAGACACTTCTAAGACTACCACCAACGGATGTTCTGCACTTTGGCATCTTGGCCAGTGGGGTGAGGAGATGGTAGCATTGCTGCTGGTATGAAGTCACCTTGGTCATGCATCCCCTTTCCTTTGGCTGTGAGCCGGGAGGCAAGCCCAATGAGCTCTGCTCTGCCTCTGCCCCCCACAGACCTGTCCCAGCCCCTCTGTCTGGGGGTGATCCTGCTGACAGCACTCCCCTCGGACCAATGGGTCCCTGTGCTGCCTGTGGCTACACTCCACGCACTCCACCAAGCAGGGGCTTGGTGTTTACTGCTGATGTGTTCCCTGCCACTTCCCACCCATCCCTGTGGCTACGCTGCTAGGTGGAGACAGAGGCACCTACAAACAACAGAGCAGCTCGCTGTTTTGGGAGTGCCTGGGCTTGCAAAATGCATCTCCTGGCATCTCCTGCCTTCAGGAGTAATCAGCCATGCCAGGCATGGCAACCCATGTGAGCCAGAAGCCAGCACCCAGTTTGGGTGCTTGTGGCCATGTGCCAGTCCGGTGTCACCATCCCACCTGCAGATAGAGTGCAGGGCATCACATATGCGTGTTGGTGCCATTCAAGGTTTGGTGCAAGCATGGCGCTGCTGAGCTGGATTGATTCACGCACTGGCCTCGGAAATTCATGCTACAGATTGTGTGGAAAGCAGAGTTATTGTGTATTGACATCTGCAAGCGTGTAAAATCAATCACACACAAAGGAGGCAGTAGGAATACAGGCACACATATTACAGGCAGTCCCTGGCTTTGGGAGGAGGGCCAAGGGCCAGCACCTTCTCAACCCCTTTCAGCCCATCAGTGGGCATGGTCACTCTGCTTTCTGAGTGCTGTGATCCTCATCGTTGTCAGTGTTACCAGACAAGACGCTAAATGCTCAGTCTTGTCCTCCTGCTTCTGCCCTGGTAATGGTTTCCCCAGTGCAAGTTCTCCAGGTGGGCAGAGGTCCTGTTTTCCTGGCAGGACAAACTGCTCTGGCCCATGACACAGAGGTGGACTTGAAGAATGCAGTTTCATTGCTGATCTTAAAGAAAATAATAATAATAATAAAATCCTCAAATAGGAGCTAGTGTTAAATTCCTTGAGCTGGAAATAAAATATGATAAGGAAATGCACACAGGAGGTGAAGGTTTCCTGGACGTGAAGGTTTCCCCAGCCAAGAGCTGCTTGCCTGCAGCTCGCAGGCGATGCTGCTTACAGGCAGGGCAGAGGACTCTCTCCAAGGGAGGAAGTATAAAAATAGGTTGTTTCCAGCACAGTCTTTTGTGCTGGTCCACTTCATCCTCCCCACGAGTGTGTGCATGAATCCCCACCCTGCCATGAGCAAATGGGGTGAGGGAACAAACCAAGTACAAGCAGAGCAGCTGTTGGTGCTGTGTATGTGCACGAAGCAACTGGAAGGGCGCTCAATGTAACGCAGTAATACATGTGCTGCCACCTAAGCACTCTAGGGAAGTGGGTGAGAAAGCAGAGTAAGCTATTAGTGAGAGGTTTTAATAATATTGAGGTGTTTGATACAGCAATACTTACAATTTTTATCTGATTGGTATCTGTATGACACTCCTCTGATAGCTGGGCACACTTCACCCTGAGACAGGGCACATTGCCAGTGACCCAGGTGTTGCAGTAAGGCTGCTGGCAGCTTTGCTTTCCCATTCCTTATGTGAGTGCTTGCCCAGCTTGTCAGGTAGGTGGGCAACGGACAGAACAACCAGCTTGCACAGGGCTGAAAAGACTTACAAAACCAGAGTTCAAAGGCATACAGTATAATCACATTCTGTCTATACGTTCCCTCCTTTTCGATCCTAACTGCTTTAATGAATGGTTTCTTTTTCTGTTGGCTGGCAAGCTGTCGTGGGTTTATGTAGCAAGGTTTTGGTAGCAGGGGGCCATAGGGGTGGCTTCTGTGAGAAGAATCTAGAAGCTGCCCCATGTTAGATAAGGGCCCGGCTGATGGCCAGAGCTGAGCCAGTAAGCAATACTATCTGTGCCTCTGTGAGAGCCTGTTTAAGAAAGGGAGAAAAACTTCTGGGCAACAGCAGCTGGGAGAGTGAGAGAAGTGAGAACCAGCCTTGCAGGTGCCAAGGTCAGTGAAGAAAGAGGGCAGGAGGTGCTCCAGGCGCCGGAGCAGAAGTCCCCTGCGGCCTGTGGTGAGGACCATGGTGAAGCAGGCTGTCCCCCTGCAGCCCATGGAGTGCCACGGTGGAGCAGGGCTCCACGCTGCAGCCCATGGAGGAGACCTCAGTGGAACAGGTGGACCTGCACTGATGGAGGCTGCAGCCTGTGGAGGACCCCTGCCAGAGCAGGCCCCGGGCCGGAGCTGCAGCCCGTGGAGAGGAGCCCACGCAGGAGCAGGGGGTCTGGGGGGAGCTGCCGCCCGTGGGGGACCCAAGTTGGAGCAGAGTGCTCCTGATGGATGGACCCTGTGGTACGGACCCATATCTGGAGCAGTTTTGAAGAGCTGCTGCCTGTGGGAAGCCCATGCAGGATCAGTTCGGGAAGGATGGCATCCTGTGGGAGGGACCCCACGGGGAGCAGGGGCAGAGAGTGACTGAGAAGGAGCGGCGGAGAAGAAGCGCTGTAGACTGGCCACAACCCCCATTCCCCGGTCCCCTGCGCTGCTCGAGGGGAGGAGGTGGAAGAAGGTGGATGGGGGGAAGGCGTTTTTGGTTTCGTTCCTTTTTTTCTCACTTCTCTAGCTTGTTAGTAATAGGCAATAAATCTTACTATCTCCCTACTCTGGTTCTGTTTCACCTGTCATGATAATTGTTGAGCGATCTCCCCGTCTTTATCTCAACCTTTGAGCCCTTTGCATCCTATTTCCTCCCCCTTTCCCTTTGAGGAGGGGGAGTGAGAGAGCGGCCGTGGTGGAACTCAGCTGCCCACCCGAGTAAAACCACCACACAAGCTGTGTGGTGGTCTTCCAGGAGGGCCCTTGGGTAAGGTTCCACCCTCACTTCACAGCATTTTGGTTTCAGGCACTGGCTATTGCATTTCTAGTTATTCCTCTCTTCTCAGAGTCTGTGGCTCCTGGGTTTTACTTGTGTCTTGACAGGAACAGCAGCCTGGGTCTTTGAGCTCTACATTCAGATTTGCGTTGGGTGAGGAAAACTATTTCCTGTGGTTAGCACAGCGTCTGTGGTGGCTGTGTTTCACAAGGATGGCTCTGCTTTGGAGAGCAGGCAGTCTGTGGAAAGCTCTCCAGCTGCCCTCTCCCCTTGGTATGTCCGGTACTTTCCGTGGTTTTGGTCTGCTCTGACCCCTTTCAGAGAGTCCTGGTGCTGGTGCACATGATAGACACGTGTCCCACTGCTCCCCTGGCGGAACCGTCTTCTGAATACATTTCCAGCAGATATGCTGCATTTCACCGTATCTACACTTAACATGTGTCTCTTTCCACCAGAAATACTGGCGTGCAGAATAGCTATTACCTTTTTACTGTGACAAGGACAGCTTTGCCTCCTGGATGTCCTAGAAGTGCATGTACACAGTGCTGCAGTGCTGCTCCTTCCTTCCTCCAGTCTGCCAGCTCTCACTTTGCTTCTGGGCAGCTTCTGGGCACGGAGCTGATGCTTTTGCAGATGGGTTCACCTCCACCCTGAGCTCTGCCTGAACACACGCAGCCGGGGCTGGGGCTGTCTGCTGTCCTCCCCAGCATGTGCAGGATTACGGCTCCATCACCTGGCTTTGCAGAGGCAGCCTGGCCTGCAGAGGGGTGCTGTGCTGGGCAGTGTCGGTGATCTCCAGGCTCTGAAACCACGCTCTGGGCATAAAGGCTGCAGCTGATAGTGCTTAATGTGGCGACTTAGATGAAAAAATATTACCTCAGAGCAAATTAAGTAAGCTGATGGCTTATTGAATAGCTTTTTGTGTTTGTTCAGTAATCTCAAAGGGACAGAAAGCTGGGAAATTAAGATTTCTGGTTGACCAGTCAACGTCTGTGGTTAAATGTGCTGGGAATGAGATGATGGGGCTTGATGAAGTGCTACGACAGACAGGAGGAAAGGAGCAACGCCAGATTTCAGGGCTGAGAAGCTGCAAAAGCCGGGAGGAGCAAGGGCAAAGCAGGCAGGAGAACCGCTCTGCCTCGTCCTGCTGCGTCCTGCCGCCCTGCAGGCCGGGCTTGTCGTCAGACCTGCAGACACAGAGAGCAAAGCACAAGCTGCTGCTCAGGAACCTGTTCCCCAGAGCAAATGAGCGCTTCCCTTCTCAGCCTGCTGCAGCAGGCAGACCGCGCAGGAGCCTGCTTTTGCCACAGTTAATTATTAACAATTCCAAATCCCGCTCCAAGCTCTCTTCCCAGCACGGGGCCCGGCGCAGCGCTGCTCCCCCACCCTCGGGGTCCGTTCCCCGCGTGCGAGGGGCTCGCCGCCCGCCAGGCCTCCGGGCCCCGGCCCCGCCGTGGGGCGGCGGCGCTGCCCTGGGCCCCGCCCCGCGGGCCGGGCGCGGCCTGCACGTCGGCGGGGGCGCGCACTGCCGGTTGCTCCGGCCGCGCGCAGGCGCGCACGGAGCCGGCGGCGGCGCAGCGGGAGCCGCCGCTCGGTTGGGGCGGGCTGCGGATGGCGGAGCGGCGGCGGCGGAGGGGCGCGGGCAGCGGCGCGGCGCCGGGGGAGGTGAGGCGCGGCCAGGCCAGGCCAGGCGAGGCGAGGCTCGGGAGCGGCGGCGGCAGCGCCCCGCGGGACCTGTCCAGGTCCTGACGCGGCGGCAGGTGCCGGTGGCGGAGGGCCCAGCCGCCGGGCACCTGTGGAGCGGGCGGCGGGGCGGCGAAGCCATTTTGAGGGGGCGGCGGGGCCCCGGGGGCGGCCGGAGGGTGCCCGGAGGGGAGGCGAGCGCGGCCCGGGCCGGGCGTTGCGGCTGCCGCCCGCCGCTGCGGGGTGTCCGGGCTCGCCGTGCTCCCCCCCCCCCCCCCATCCCCGCCGAGCGCTGGTGCTGCCCGCGGCGCCCCCCGCCATTTTTTGTGTAATCTCCGGTAGGTTCTCACGGGCAGCCCAAAAACCTCGGTGGTGCCTCCGTGCTGCGCTGCATCGGGTGCAGTGCTCCGGCACCGAGCCCGCTGTCAGGTCCCGGGGCTCTGAAGGCGGTGCTGCTGTCCAAGTGCTTTTGCCGCTGCTCGCAGCGTGTTTATTCCTTGAGGATCTTTTCGGCGGAAAATTAAAACTTCCTGGTTTTGTGGCGTAAACAAGGTCGTGGTCTTGGTTTTTTGGCACGCACAAGCTGTGACAAGCTTGCTGGGTTTGTGTGGACGTGCCTCTCGCTCTGTGGGTTACCTGCCCCTGCTGCTCACCGAGCCACGCAAGCCGAGTGCCAGCACTGCTCCGTGAACCGTTACACTCGAGTGTGGCAGCAGGCCAGCCTACGGAGCACTGAAGATGTTTAGAATAATTAATGATGGAATACCCTTTTAAAAATAATTGTTTGGGTTTATCTAGCACTCAATTGTAGTGATATCTATCTCTAAAAATAGGCAGGCCTCCTGTGTAATGAGGCTCGTAGTATAAACAGCCACGTCTTGAATGACTGTTGTTACTTTTAGGATGTCTAAGAGATGTTTTTGGAGGGTTTGCCAAATCCTCTGTCTGTTTAGCTTTTTTTCTGCAGTGAATAATGTGGTCTTGGCCCCTACTGCGTGTAGTCTTGCAGTGACCGGAGGAAAAGCTTAGTAGTGGCTCTAGCTCCCTGCAAAGAAGGGCTCTCAAAGTTTCTTGTCAGCAGCTAGATGCTCGCCGAGGCTTCTCTACATGGCTCCTGTGCTGAAACACCATCTCCTCTGCTGCGGGGAGAGCGGCCCGTCCGTGCCAGCTCTCGGTGGCTGGTTTGTTCTCCAGCAAGTGACTTGAATGGTCACTGCTGCACTTGGTCATGTCAGGCAGCCTGCTTTTTCAGCAGGGGGAGGATGTGATTTATGAAGACTTGCTTTCTGAGAAGGTAGCATAGAGGACGTTGTGCTTGGTGTTTAAAGAGAGGTGTGTTTCTTAGCTTTGCTCATACTGCGTTCACTAGCTCACAAGCACAACATGAGCAAAGCTATAAAACATCTCCCAAGCCATTCTCATATTTGTCCCGGCTTATTCAGAATCATCTGCTCTAGTGAAAGTTCAGTGCCCTTCTGTGTGCTGTATTTTGTTTGTGAATAGAAGTACATTGCCACAGCTTCTAATGGTGGGTGTCTCTTGCTGTGAGCACGCAAGTCTTCTGGAGTGTGTTTACCTTGTTCATTAGAAGTAAGTGGGACTTCTTTTTCCCCTCTTTTAAAAGCCAACTTGTATTTTGAGTGAGTAAAACCATTTAGGTGGCTGGGTTATTAGCTCATACTCGACATCATCACAGTGTGATCCCAGCTCTGGGACTGGAACCGGTTTTGGTGCTCCTGCTTTTGGGCAAACTCATCTCTGCACTTGGCATACCTGCACTGGTGCCCTGGGTTGTTTGCAGTAATCTGGTCAGAGATCCTGCCTCGGAATGAAGGGTTCCTGTTAAGTAAGGTGACAGCAAACATTTGTGTTGGAGAGCTCTCTAAGAAACTTGCACTGACGTTTTTGGGATTTGATCTGTGACTTGTGGAAGTTTTGGGGATGGCAGCGGTAGGAATGCCCCCAGTGAGAAACAATCTACCGGCTGAGCCAGCGGGTTGGTGTGTCTCTGTGCTGTGGTGATTTGAGGTGTGACTGAAACAGGCTGACTGGGGGTGTTGCTTGTCAGCTTGGTGCCCCTTGCACTGGAAGTCAGTTCAGTGGGTGCAGGACTCTTGACATGTGAGGTGAGAATTCTTGCTGGAACATCTAAGGATGTGGTCTGGTAAGCATAGTGCTTCCTGCTTCTGCAGCTTCTGAAACCGGTAAATGCTTGGCACCTTTAAAACTCAGGCCATCCAGCTGCCAAGCTATGGATTTCAGTTTAAGTTTAAGTACCAAAGATTAAAACTGTGGTTTTAGACTGTATTTATTAGTAGAGGCTGTTATTTATGTACCTTGGTTTTAAAGGAAATACCTTTATAAGTGTTGCATGACAAGAAACATAATGCTTGGGAAATTGATTATGTAAGCAAATGAAAATATATTTTCTAGCAAGCTTCTTTCCTGTTTGCATACAATGTGGCTATTTTTGCTCTTTCCTACTGTTTAACTGCAGAGTACGTTTTTTTCCATCCTTTTAATGAATGTTGTTTGCATGGTAGGTCTGAGAAATACTGGTTTTTGTGATTTGATTCCTTGAAGAGGTTGCCAGCAGGCCTTGGAGTCTTGTGGGAATCAGCTGTGAGTGTCAGGGTCTGTGGCTGAGCAGCAGCACATCAGTATGTTTAAAAAAAAAAAAAAAAAAAGGACAAAACAGAAGAACCAACAAACAACAGAGGTTGTTTCAGGTAAGTGATGTTACATGGCTTTGGGAACTGAGCTTGGCCGAGAGGGACGCCCCGGGCAGCAGCTGCCTGAAGGGTGTCTGGCTGCAGAGGGAATTGGGGTCTTTTTGCTTTCCCCGCCGTGGCTCAGCTGCAGCCTTGGTCGGCTGTGGTGTGCAGAGGGAGCTCTGGCTGGCGGCACAAGAGGAGAGGTTACCTTGAGCTGCCGCGGTGCAGCCTTTGTCGGCGGCTGCGGGGGCGAGCCAGGGCCAGCTGCCAGCGCCGTGACTCAGTGGCTCGGTGCTGTCCCCTCGGCCGGCGAGCTGCAGGAAGAGGCTGACCGCTGGGACGTCCCCGGGTGGTCTGCGGGCCGGGGGGAGCTGCGGAGGTCAGTGGTGTTGCCTTCTGCGGTGGTGCTGCAAGTGTCATCACCGAGATTTCTCGTGTGTGATACGGAGCACCTGTGAAAGTGTGGAAGCCACAAGCTTCTTTCCTTTGTACCTGATGGCTTGGTGGTATGGCTTTGTATTTCTGTGGCTTTTGTCTTTTTTTTGTTTTTTTCTTAATTTTGTGTATTTTTTTTATGTGCACGGAGAGGAGTGGCAATAGGTTTTCATTAATTGGTTTCTTTAATTTCTTCCCTGATGTGGCAGGGTTAGGTCTCTTTGTGCTTCTGTCTCTTATACTGAGGATGCTGCCTATGCTTTTAAAACAGGATTGCCTCTGTGAACAAATGTTTTTCCCTCTGCCACCCCTATATGTTTCTTGGCTTTATTTCCCATTGCATAAGCATCATGCTGCCAGTGTCCTGAATGAAATTGGTCAACAACATTGAGAAGCCAATCAAATTTGACAAGAGGGTAAAGATGTCAAAGGCAAGCGCCAAGACTTTCTGCGAGGACAAGCAGCCGAGTGGAGGAAGTTCTCAGATTATCACTCCAGCTAGAGGAAAAGGTGTTGGCTGGCTGGAAATATATTATTTAGACATCAGAGGATCTTGGTGGTAGAAAGACAAACAGGAAAGCAAGTTTCACAAGTCATTCCAGGAGGAGCTGAGTTTCCTTGTTTTCTTTCATGAGGGCAGGGGCCAGCAGTGTCATGTTGCCTTAGGTGAAGAGGGAACAAAAGCCGGCTCTGGGCACCATCCCTTCCCTTTCAGCACATCCTTACCCTTGGGGCTGAAGTGGGAGCTGACTGGAGCAAGCCTGCTCATGACTGAGAAATGAGGTAAGATCTGAAATGTCACAGTAAAGGCTTACTGCAGTTCTCCAGGAAAGTGCCCTCGTGTAGGTGCCATGTAACCCTGTGGGTCAGGGTTTTTCTGTGTAAAGTGCTTTTGGCAAAAGGCAAGTCCGTTCTGGGGATTGAAGAGCATTGCCTCTTTCCTGTTTTCGCCAGCACAGATTTAGGATATTTATACTGATGGTCTTTTCCCGTCTGTTTTCTGAGGCTTTTTTCTGTTGAGGCACACTGGAACACAAAAATTAACCTTTGGATTTTATTTCTCTTTTGAAGAGATTCTAACAGAATGGAGCTTTCAGACCTGTGTTTTGGGCCTTGTGGGGAACGTTCTGAATATCTGAAGTATTTTTATTTTGAGAAAGTGGGGGAGGATCTTTAATTTAAAGGAAAATAGAAAGCTTCCTCGTTTGGTGATGAGCTTGAATTCAAAGCTGAATGTCAGGGTGTACTGTCTAACTGATTTCCTTGCTGTCTGTTGCTTTTGTTATTAATGCCTTAAGTTGTATAAACAGTTAAGTGAGAGGGCCATTGGTAATGCCAGGCTTCAGGACTATACCAATGCCAACTTGTATTTGTTTCAAACTCTGCATATACCGGGTCTCTTAATTTCCCAGTGGCTCTCCCTACTCATTTCTGCTGTTAACATTGCCATATCAACTCTGGGAAGAGGTTAACTGTTTAAAATTTGATCAAAAAGAAAACACGCAAGTATGGAAAACATCAGTTTATTTTGTTTCTCAGTTGTAGCACATGAAAATGGAGTTTTTACACAGGGCTTGTGAGACAACCTCAGCTAGAAGTTGAGGCTTCTGCTTGATCTGTTTGAGTTTCAGAGACAGTATCTGCCTTTCGTTCAGAAGGACTTCCGCAGAAACTGTTTAGTGTGTCTAAAACGAGGTTGATTTTTATTTAGGTTGATTTATTCAGCTTTTCATCTTTATTAGCAAATGAGTCTTTAAGTTTGAACTTCCATGGCCTTTTACTAGCTTAATTATAGTGTAATATTTGGGCACAGCCTGCTGGGGAACTATTAGAAGGGAAAAAATATCTCTGACTTCTTTGGTGGAGATTGTGTTAAACAAAAAAATGTTTACTAAGTCCATTCTGAATCAAAATGATTTTTTATTTTTCAGCTCAAATATTGAGCACGGTTGCTGAGTACTTAATAATAAAAAAAGTCTTTATGTGAATCCCAGTGAGAGCATAGTAGGATCTTTAATTCAAAGGCAGGAGCAGCCCTGTTTTTTCTCAATAACATATTGCACAAGTGTGGATGGCCCTGGTAGAGGAATCCAGCTGGGGACAGTGTAAACGTCAAGGTATGGACTGTAACTCGGGAGATATTGCTGAGGAGAAGGAGAGTGAAGGAAGATGGCTCCGCAGATTTGCCCTGTAACTGCAGCGGCTGCCGAGGGGAGAATGTGGCCCTTGACAATGGGCTGGAGGGAGCCTGCGCCTGGCCCACCCTGGATGCTATTATGAGGATGGGAAGGAAAAATACATACTGATGGAAAACAGGCTAAGATAACACATTTCAATGCTGCTTTTGTTCTTAAACTTGCCATATTTTCCGTGTTTAAAGATAGAGGACCAGTACTGCTGTATTTAAGTAACTGAAAAATGAGAGGTATGAGCATGCACTGTTGGATGTTAGGTGGCCGAACTGTGCTCTGTCTGTGAGAAACTTGTAATAAAGCTAGCTTGTTGGGGGAGCCTGAATTATTACCCTCCTTTGCTGCCCAGGTTATAAAGCTTGCTCCTGACACATGTAGTTCACACTGGGAGACAGAAGAAGGAGGAGAACTTCTGTTTTGTCAAGTATTTGTCCTGTTTCTCCCCCACCCACTTTTTTTTCTTTAAATCCTGTTAGCTTTTGGTCAACTTTGCAGTGTACATGTTTGTGTGAGAAACAGCATCTTTTTTTTTTTTTTTCCCGTCATACAAGTTAGGACAAATTTATATTATACACAAATTTGTATTATACACAAAGAATAGCTTTTGTAACTTAAGCATCAGAGCTGGTTGAATGTCCCCCTTTGGACACTGATCCAGGGAGGTGTTCAGCCCCTTGGAACTAATTGCCTGCACAAAATCTGGGTGCTCTGTGGCAGGTGTGGAGCCACAAGGGAGGCCATGTGTTTGCCCTGAATTAAGGTCATCTTCCACAATAAAGCAGAGAGTCACATTTTCCGGATCGGCTATAATGCATTCCCATTTTTTTCCTCACTGAAGTTTTCAGAGGAGCCGTGTGGCACTACACTTCCATTTTCCCAGCAGAATTCGCTTTGATGTCTGCTCTCAAGTTGCAGCCTCTCTCTTGGTTAGAAGCACTCTTACAACCAGTGAAGTCATCACTCAAGTGCTGAAAGCAGATGTGCTTTCCTGGGATTTAATATGTATCATACAGACATTCCTGGAGTAGTATTTTTACAGATGCTTTTTATCTTCTGCCACTTACCGATGCCAAGCAGTGCTCTGTAGTTTGATGTAGTGTGATACTGTGTTTTGATAACAAAGAGGAGCTGGAAATTAATGCTTAACTAGAAACAGGGATTCTGGCAGTAGTGTTTTGGATGTGCACATTAGCATTTTAACTGCAATCAGGAGTCTGCCGTCTGTGACAACCCCTGGTTGTCTCCGCCTGTTGTGCTTTGGTCCTCACGGAGGAGCAGTGTGTGTGGACTCCCTTTAGGTGCCAGCAAGCACGAGGACGAGCTCTGGGTACACGTCTGCCACCTGCAAGTTTGCAATTGGATTGTGCCACCATTGCTAGTTCAGCCTTTGATTAACCAGAAGCTAAACTGGGACCACTTGCTGAGTTAGCAGCTCTGAAGAGTGTGAAGCCAGAAAGTACAGCTGACGTGAGCGAAAGCGTGGGGGTCTAGTTTGAGGGCTAGTGTGAGCTTTTGACAAAGTACAGTCAAAGGGTCAAAGTCTCACAGGCTAAAGAGCTTTCAAGAAAGTGTAGAAAATCCTCTCTTAACCCTGCAGCCTGCCCTCCAAGTGTTCAGTGCTTGGATTAGTGGCAGTGCGAGCGCTGAAGTCTCCCTCTGTTGTTGCGTGAGGACCGACAAGTCCTTCCAGCGCTGTGAAGTCAAGGTCTGTCTGTGTGAAGTTGGCATTTCCCCCATGTTCGAGTCTCTTTGCAAAAATCTGGGAAGTTTCATGAAACCTAGCTATATGTTTGTCCGCAGTGATAAAAAGTTGGAAATACCTCCCGGAATGTACCGCAGTGTCTGTGCACAGGGAGCGATGGCCTGCAAGCCTCTGGGTAGGTTGTCCTGTTATGCCAAAGTTGATTTCCATAGACTCCAGTGCTGATGGATGTGAGTACTACTGTCGCTGTGTCTGTTTTTCTGGTGCAGCCTGATTTCTCTTCTCTTATCCCCTGGAAACTATTATTAGTAAGTGAGGTTTTTTGCCCTTTTTTTTTTTTTTTTTTGAATTGAGTGAGTGCATAATCAGTATTTCATTCACTGTCCTTACATATGCTTAAATATAGTATTAACGTAATCTTCTTACATGCTTTTCCTCCCGCTTCTCCGGAGTTGGTAAAGCAACCAAGTTCACCGTTAATAAGATGTGTGAATGAACTTGCCTGGAAGCAGAATGATTCCCTTTGGGCTTTGGGCTGGTGCTCTCCGTGGTGCCACTGGGCCGGGCAGGGGCTGGCGGGGTCTCACCTTCTGCCGTGCTGCGTGTGGCTGCCTGGGAGAGCCTTCCGAGGGGAGCAGCAGCCAGCTTGCCTCGCGCACAGGCTGCTTGTTAATCCTGGTGTGCTGAGGGTGCACCGGGTGGTCTCTGTGTTCAGGTAGCACACCCTGCACTCTGGGAGCTTTAGTCCACAAGATGTCTAAAATAAATTTTGAGCATTAGTCCATGGTGACGTTTCCTGGAGCCTGAGAGTGCGTTCTCGTTAAAAAAAAAAAGTCTGGTGTTCATGCAGCTCCATATGTTTTTCTCAGCCCCTCTTCTCCTATCATTGTATTTCAGGGCAGGATGGCTAGCTCTTTAGTAGTCCAGATAATATTCAGCATTTCTAGACAGTATTTCCAGCTCTGCTGCTCCTTTTCCCTTTTCCCTTTCCATTGACCTCCTTGTTTCTGTTGGCAGAGCTGCCTGCTTTTTGTGTAGGGTTCAATCCGTTTTAACAGTCAGCAGGTGAGATCTCAGTCTTGGGTGACCCATGATACTTGTGAGGCCCGTTCTGCTGTCCTTGTTAGGAATGTTTGCAGCTTCTCTCAGCATCAGTGTCCTTGCTGGCTCTGTAGGCACAAGCCTATTGCGGCTTCAATCTGTGCTTTGCACCATAACCTGTTGAAGAAATTTACTTTAAAAGAAAGTAGGCTTTCTGGTCTTAAGCAAGCTTTCATGATGTGCTTGAGGACATTTTCTAAATAGCTCTTCTTGATTGCACCGAGTGAATGTGGAAGAGACTAGAAATACAACATCTAATTCTTGCAATAAGAGCTCCGTTGCATTTGAGGAATGTGGCTATTGACTGTTACTCTCTTGCCAGAGTACCATCTGATCTATAGGACAGCACGGATGAAACAGGCTGCTTTGAATTATACAGGAAAAAAAGGACAGTATTTTGATGGTCATAGCTTTTATAGTGCAATGGCAAAAAGAAGGAGCAGAATTGTTTCGCTGGTAGCCTTTGGTGTAACATAGTTCCTTGACAGTAGCTTAAGGTTTTGGCTTTGTTGTTGTTGCTGCTCCCTTGCATACCTGCCTTCTGGTGGGTTCTTGCCTAGGTTCAGTGCTCTGATGTAGCCCAAATGGGGCATAAAGTAGAGAACAGTCATATTAATCAGGACAGTATAGTCCCTTTGCTTGGGAAGAGGCAGAAAACACTAACGCTGTCTGTTTAGTTGCAGACTTTCTCTCATTAGGAGACCCAGAACAACAACCAGGCAGCAGAGTATCCTGGCAAGAGGTGAGAGAATGGTTAAAAATGGAATACTTCACTGTCACTGTGCGATCCGTGCTGCTCTTGCTGTTGAGCCATAGTCATCGTTTGGGATATGTCCTAGCTAAACCCCTAGCCTTTTTTTTTTTTCACTTGTAGAGTGTTGGGTCAGGTTGGTGAGGGTTCTGACACCCCTATGGGTCCCTCAGATATGGAGCTATAGTGGCTGTTCTGTGAAACATGCAAACAGCACAGCCCTCTGAGTGGTTTGAAAGCAGCAGTACCCCTAGATGGACAGAATTCCAGGAAAGTGAGCATATGCATATTTTTACATCCACTGACACTTGCAGTGTGTACAGACTCCTGGTGCTCAGTGGGATTTCAGGCATACGCAGTTCGTATGTGGAAGTGTTGGTAGCGAATACTAGTTTAATGTGTGTGGGGTGGGATAGTTTGGAATAGATGACTTCTGGACCTGTGTTAGGAGGCTGCTGGCACCCTTACCTGAGGTTTTTGTCTCTCAGAGATGAAATCTTGGTGTCTTGTTCAGTGATTGCTCACATTGTTTAGGTTATCCTTCAGAGAACAGTTAGCTGCCTAAATTTCTGAACAAAAAACGAGTCTAAAATTAATGTAGGTACAGTAAGAGGTCCCCAAAGTAGGTGCATAATCTAAGTCCTACTCAATAGCATGGTTTCATCACCCGTGGACTGCTGTATTCCTTGCTTCCGTGTCTGAGCTTGCTTTGTTATCTTGGTTGCATTAACTCACTCTATCTTTCACTCTGTAGTTCTGTTGTAGTAAACCTGAAGCACTTCTGTCTCATTTGCTCACTGGTGTTGGTATGTCAGGGGTTGCCTGTGAGCCAAGAGGATGGGAGATTTCCACCCTGTTTCAGGAGCAGATGTAACGTTGTCCATACAGGAAGCAGTGTTTGTCCCTCGGTAAATCTGTTGCTGTTCTTAGGTTCCTGGAGAGCTGTGATGGGGTAATCGTTAGACCTGCTGTGTGTTAGCAGATATCTGGGAAGTGGCAGAGATGGAGCAGGGAGGTCGTGGTGGTACAAGATGTGTACGTGCCCTGCTAGGTGGGGGGGATGGCAAAGGCACCCTGTACTGCTGCAGGCGGTCTGTGGCTTTGGCCGAAGTGGAGCGGACGTGCAACAGAGCAGGGAGAGAGAGAGGCAGAGAGATGGCGCTCTGGTTTCCTGCAGGATCACAGCAGGAGCCCCTCTGTGCCCTGGGTGCTCTCAGCTGCTTTCTCTGGTGCACAGCAGTGCCCAGGGCTGCCTGGTCGTGTTTCTTTGGGCTGGTGTGGTAGCTTGGTGAGGAGCTGCCCTCCTGCAGCACGTATGGCGCTTTGGGGCCTCTTGGAAATGCTTTCTGAAAAGCTATGGGAAGATAAAGGCGCTCCTGGCTCATCTAGCATAGCCTTGCTGTGCTGTCATCTGCTGCCCATATCAGTTCTACCTCAAAAGCATTGATTATTTCTTGCCTTTGTACAAAAAGCCTCATTTGGTCCTGTGCCTCTCTCCTACAGGTCAGGAAATTGCTTTCCTTTTTTCCTTCTCTGCTGTATTTGGCACAGTCATATTCTGGCTTGTTCTGCTAGACTCTTGGGTCACTTCCCTCAAACTCACTGCACCACGTACTACCCTGTATTCCTTCCCTATTTGCCTTCTGCTTAGAAACGATACCGATTTACATGAAATGGAAAGATGTGCAGCATTCTTTATAAGACTTTGCTATGCCTTACGCAATGGCAAGTTCCTGACAGAAATAACTCTTGCTATATCCAGTGCTTCTGTTTCCTCGCTGTGTCAGTATGAGGACCAGCACGCTGGCTAACACAGCTGGTCAGTACACCAACACTTTCTTTTCAGTCTGTTCTGGTTCTGAACCACCAGTTTATGACAAAGGTCTGGTCATATAGGTTCCATGCAACCACAGAAAACAGTTTTGGGAGAAACCTTTGGAAGTCACTTGTTCAACCTCCTGCACAAAGCTGGGATAACATCAAAGTTGGGTTGAGCTGCTCAGAGCCTTCTCCAGTTGCATTTGGAAAATCTGCATTTTGAGGAACTGAATTAGTAAGTTTTCTCAACACAAAAAACCCTTTGGCTTGACTCTCTTCTGTCTGTAAAGCACCTTTGTTCTGGAAGTCACCATTGTCTCTGCAGAACTAGTTGATGATTATGGTGTTATATCAAATACCATCTTGATTTATTTTTATTGATGCAAGTTATTAACTCCAACTCTATCTCTTCCCGACTTGATAACAAGGACTATTATGAAGTATGCACTATTTCTTGAGAGGGGCACACTGGCAAAAGCCATTTGAAAATCTAGATAGGTCAGTATGCCTGCTTCTAACTAGTGCTCCACTGATAACACTCAAGATACCTAGTAAATTGATAATGCACAGCTTCTTCTTTGAGGACATAATGATAATTTGTTTTATAAAATTATACTATGCAGGTTATCTTTCTGTATTTGCTATTCAACAACAGGTATTGCCAGATAAACATGGGTTCTAGATGCAGTAAGGTATGGGCCCAACACTGCACAAACAGTTGGCAGGATGGGCTGTGCTTTTTGGCAGCATAGTCCTTTCACTGTAAATTACCCAGGACCCAATTCATTGTTTCTTGAGTCACTGCAGATCTCTTGGCAAGCACATCTTTAAAAATGGTGAACCTCAGCCCTGAGAAATGGCCCCTTTCCTCAGAAATATCCTGGTCCTTCTTTGCTGTTTGAGCTGCTGCCCCGTGAGGTTCCCTGGGGGATACAGACCTCTGAAGCTTGTATTTGTGCTGCTGCTCATGAAGGGCTTTGTTTCTACACTAATGTAGTTTTTTGAGCAACCACCATTAAAATAACTCATAAGCCTCAGCTTTGAAGGAAAACCAATGAATTTGGAAAGGATTGTTGTCTATAAATCCACAAAGTGTGGAGAAACTGCCCCAAAGAAAAATAAATGGAAGGGGGCAGCTTTTGACGTAAGAGCCAGAAGTTTAACTAGCTAGGAACCAATTTATAGTGGAAAAGGAAAGGTTTTGAGCTGTGACTGCGGTCAAGGTTTGGGGAGGTGAGGTGTGGCCTTGGTTTCATCTGAAGGAGCATTGTGGAGCCTCAGGTATTTTAAGCTTATCCTGATGAAACCTCTCTGAAGAGGCAGCACAGGCTTGTGGTATTGCAGAGCTCAGACAGGACAGTCTAGGAGATCCCTGCCTGTCATGCTACAGTGACATTTATGCTGACCTGCGGTCGTAATGTTGAGTGAGAGAAGTAGCATTTTTTCTGTTCATGAAGGGCAGAGTCAAAGCTAAAGTTCCCATCGGTTTATGGGAGACTAACACTTGAGAGAAGCAAATCACCCAGCTCCCGTGAATAAACTCTTACCTTTGTGTCCTGTTATTTTATTGTTTTGAAATAATCTGAAACCAATATTCAGTGTTTTTGCTGAGCAAATGTATTTTAGGCACCAAGTCTGGTAGCCAGGAATTGTAACTTCAGTGTGTGCTGAGCTCTGTATGCGGTGTTAAAGCACTGCATTTCACATTTCCCTCTGTTTTTGCAGGATTAACCTGGATATTGGCAGTTTGAAATAGAAACTTGAAGGCCAACCCGGCTGGAGTGCAGCTGCAGTGAGCAGCTATAGCAGGTGTCACAGCCAGGCAGAGCTGAGCAGGCTGGGCCAACACTGGGAAAAAACATAGGCAGTGTGGGAATTCCCATGCTCTGGGAAACCACGCAGTGCCAGACATCAGCTCACAGACACAGGGGCTGGGGGGCATAAGATGGGAGAAGCATTTTGTGTTGCATATAGACCAGTGAAGTGAATTCTTTCAGTTTGCTGTGCTTTGAACATCTGTGTTTCTACTGAAGGCTGCATTACTTTAACCAATTTTTTTCAGCCACTGGTATTTAAAATGTTATTTTTGATGGAACTTTTCAAATGCACAGAAGTTAAGAAAAATTTTGTGCTGTCTGGGACTTTGCCTAATTCTTCCCCACTTAAATATATATTGTTTCAGATTTGCCCTGTTCTTTGGGGTCACTCTGCATGATTTAGTTAGTAGGTAAAGTAGGCATAAGTATTTCTGCCCTCATTAACCTAATTTCGTTTGGTGATCAGAAGCAATTTCTAATACTCAGGAAGAAATGATTTAATATCTGTAAAATTATCAAATTTTATCTGATTTCAAAATAAAAAGACTGAAAATTAGCATGAATTATCTACTGGCTGCCACTAGATTCAATGGAAAAAGGAATTTGTACGTTGTATTTCTGCCTTTTCTACTTAAGGAAAGAGGAGAAATATATGAAATCACACATCAACAAAAGCAGTGAATTGTTAAGGGGAAGCTGTTAAGGATCTCATTTAAAGTAACACAGCTGATGGGGTAAGATATCAATATGGTTTTCTATAGTCTTGAGTCTCTTAATAAAAATTCTGGTCTTGTTGCCCTTTGCTGTGGTTTCTGCTTAAGAACCATTATACACAAGTCTTATCAAAACCTCTCTGTATGTGAGCAACAGAGCCGAGGAGGGTCTGTTCTGGACACGGCATTGTGCTGTCTCTCTCATGCCATCATTCTCCCTCTCTCTTGCTCCACTCCCTGCCCTGTCTGGCCTCTCCCAAGTGTTTTACTTGATGATTTTGTCAGACTTGGATGTATTGCAGTTTCTTGAATAAGGAGGAAGTGGTAAGTACCATATCTGCACAACATGCCTGTAAAATGTCTAATGCTGTGTGATGGCAAACACTCTGCCCACACAACGGTGTGGTGATTCAAATCAGATTTTACACCATATTTTTTTTTTTATTTTGCATACAGATATTTAATATTGAGTGCCACAAGGAGCTACTTTAAAAAGGACAGTTTGAGTCAGTCTTGTCTTAGAGACAGCTTGCCAGCTGTAGCCAACAGATCCCAAATAATGCTTCCGAAAGCTCAGAAGAGAGAAGGAAGTTGAGGTTTCTCAAAAGTTAGCTCAAAGTTCTTGGAGTCTGCTCACGTTTGTAGTGAGTAAAAGTAGTTTGGTTTGGTAGCATGGTTTTAAAGTAAAAGATAACACTTGAGCATTCTTAGAAGTCCAGCAGCTGTTTCTCTCAGGAATATTGGAATGATGAGACAAATTCTGAAGCTGCAAACGTGGAGATAGAGACCGCAAGCAAAGCTTTAGTGTAGAGATGTTGGCTGTTTCAGGTACAGTTTGCTTAGCCTGCAGTTATGCATTCTCCCTGGGTGCTGGGACAGACTGACATCAGCCTGACATCAGCCACTGAGAAGGAGACAACCCATTTTAAAATCCAGGCGCTGGTTTCTTAGTTTCCAGCAGTTGTGAGGCAGTTCACATGATACCCCCCTCCATTTCCTACCTGCCACTGCCCCAGCTCACAGGGTGGGGCATTAACAGGACCACTGGGTACCTGCAGGTGGGTCCCTGCCTGTGGTTCAGTCATGCTCCATCGCCAGTTGCAAAAGGGGCTGAAGCTCTACTGGTTTTCCAGTTCCTTGGCTGCTCAGCTTGTCTCTTTTCAGTGTGTCAGTCCCCAGGATCCCTAGCTGTGCACAAAACACAAAAGCAGTCTATGCATAAGTAGAGAAGCAGTGAAAGAACAATTGACCCGGAAACATAATTTCCAGCTAATCACGCCCCAATCTTTTGTTCAGTAAAATAGTGTGATTCAGGCACCTTTCTTCTACGTTTTTTTAGCTTCCCTCTGCAGTCTGGAGTTATTGTAATATGCACGTTAAAGCCAAAAGATTAAAGAGCTTTGAAATGTTCCCACATTAAAGGCATAACACTCATTTCAAAAAGAAATCCAAAAATAAAGCACACCACATGCCTTCAGAGGCTGGGTGCTCGCTGCACTGCTCTGTGCCAGCAGTGACCGCAGCTTGTCTGCTTGAGTGGGGAGATGGCTGTGATGGCAGAGTACTCGCTGCTGTTGGGTGCCCAGCCTTTTGGGACGTGACTGCAATCCAGATTTTTTCTTTTGCTGGCTTAACTTATGCTTCCTGGCTTTTATTTTCAACAGATGCAGTGGGGGAAAGTGCATGGAGAATGGTTGGCATTGTGATGAATATCAAAGGCTAAACCCAAAATGTGTGCAGATAAAACCACTAAAATACTACACTTTACCTTGCTGGGCGGCTGAACTCGCAAACAACTGTTCTCTCACACCCTCTCCTCAAAGAAAAGGGAGAAAATATGATGGAAAAGTCTTAAGGGTTAAGCTAAGGACAGGGAAATTGCTCAACAAGTATTGTCACAGGCAGAACAGACTCAGCATAGGGAGATTAATGTAATTTATTACCTATTACTAACAAGCTAGAGCAGAGAGAAACTAAAAATACCTTCTCCCCATCCACCCTCTCCAAGTCCTCCCCCTGAGCAGTGCCGAGGAACAGGGAATGGGGGCTGGGATCAGTCCCTAACGCTTCACCTCCGCAGCTCCTTCACGGTCCCTCTCTGCCCCTGCTCCCCGTGGGGTCCCTCCCACGGGATGCCGTCCTTCCCAAACTGAGCCTGCGGGGGCTGCCCACGGGCAGCAGCTCTTCAAGACCTGCTCCCACACGGCTCCGTACCACGGGGTCCATCCCCCAGGAGCAAACTGCTCCAGCACGGGTCCCCCACGGGCGGCAGCTCCCCCCAGACCCCCTGCTCCTGTGTGGGCTCCTCTCCACGGGCTGCAGCTCCGGCCCGGGGCCTGCTCCTGCGGGGGCTCTCCATGGGCCGCAGCCTCCTCCAGGCCACATCCACCTGCTCCACCGGGGGCTCCTCCACGGGGGGGCTGCAGCGTGGAGATCTGCTCCGTGTGGGACCCATGGGCTGCAGGGGGACAGCCTGCTCCACCAGGGGCTTCTCCACGGGCCGCAGGGGAACTTGTGCTGCGTGCCTGGAGCACCTCCTGCCCTCCTGCTGCACTGACCGCGGTGTCTGCAAGGCTGTTTCTCACTCCTCTCTTTCCCAGCTGCTGTTGTACAGCAGTTTTTTTTCTCCTTTGTTAAATTTGTTCTCATGGAGGCACACTCGGTATCGCTTATTGGCTTGGCAGTGGCGTGTCCCTTTGGAGTTGGCTGAAACTGGCCCTTATCTAACATGGGGCAGCTTCTGGACTCTTCTAACAGAGGCCACCCCTGCAGCCCCCTACTACCAAATCCTTTCCACGTAAACCCAATACAGGTAAATAACTTGCTTTCCACCTTCTACATTTTATATCGGTATACACCTTTTACTGAAGCTGTGGCACCCTTTTCTGCTGATTTATCTTCATATAGGCATTGTAAACTTCAATCAAGTGGTGTTCTAATCCTCTCTCTGGAAAAATCAATTAAATTCTTGGATTGGGCTGTGTAAGATGTCTTTGCTGCAGTTGTTTGAGGGGAGGGTACACCCGTGCTCTTTGGATCTTGACACTGGGGGGGGTGTTTTCATCCTCTCTCAGGTGTAGGTGAGTAACCCTGTTCTCACTTGATGCTCTGCTTTTAAATCAACACTAAGTAGCGTTTGTTCCTCAAGCTGCAGAAATGTCTTGGAAGCTCCCAGCCCGTTGTGCCTCATTACCAGGTGCCTCCAGCCAGCCAGCCTCGGCTGACCATGGTCTGTCTCCCAGTTTCCCCAGCAGCTATCTCTTACATGGCATGCTTTGCAACGGCATTTGAGAGCAAGCAGCACTGGAAGGAGCTGGTGGCAGTGGTTTGCTTTTCTGCCAGACAGTGAAGATCAGCCGTCTGTGGGGCGGATGTGGGAACACTGTTTTGGGAGAAACCATACGCCTCTGTGATCAGATCTCCACTGTCTGTTCCCAGCACGAAGGACTGGAGGAGCACCAATCCTTAGTCGTGAATTAAAGTGGAAGGGGAAATAAGAAATTGTTTAAAAACATATTTTAAGCTAGTGTTTTGTAAATGGTTACTTCTCCAGCATTATCAAAGGCCTGATCTTTACATGAAACCTCCCTTTCAGTACAGCAAAAGGCCATTGTGGTCTGCATTTAAAAGCAGAAGCCTGTGAATAAGATATATTGTTACAGCAGTCCTGAAGCACCGAGAACACAGTGGAAAGGAGAAATGTACCTTTGTGACTAGCAAACTTTATGGTAGTAAACTTTATTTGGATTCTGCAGGGACTGACTTCCCACGGTTAGCTTCCTGGTCTCTTGAGACAGGGGCTAGAGAAGATGTTCGTGCATCTTCAGTGCAGGATGTAATCTGGTGGTTTTGAACACTGTTAAACTAAGTGATGAATATTTTGCATCCTTTCTCTAAACATTGATTTCTGAGGCATTTTTGTGATGTTACAGTCCCTGTAGCTCACATGAATCCTCTCTCTTCCTTATGGAGGAAGTAAGAACAAAAATAAGTCTGTCTTGTTCTGAAGTCCTAAAGATACGAATGTTGTTCAAGTGATGAATGATTTGCACTCCTCTACTATGTGTTGAAAATATGTAATACAAGAATTCAAGAGGTTTTATAGCTTTTTTTTTTTCAGGATGCGTTAAGCAGAAACCCCCAGGCGCTCACTGTAGCAGGGACAGCAACTTCCATCACCTTTCTCAGTTGGTTAAGGAACATCCGTGTCCTGATGGGATGTCTTCCAGCACGAGAATGAGTTGGTGCACCTGGCATGGGCGGGTTGTTCCAACCCTGCTTGTCCTCTAGCCTAAGTTGTTCTCAGTCTGTAGTCCAGACTAATGTTTTCTTGTAGCTGTTGTCTCCAAGGTGCTGGTAGGAACAGAGAAATAATTTTCGATTGATTTTTTGAATTCCTTTGTATTTCCAAATTTGCTGCTTAGTCTTGAGATTGTACTATTGTACCATTTCAGTTTGGCTAATGTTTAAAAGAGCTAAATGAGTAATATCGATGTTTAAACATTGGCTATAGTGAAATCACAAAAATAAAAAAAGATTAAAGCCTAGATTCCCTTGAAGATGTTTTGCACACATGAATAATTCCTTTGGCTTCAGTTGCATTCTTTTCTGAGGTAGCCATTCTTATAAATAGGATGTGTTCCTGTAGAAAGGAGGAGTAGCATTAAAATCTTTGATTTTGCAATAATGTAACTTCGGAAATTGAAATTTTATGTTAAGGAGTTAGGCTGTCATAAATAACTAATACATCAACACATTGTAAGTTTTAAAATGTAGGAATCACAAAACTAGGAAAAGAAAAGTTCCTTACTGAGAATATGTGAAACCATTTTTTGGTGAGAGAATGGTTGAAAAAATAATCTGCATCTGTAGTTTTGCAAGAACAGGTTAGAATCTTTGAGTATTCCAGAATAAATGCTGAACATAATCCTATTTGATACCTGCAGCAAAAGCAGTCATACTTGATGGCTTGGATATTGTTTCATGGAGTAGCATCCTTTTTGTTCCTGTGGGTGCTAACACAGTTCTTGTTGTTTAATAGCTGTAGAATTTTCAAAGCTTTTCACTTCAGTGTCTTGCAAACTGATACTTTTTCTGCATATGCGCCCCCCCCCCCCAAAAAAAAAAAAAGTTTGCTTTATGCCAAGGGAAGCAGATGCATTTGACAGGACTGGAAAATATATATATATATATGTGTGTATAAATGTAAAAGAGCATAGTGCTAGAGCAGATAGCTATTGCACAATGGAACACTGTATTTTTTTAATTTCAGCTTTGTTATGTGCATAAACTATACTTTTTCCTAAACAGTATGTTTTTCTGATGATGAGCAGTTGCTAGCCTTTCTTAATCTATTTTAGATTTTTAAATGAGCAATTTAAAAGGGGTATATGGTTGCAGTTTGGATATGCAATATTATTTCATTAATTCTGTCTGATAAACCAAGGTAGGGTCATCATCATAGATGTCAAATGGTTTCTTGCCTTTTTGATGGAAAAAGTATTTCCAGAGGTAAATCCAGTTTTGTAGCTGTATTACTGAACTGCGTGTGTAGTTTAAGTCAGATTCTTGGCCAATTGGTTTATGAAAAAAACATGTCACATCTTCAATTCCAGGCTAATGCTATAGTAGCAAGATCTGCCATGAAAACATCTCTTTCCTGGGAACAGTGGGAGAAGATGAAGAGTGGGACCAATGCCCTGGTAGTTACTCAAAGTTTGTCTCGAACTGGAGGCATGCTCTGTTATACCTCCCTTTGGAAACTGGTGATGGCAGTTTGAAGTGGGAAAGTTTCCTTCTTTATTCCTAGTTGAAGAAGAAAACGGTGTTTAAAAATGCCCTGAGGGACAAATTCTAGAAATGGACAAATGAACAATCCCAGTCAGCTGCATTTGCTTAGCAGCTCATGTGTGCTTGCACTTGCTTGTGTCCAAGCGGAGGAATGCCTGAACAGTTCAGGCGGGAATAAAGGTTTCTTGTTTGCCTTAATCGGGTGTTGAAAGGCTGGTGTAAGTCTGTTTTAATAGACTAGCTCCTGTGGTGCTAAGAAGGGTGTAAACTAGATAGAGGAAACAGTGTCTGTGTCCGCATGAAAAGTATATCATCCTTTGAGTTTCTTTTTTGACCTCTCTGTGAGAAACTTTTTGACGCAACTTGAGTCAGGATGTAAACTGAGCAAAAATGAGCTGAGGAGTACAGCTTGCTTTCTGCCTCTAAGCAGTGTTATTTTTTGAACCAACATTAAAATTTGAGAACAGACGATGCCAGATTTAACATACCTGTGATTTTTTTTCATGTGAAAGTGTGCAGTTGAGATGCCTATGCAGCTTACTTGTGCTTTTCAAATAGGAAAGTAAATACTTAAAGATTGGAACTAGTGCTTTTTGTCCTGTCTGTTCATTTGGCTGGTGGTGAGTGCCTCCAGACATTCACCTTGCATTTGTGTGGTTCTTACAATTAGTAATTTTTTCTGGAGGTAGGAGTCTCGTGCCCTTTGTGCAAGGGTGTTTAAGAGATCTATATAATTGGCCATCCTTTTTCTTCCACAAAATGATGCAGTGCCGAATTTGCACTTCTACTATTTTGCAAATTTAAAATACAGCATAAAATTATTTTTAAGTTACTGGAGTGGAATATGAATGTTTAGTGCATGTGCACAGTGTAAGATTGCCATTCCCTTTGGCTTCTCTGATGTATGTCACACCTTGACCCTGGGGCTCCCCATGGAGGGGCCTGTACAGGTTGTCCCTTTCCCTCAGCCTGTAATTTTGTGTTTAATTTGGGCTTGTCTCTCTCTGCTCCTTTGCAGTTGTACGGGTGGGCTTTTTGTCACAAAAGTTAACAGAAACTATTTTCTGTGTGATGTCGTCTTCCAGTTTCACAGGTCTCCACTGCCCTGGAAGGAAGAACAAGCTCTTTAAGCAGCTTACCAGCTGCTACCGGAGAGTAGTGCTGTATCAGTGGCACCGCTCCATGCACGCCCTTCTCCTTCTTTCAGGGGCCATCCTGGCACCTTCTGCAGTCACAGAACCTCACCTCTCCCAAGAAACCTGAGCTGAACAACTAGCAGCGCTAAGGAGGTTAGATAAACTGATGGGAAAACTGGGCTGGCCTGGAGGCAGGAACCATTTTTACTTTTATTTCACTTAGATGCATCCAGCATGGTTAGAGGCTCTTTACATGTTTTTCTCTAAGTGGCAGAGCCGTGTTTCATGTCATGCAGTGCTGTTCTTTGTGGGTTACCTGAGTGCATCCTCTTGGTGTTCTCCCAGTGCCACCTGTTCTCCACTTACCTTTCAGCTGAGCAAATGGAGAGAGAGCTCGGTGTGAAAGTCAGCAAGGCTGAAACTTAACACAGGTGCATCGACAGGGTTTCATCTTACAGCAAATGAGCTAAGAAGGGGGCACTAATAGCCGGTAGTGGTAGCACTGGAGTTGCAGGAACACTTACACGTACTCAGCCAGGTAGTCCTTAATTGCCCTCAAGGAAGGAGATCTTTACTGCTTAACAAGAGACATAAATTCTTTCTCGTTTATCAAAGATGTAGGACTATCTGTCGACCAGTGAAGAGCTCAGAATTTTAGCTGGATGTGCTTCTCAGTACCTCTCTGCTAAGGAAATTTTAATAGGCCTGGCAGTTAGAGGTGTTTCACAGATGTGAGATGCAGTGTGTGGAATGAAGTTATGGTTATCAGATCTCTGATTTGATTCTTATTGTGTGGTTAAAGCCTTGAAACATTTTCAGTTGAGCTGTAAAAAATCATAAATCCCTGGCATGACGTGTTCTTCAAATGAATTTCAAATATTCTTTGCACTGGGGGAAATTGTGTTGGGTGTGTCTCGCAACTCTTCTGTGAATAAACCCACTAGATCTTCTTTGTTTTAGACATGAAGCTGTTTGGAAGTCTCTTGATTTCTATCTTTTTGTACAGTTTTCAGTGACTGGAGAGTTTGGTAGTGATAATTGAAATTGAGTTTGACTGGATGGAGGAGGTGGTGGGGATGCAAACTGGGTAAAGCACTTTTCTTAGCTCTTTTGTCTGTGTGGTTTCTCTGAAAACCTGTTCATCTGTGAGAAGCTGAAAGTGACTGAAAGTACCACAAGTCTTGGGTATAGTAGTGTTTTGATAGCCAAATAGAGCTGTGTCGAGTGCTGCTTCAATGCTATGCCTAGCCTTATTTGTATTTGCTTTGCTTTTTAGTTGTTATTCCAGCCACACGGTGAAAAAGAGCTCTTCTTAGGCTGTTTCTTCCAAGTATTTTACCACTGTCTGTCACAGTAGGATAGACTTTTATGAAAATGACAATCTTTTTTCTGTGAAGGAAGCAGATGATAGCATCTGTCTTCAGGGCCTTTTTCCTGACTAAGAAGGACTTAGTAAGGGACTAAGAATTTACTTACTGCTTTTTGGGCAGTAGCAATGTAGAGATGCTGCTCAGAGGAGCCCTTCTGGCATGCAAATATGAGGCTCTGCCTGCAAAAGGTGTCATAGAAACACGTTATGACCTGAGCAAGCCCTGAAGTATCCAGCTGCCACCAGGCAGAACCAGGTAGGAAATGTGGAAGATTAGAGGTTTGCTCATAGCTTTTATGACTGAGGGGTATTTTCCTCTCTTTCCCATTTAGTGTTTTTACTGGTTTAAGGTATTCCAAGTCTTGTTTTTCCTTCTTCTGGTCTTTACTACTTACAGTCCTGCAGCAGTGAAGCTCTGTCTCGCCAACCCAGTGCTTACCAGCAGAGGTGGGTTTGTGCAGAGCTGCAGGATCTGCACTGGATGCTGACCTTCAGGTGCCTTTTGTGCTGCTGACTTTGTTGTGGGAGCCATAAAACCTCAAAGCAGAGCCATCCTTTGCTGAGTGAATGCACCGAGAGCCCTGAGCAGGTGTCTGAGCACATGGCTCTGCCAGCTTTGAAAACCCAGGTTCAAATGGTGGCTTGTTTGAGTTTAAAGTATAGTGTTGTTTTTAACAACAGCAAAAAAAAAAAAAAAAGGTATTTTCTTCTGGCACTGAGCAGATGAGCTTCTTGGGGGGCGAAAGTGTCCAGCCCACCCCGCGCTGTCTGCTGGTGAGGGCTGCAAGAACAGAGCAGGCTGGCAGTGCCCATTCCACCATACCAGCTATCCTTTCACGTGGACTTGGGCTGTTGTATTTAGCCACAGAGGTAGAAAATAAACTTCTTAATTCTTTTTCATTTTTGCAAGGCTTTTTAGTAGTGTAAGTACTATATAACTGTTACTTATGTGTCATGCCTGTGGAGATTTGTTTGCACTTAGGGATAAACCAATTTCAAGTCCCAGTTCTCAAGAACTGTGTTTGTTCAGCTTGTTTGAAATTCATTGAATTACCGACTCGGGTGATAGGGCATATAAAAATATGATTTGAAAAACAACTCCAGTTTACACTACTGTAAAAACTTTGACCATTAGTTAAAAATTGCTAGCAGTTTTGTCTAAGTTTTAATTATAATTTTATTTAAAGCAATGCTTATGTAGAATGAAAACTATCAAAAACTTAAGAAAAATATATTTTCAGTGGATATTTGTCCCAAATAATGGAATTTCACTGTTTATAGCGCATATTCCGTGTGTTCCAAATGAAAGAGTTTTTGTTGTGGGCTATTAGGTTGGACTACTATTGTGGGCTACTAGGTTGGGAAAATATCAAAGGATATGTAGGTGCAGTGTCCACAGTATGGCGATTTACAATTTGGTGTGTTTGAGTATAGCCTGTTACGGTCAGGGAAGCTGACTCCAGTTGACACTGCATTGAGCTTTCCGAACATTTTTAGTACTTTATAGTAAGTCCAAAATATTATTGTTGTGTTTTTCTGTATTGGTGGTGTTACTGAAAAATGCCACCATGCACTCTTGGGAAACTGAAGCGTCTTTGGGGGAAAAAAAAAAAAAAGAGATTGAATTAATGCAGTCTTCCAGTATTGGAACTTTAAATATTGTATCAGAACCTTTCCTGTCTAACTGAACCAAAACAGTTCAATATATAATGTATGTGTTCATAAGTTTGTTGTGCCCATTGCTGTATATGTGTGCTGTATAACTTGAATTAAATTTGCTTAGTGAAAGACTTTGTAGAGTGCCAGCACCCTCTTGTGGGTAGTGTAATAGCAGGGAATTTTGTCTTTCAAGGTGCAGATACCAAAATCTCTTACCTGGTACAATATATATCCACTACTGTAAGTGTGTCCTGTTCCGCCCCCCCGAACAACTACTGAACTGCAAGTGTTTTCACAGAACATCACCGCTTGACTGAAATACTTCATTTCTTTGGAAATCACTTCTTTAATTTGCTGAACATCAGGATCATTTTAGAATAATGTATCTTCACATTGCTAAATATTAGATTTTATTTTTTTTTATAACTAGAAGTTTATCTGTAATAGCAAAATTATTCTGTTCCTGATCGAGCAGGAATGTTGTTTGTGTGTGTGTAAATCAAAGAAAATTTCTTGCAGAGGTAGTCCTTCCTGTTATCTTGTATCTTTCTTATTCTACATCAGCCTTTTGTTTCCAGTGCTGCTAGCTGAGGGGCTTTGCGGTTTTGCAGGGACTTTAGGAGAATGCAAGATGATGTATCAAGAAAATGGTGTTTGAAAAGGGGGGTGCAATGTGAGGTGGTGCTTATATGGGTTAAAATCAACCACTGTAAATAAAAATTAAGGTTTAAGTTAAAAAAAATCGATTAAGGAGGCAACTTGAGATTTGCTTGCAGGATATATTGGTTGTGGTAACACAGAAGTTGATTTTAGTTTTAAACCATTATTGGCCAATTTTTTTGCTGACATTTTCTGCAAGAAGATGCAGAGATTCCAGATTGGATTCTGCTAAACAGCTGCTTCTACCTGTGGTTTCTGAACATTTCTTGATTCAAATGCTAGGCATTTTCAGTCTTTTCTTATTTTTTTTTTAATTTTTCCCCAACCAGGAATATCCAGAATAGTTTCTTCCCCTCCCTTTGCTGGGTTTACAAGGGATTTTGCTCTGCTACTGATGTACTGTTTATTACTGTTAATATGCAGTATGTACTGCTTAGTCTCACAAATCAGAAATTTGTCCCTTTTAAGGTCAGGACTTACCATCTGTGAAAGATAAAAATACTATATGTGTTTTCTTTTTTTTGCAGGTTGCAGAATCAGCATGTGTCAGTAGTAGTTAAAAAGGTAAGCAGACCATATTTATAAATACATCACAAGATTCTTTGTACTCTGACTAATGCATAGATATTAGAGATAATTCATCTGAATGTATTGACAGTTGTTCAAATCTTAATTTTATGTTTGTACAATAAGCAATTTCAAGAACATTGGATCAGAACAATTTGAAAATAGAGGAAAATATTGTTGAGAAATATCTAACTATATCAAGTTGATGTTACAAAAAAGTACTTAACCTATTCGACCAAAAATTTGTATCCAGTCCATCTTAATAAAATATGTATAAAAAGCTGACATACAGGACTTGAGAATTTTTTGAGTAATTGATCTGATTTTGATAACTGATTGTAATTGGGAAAGGAAGAAATACATCCAGTATGCGAGCCTGGTAAGCTTACAAGCAGGCTTAAGCCTGTAAGCAAGTCTCACGATACCTGGTTGACATTTTTTAATAACATCAAGATCTTTGGGACTTTTTAAACCTGCTTTAAAACTATTTTAGATCTCTTTTCCAATTAACTATTGGGTTAATTGCAACTATAATCTTCTAAATTATGACAGAAATGTATATGCTACTTAATCAGAGATCTAAGCTGCTGGGTTTTATTCTCAGAATGGCACCACTTTTTCCTTGGAAATTTTGCACATCTTAAATGCGTTTCTGACATTCATAGGTATTTAAGGAATCTTTCAGAAATAATGTAAAAAATGAAACATTTAGCCCTAGCCCTTGAAGAAAAGCCCATAAGGATAGCTGATGATAGCTAAAAACAGAACTTCGTAATAAACAGACGTACTAAAATAGTTTAAAATAAATCTGCAAACATCATAAGTTATTTCTAATTTTGAGCTGAGCTCCAGGCTTTCTTGGTCAATGGAATATTAGATGTAAAATCAATTATGTATGTAGTGTAGCAGTAGGTGGTGCTGTTGGAGCAGATTTAATAATCTGAGGAACTGAGCTGCAAACTCTGAGGGATATGGTATCAAAGCTGCTTGGAATTTCTGGTGTGCAGCAAGGAGGTTTGTGTTCAATGTGTTTGCTGTGAAGAGCAAATACGCTGTAATTAGCCAATAGCAAATTCTAGCAGTTACTGCTGGTTTATATTTATTCTTGCTGCAGAACTGAACTGAAAGAAATCTTGCTGTTGGTCTATGATGTCATCCTAGTACTTGAAAAATACACAAATTGCATGTAGGGAAAAGTCACTAATAACGCTTACAAAATACAGCGTGCAGACATTTCTTCAAAGAATATAAGCTGATAATAGTGGCAAATCTATAAGTAAATGAGACTTGCACTGATTTTTTTTTTTTTGGCTGGTGCATGGAGACTTTTCAGGTAGTACTTTTCCTGAAATGTACAACTCCCGTTCTCCTGAGGAGTGTTTTTTCCCTTTCTCTCCCTGTGTGTATCAATGGAGCTTCTCCTTCATGGACATGTAGATCTTGTCTTTTCCCTGTCACACACATCTAATGTGAACTGAAATGTCAAACTTGGCCTGAAACTGTTAATTAGCAAGGTACAGAACTGTTACGTTCAGGTTTATATGATGTCTGTTCAGATGAAAAGTGCTTTTCTGAAGTGCAGGCAGTGCTTGTGCTGACATTGAAAGCAGTGGGCTTCATATTGGTTTCCTTGATGTCCACCGTAATCTCACCGTGACCATGCAGACCTGTTGGGACGTAGCATTCCAGGCCCCAATGCCAGACTGTTGTCACTTTCAAATGAACCTATTTCTGTTTTTTACATGAAGGGGGAAGTGTTGCTATATTAATCCAGAGTATGCCTCTGGTCTGTGGGCCCAAGCATATGGTGTTTAGTAAAGAAAGGAGCAGAGATGCTGGAACCAGAAGACATTTTCCCTTCTGTAAGGGAAGATCAAGCCTTATTGTCCCAGGGAGGCCGTTTTGGGAAACTGGTATTAAATGGTGATGAGATTCAGTTCCACCTGTGCTCTTAACCAGTGAGCACGTGATAGCAAGCCATGGAGTTGGTGGCTTGTTTCACCACAATAAGTTCTTTTTAAATTGTGCAAACTGAACATGAATGGGCTGTGCAGTATTTCTTCAGTCAGTGCAACTGTCCGTTAACTTAGATGCTGAAGTAGAACTTGAACTCCTCTGAAGTGAGTGAGAGTTTGTAGCCCTTAGCACTGAGGCTTCCTGCAGAAATCATGTCAAGTCAGCCTCAGAAGCTTTCCGTCACAAACAGGCGATAGAAAAGCTGCTTCCTGAGACCTAGAGAACAAGTAGCAGTAGAGGGAGCAGGTGGAGAGGTGGATCTTGATAGCAGGTCAGCTCAGTCTCAGTGGCGAGCTGGAATATGTTGGTTTTGGTTAGTGAAGTATGCCTAATTTAAGATGCCAAGGGTGATACATTTTCCAAAAATGTAAGCCTGGCTAGCTGTCAAAATACAATACAATGGTTCAAATCAGTCATCTACCAGAGTTTATCCAGATTTGACTGTTTTTTGTCTTCCAAAGAGCCAAAGCCTGATGCACTGAAGGTCTGTGAGAGGAAGTGGGAGTGATCTGTCAGAGAAGCCACTTCACACTAGTAACATGCTCAAGAAGTCTGCGGAGCTGGCACCCCTCTGGTCAGTCAGCCTGCAATTCACGGGGCCCCATCTCTTCACAGTAAATGTTTCCTGTCCTGTAAGGTTTAATCTATGGACGAGATTAAAGGATAGTTTTCGCCTTCAATCCCTGCTCTTGTTCCACAGGACCCACATTTCTATTTCAGGACTGAAATGGAAAATTTCAATGAAATTGAAACAGGATAGTACCATATTATCACATAAGGGCACACGTTGCTTTTCTGCTTATAAAAAGGCTGGAAAATGACACAGTAATTGTTGACATTGGTAAGTCCGTTAGCAAAAGCTGGGATAAGAAAAAATGAATGAAAAACGTCACTGAAACATTCCTGTTTGAGATTTGTAGATTTGTTATTCACAAATGTATTTGGTGTGTTTCTAGGCAATATATGAAATATATAACTAAGAAAGTGTGAAACAATTATCAAGGATGCTGAAGGCATCTTTGTTTTATGCAGCCAGGGTGCATAAACTTCTTTCTTACGTCTCCCTGTTTCTGAGAATACACGTAAGGCTGGATCCAAGCCAAAGAATTGCCCTCGTCTTTTTAATAATAAAATAAGCAAAAATAAATTTCCCTTTCCATACCCAGTAATGATGAAAGAAGACTCATGGGGTTGTCTTTGATACTGTCATCTGAAGACTGTGGTCTGTCCTCGCCCCTCTCGCTGCCAAGCTGTCCCCAAGGGTTAATTGTCACATGTGCCTCTTGCGGCTGACAGGAGCAAGCTGCAGCGCTCTGCTTGAGGAAGGGACCTGGCATAGGTGAAGACTGTATGTAGTCGGCAGAGGTGATGCTCCTTGTGGCTCTTGCAACACTGAAACGTCACTGTATATTTAGAGGAGAGGGACTGAGCAGGCTGTGACCTGGGCTGGCTGGGGACTGTGCATGGCATCGCTTTTACCCAGGGCTCTCAGCATGGGAGCTTCCCTCAGCACGGCCGGGCGTCGCTGTAAAAGGAGGCGTAAGAAGCGGTCGGAGCGAAAAGGTAGTGTTTTAATTGCTGTGTTGTCAAAACTAAGTACTAGGGGGCAGGTTATAAATGAAAACATGCAAAGGTTTTCCAGTGAGGTTTGAACCTTCGTTACTGAGTGCAACTTCAATGTTTTCTGCTTGGATTTACAGATCAAAAGAAATATTTTGAACAGAGTCCTTTGGGATCTTCCAATCTTTTATTTCCCTTAGCTTTTGGAGCTTGGAAGTAAAGTACTTCTTAAAAAATACAGAACTTCTCTGAAGTTGCAGCTTTCTGCCTTTTACTGTCTTCTAATACCATTTTTTTTCATCTATTGGGATTTGTTGGTGTTTTTTTTTATGACATTTAACAATTATACATGCCATTCTCTGTTAACATATAACTGAATAGACATTAAACTTTCCTTTCAAGGTGTCTGTAGTTTTTCTTCAATGATGAGGATAAATCAAGAAAGCTGTTAAAAAGGTCCTTCAAAACTTCTTTTCATATAATAAAAATACAGAATATTCAAACAGTAGGAAGATAAATTTCATTGAATAAATTATTTATAATATAAACACTTCATAATCATATAACATAAAATATATTTATAATATAAATATATGGTGTGTGATTTATTTTTAATATTTAGATTTATATATTATTTGTTATTGTTTTTATTATTATTTATATATAACATATAAGTGTATTCAAATGTATTTATGACTTCAAAATACTTAAGTGTACTGTACTTTTCTATGACTCCACCTAAATTAGCATACAGTGTACGTTTAGATGTCATTTTTGTTTGACATGACTGGCTTATAATGCATTTAGAAAATTAAGGTTTTATGAAGTACTGCTTATATTCTAAATATTGCAGCATGTATGACTGGGCAGAATCACTTGGCTACAGTGATTGTACTTAATAAACAGCCAGACTTCGGTTTTTGCACTCCATGTTGAAAACAAAAATCCCCTCTGCTATAGTACAGTGGAATCCCAAGTTTATTTTGGCAGTATACCTGAGCAAAAACAGTTCTTACAAGCAAGGGTCAGGTTTTCTCAAGTCATACTGCACAAATAACATGCCGTATATGCATGGGCTAGCTGAACCCAAATCAGTTAACTAACATTTATGTGAATTATTCCTTATTTTTTCAAAGTTCTGTAAATCCCTGAGCAACAATTAACTTTTTTCCTTTTTTCTTATCTTTTGTTACAAAATTAACATTTTTGTAGTTTTCCCAAAAACTGTTACTCTGGTTGTGTCACTTCGTCCAGAGCAGGTTGTTAGGAATAAAGCTGAGAGTTCAGTCATGCCTGCTGTTCAGTGCAAAGGCACAGTCCCATTGCAGTCCTTTGTGGAATTTGCCATTGCTCAGATGTCACTTAAAATTATCAAAGGTTGATTATGAATGAATACAGAGACATTGTGTCTGTCAGACCTGAGAGGTTTCTGAATGGCTGTTTCTAAATGAGTTATTTACAGGTAATGAATGAGCTTATTATTGCAGTTTTACCGTGTTATAGAATCTGCTCTAATAAAAGTTTGGAAGGACAAAAGTGAAAAACGCTGTTCCTTCTTGAGTGAAATCATAACTGAGCTGAGGACAGCTGGGTTTCAGAAGTCCAGCTTCGCAGAGCTGTGATTTTGATTCAAGCCATGTTCTGGCATGCTGTGCTGGAGTCTGAGTGTACTTAAGCCACCTCACTTTTACTGGTGAGCTTTGCTCATGCCCAGTTACTGACTGTACCAGCCCATACTGTAGCGTGAAACAAAGCAGTGTCTTCTATGCTGCATGCCTTCCAGTGCTTCCACATTCTTGAAGGCACAGGTGAGCTGTTTCCCACTCTGTTCTCCATGTCCCTTCCAGCTACAACCTCAGCCCTTGGTTTCACAGTGTATTATCTTTATTGGCAACATCATCTTAAGACACCATTATGCCTCTCTTCTTACTTCCCAGCCACGGTATCCGGGTATTTTCATTGGTATTGCTAGCTACGTCCATGTGGTGAGAATCAGACCCCTCATCTGATCAGACACGAGCAGCTCTTGGTTGGCTGCATGGCGTGGCTGTGCGGTAGCTGTCAGCAGAGATGAAGAGGTGACATGGCCTGGTGAGGGAGTGGTGAGACCAAGTGTCCTAGTTCCCACCGAAGACAGCATATGTGATTACAGCCTCAGGCTGAGTCAGTATTGCTTGTTCTGCTGCATCCTGAGTATTCTGAACACTCGCCCAAAAGTATCTGTGTAATTGCTGATTTTTAGGAAGATATGTACTGTGTAAATAAAATGTCTACAGGTAATTGGAACTGATGCTGTCTGTGGTAAAAGTAAGCAAAGTAAAAGACTGAAACTGATGGGAAATAATGGTATTATTGAAAATAACAGAAGAGTGTTGAAAAAATCAAAGATGTACTGCAAAGTAGGAGTTGATTCTCAGTTTGATTGTAAGCAAAAGGAATCAAACTTTATAGATACTACTTATTATTTATAGATATTACTTTATAGATATTACATGTGACTAGGTTATCACAGAACTATTTTGCATTTGTACTGGATTCTACTGTCTTCCAGTAGCTTCTGAATGTTTAATTATGGTAAAGAATTGGCAGAAAATGAATGCATTATAAAGAACAGTGATGCAATGCAGAACGTAGAAAGCACAGTGTTTCGTTGTGAATGCTTTAGAAAATGCACATGCATAGAACTCAATAGATTGGCAAGTACAAGACAAATTAGTTTTCCACAGTTTGATCTGCTCCAGCATAAGAATGTAAAGCATGTTAATGCTCTGCTATTTTTTCCGAACTGTAATAATGGATCTTTTGTTAAATGTGTGTCCCTGCATATTTCTGGCATGGTTTAGGATTCAGTGTGCTCCCTATTGGAGCACTCATGGAATTATGAGATTGGAGCAATAACCTAGAAAGCAACAGATGTTACGTACTTGATTAGTTTAAGGGGAAAAAAAAGGTAAAAACACAATCACCTCTTAATTAGTGCTTATGGTTTGAATAAAAATATTGCTTTCTTTCAAACAAAATGCTGAATAGAAAATGTTTTGTATGTCAGATGCTTACATTCACCTTTAGATTCCTCTCTCTTGAGGTCATGAGCAAAAATACCTGCATGACGAAAAAAAAGAAGTTAAAATCTTTTTCCCCACAGCCAGATAACCTATATGTAATGTGGTCCGAGCGTTTCAGTTAATAATAAGAAAATGGGCAAAATCTGCAGGTAGGAGAGAGGATTACATGACCCACTCTGTCCTTCATCTGATGTGGGGCTGCATCTTCTGGTTGATGAGTATCAGCTCATTTTAAGGAGGGATCTTGGCTCCAGATTTAGCCAAAATAAACCAAACAATTGTTCATCAGTATGATGGTGAATAAACAACTGCATTTTCATTGTCTTGCCTGCTTGAATTGTCTGTGTGTTAACCTGCAGAGTGAATTTGACATTATTTTTACCTTGAGACACATTGCCGGATCCCTGTGGGAACAGCATTGCTTCATTTAACTATTATGAAAGTTGCCATCAAACACAAATTGCTGACACTTGGAGTTATCTGCAACTGTTCTTTAAAGAAAACAACTACCAGTAGTGAGATAAAATAGTTTATGCACTCCTTCAGATTAAAAAAAAATAATAATAACTGTGGTTCACCATATGAAAAAAAAAATATTATTGGAATCATTGCAGAATTTGCAGTTCTGCAAGAGTGTGCCTCAGCTTACAGAAATAGGCACATTGAGGAAATACTGTGCAAAGATTGAACTGCCCACTGTTGCTTGAGGAAGAAGCCATGGACAGGCCAAAGCAAAGTTAGTGCCCAGGCTGCTGCTTTTGGAGATCTAACAGTTTACCTTGTATGTTGGTACATGAAAGCTTAAGTATCCCACTCTCTGTGTTTTCCAGACAGAAGCAGTCTTCGCCAGCCAAGAAACCAGCAAAAATATTTCACAATGGATGTTGACGATGAAGAAAACATGAGTAAGATGTGTTTGTTTACACAATAATGAACTATGTAATCATTTCTAAGGTGACTTTTCCTCACAAACCACAGGGGTAACTGAAGGAACTTCGAAGCATAAATTAAAATGATTTTTTGTATGTTTCTAAATACAGTATAGAGAAGTAAATCGGAGCTTTTGAACTAAAAGTTTTTTACACATGATTATGTGCTAGTCTAATTATACCTTATGTCTCTCATTTTTCTTCCAACAACTGTTTAGTTGTACAAAATATTACCGTGTTTTGGACTGGCATTGAAGTAATGAAGATGGATTTCTCGCATTAATAATAGTTTGGTATGCTGCATTCACACGCTCCGTATGGGACCTGTGCATCCCACTGTGCTGGCATGGGTAGCATGTAAGACCCGTCCTGAGGTGTGGGTGCACTGCGCTGCTTTTTTGCAAATTACTCCCCTCTCAGAAGGGCTGGCAGTAGAGTTACAAGTCACCATGGTAGGCTGGGTCAGTATGAGAGCAAATTTGTATGGGACTCTCAGCATGAGAGCCTTCTGTGCAGTTTTAGTTGTGAGGTTTGATGGAAATAATGATCATCATTACCTGAGAAAGTGGGATGAATGGTGACTGGAGAGGTTGAATACCGAGTCTTGTACAACGCATTAAGTGAATGTGTTCGGGATGACGATTCCTGTAGGGCACAAACTGTGTTAATGGTGACTAATCATGCTGGGCTCTCTGAGCTTTTTCACCTTGAATAGTCAGGTACTGGGTGAGGTTTGTTTGCCTGCCAGTGAGGTTTGTTGTGCGGTGGAAGATACTGCAGTATCCTCCAGCAGTGTGCTTCTGCTGAGATCCAGGAGGCAGGAACTTACTGGAAGAGGTAAAACCTGGAAGGGCAAGAATACTGATGATGAGGGTTAGGGACCAGTTGGAAGACTGGGGAGAAATGAAGGAGACTGAAGCGTGTAAAATAAGCAAGGGAAAGCAGAAATAAATTCAGGAAAAGCAAAATGAAGGTCTAGAAGAACTCCCTGCAGGTCTTGCATGGCTGAGTATTCTTTCTAGAAGCTGGTTTCTCCAACACCGACCTACTGAATTAATGAAGTGTTTAAGCACAAAACCAGCTATCATCTTGATGAAAACACTGGTGAAGTGCTATGATATTACTAAATATGTGGTGTAATATAGATCTAATAACCTGTGGAGAAAACTGTTCTCATTTAAAATGTTACAAAAAATATTGTAAAGATTTCTGTCCTTTCAACTGTTTTTTTGTTTGTTTGTTTTTATGAATGAGAGACCTGTTCTGTTTCTGATATGCTTATGTGCTATGCCTGACTGTAAATTATTGTATATTATATAATAACAAATGTGCTTATTTCCCCTAAGTGACAATGTCTAAATCTCTGGCAAAGCTGAAAAAGCCTAGCAGTATAGCAGGCTTTGGAACAGAAGAGTTGTAATTCAGTTTGAAGGAGTTACAACATATTTTTGTTGGGAGATAAAGATGTTAAATGGTTTAAAAACCAAGCCAACAGAAAAAAGCCAAAAACTTAACTGGACTAGTATTCTTCTTTTTTCTTTGACTGACACAGTGATCTTCATTGAAATATGCTTGCAACCACTTCCACTTTTTCTTTCTCTTTTTTTTTTCTTTTTTTACTTTAAAATAAATTTATTTAGTTGGATGCTTTAGCTATTTCTAAGAGTGGTTCTGTGAGGAGAACTTGGAAAAAAAGATAAGAGGTGAATTGGATAATTCCCATGAGATAATTCTTCAGATAAAACATACCCTATTTCAATAGGAGTAAATCTGAGCATGAATGGTGCCTTCCTGAGCTGAACAAAATACCATCTATTCAATAGTGTCACCTTGTAAATTCCTTAAGCAAGATATTCAGGTTTTGTCTGCTTCTGTTTCTGTGCTAGTGCACCAATATGCGAAGCAATTCAAATTCACTGAACTTTCTGTCTTGTCAGGAGACTGCCTCTGCTGAGTTGTTACAGGTTTGGGACATGCTTTTGTGTAACTTCATTGATCTACCAGAAGTAAATTTTGAGGTGCATTGCCTGTATCACGTTTTGCAAAAGAAGCCACAGGTAACATCATCATCTTGGATGACCCCAGTTAATAGAAGGTGTAAGAAGGCTTTTCTGCATCTGTATGACCACACAAACATCATGAATTTGGAATGTTAAATTATCAGATTTGGAGAGGAAAATCAAAATTCCTAAGTGCTACATCTTGATTTGTACAAAGATTTTTTATTTTTATCTGTCTGTATTTTTGTATCACTGAAGATGGCAAAGTGTGATATCAGAAGTGCCTATAAAAGCCTTTGTTATTTTGTGTAACTCCTTCTTGGGGAAATGGAAGGTGAGCCTGTGCAATATTTGTACCTTACAGTTATAATAACTAGAATTTATCTGCAGAAGTTAGAATTCAAACTGTCTTGGTTCTGCAGAAGTGTAAGACAGTCATGAGATTACATTTAATGCACTCAAGAAAAGTGTTTCCGACTTCAGGTTTTAAGTTCATCCTCCTGTATCTGTTGAACAAAGAGAACATGTTACAAGAGATGGAGTATGTCCAAAGAGGGGCAGCAAAGCTGGTGAAGGCTCTGGAGAACAAGTTGTATGAGGAGTGGTTGAGGGAGCTGTGGTGGTTTAGTCTGGAGAAGAGGAGGCTCGGGGAGACCTCATTGCACTCTGCAACTGCCTGAAAGTAAGGTGTGGGGAGCTGGGGGTCGGCCTCTTCTCCCAGGCAGCAAGTGATAGGACAAGAGGAAATGGCTTCAAGCTGCACCAGGGGAGATTTAGGGTGGATATGAGGAGAAATTTCTTCACTGACAGGGGTTCTGAGGCATTGGAACAGGCTGTCCAGGGAAGTAGCTGAGTCACCATCCCTGGAGACATCTAAAAGATGCATAGATGTGGTTCTTACGGACATAGTCTAGTGGTAGTCTTGGCAGTGCTGGGTTAATGGTTAACTAATGATTTTAAAGATGTTTTCCAACTTCAGTGATTCTATGAATTCTGTCAATTCTCCGAAGTCTATACTTATCAGTTACCTCACAGGAGAGGGGAAGCGGTACGTTTTGCAGAACACTTGTAACACTTGCTGAAGCGTGTGTCCTGACCTTTTCCTTTGATTGTTTTCCCCCCTTTTTCTAAAAAGGTGATCACAAGAAGTCACATTTTTTATGTATATGTTTCATATGAAAATAAAATAATAATAAAAAAGACTTATTTAGGATTTCCCCAGGCCAGTAAATGACAGCGACAGTATAAAGGGTATCTAGAAACATCCTTCCAGCTGTGTTTCAGCTAAGAGTCGTTTAAACATAATTAAGTGTGCTCCATACCAGATGGAGCAGAGAGCAAGGCAAGATCCCCACTGAATAAAGAATCTTAATTAGAGGTGTTTTTTAATTACATGGGAAAAAAAAAAAATAAACCAGCATGTTTGGATAGAACTTTTTTTTTTTTTAATGGCATGAAAATTTTCTATGCCTCTTTCGTTCTTTGAGTGCTGTCAGCTTTGTAAACCTCTCAAATAGATTACTTCAGCGGCAGAACTTTTCTTTCACTGAAGTTGTTGGCATGTAATACTGTCAGTTGTGATTTTTACCAAAGAAGCTCCAGCTGACATTACTGAAGTCTCTAGTCAAAACTGCCAACTATTTTTAGTGATGGGAAAATAAGCTAGTCTTATGAAAACTATCTTACTTTTAAATCGTGGGTAGTGTTAATGTTTAAGAAAACATGACCCTGTTGTCATGTGTTTATATCTGTTAACACTACCTGAAGGAGCTGAATACACAACAGTTGTGATCAACTTCAAAAAGCTGTGATCAGCTTGAAAGTATTCAATGATTGTTTGAAGTATTCATTACTTGGAAACTTATTTAAAGACTGGAAAATGCATAAATGAGCATATACATAGCATCTAGTATGAGGATCTTTTAGAAGGTCTTAGGTTTTGGTTTTGCTAGGAGATTTACCAAGACTGTAACACGTGGTCACCTGTCAACTGCAATAAGTTGTTTTTTAATTTAAGAAAAAAAATATGAAAAACATCCATTATTTTTTTTCTCCTGTCAGCTCCCTCCAACGCATTGTACTTTCTAACTGTGTTTTAACATAGAGAGCAACATCTTACATGGGCAGGTAGTGACAGGACAAGGGGTAATGGTTTTAAACTGAAAGAGGGAGATTTAGGTTAGATGTTAAGAAGAAATTCTTCACTCTGAGAGTGGTGAGGCACTGTCCAGAGAAGCTGTGGATGCCCCATCCCTGGAGGTGCTCAAGGCCAGGTTGGATGGGGCTTTGGGCAATCTGGTCTGGTGGGAGGTGTCCCTGCCTGTGGCAGGAGGGTTGGAACTGGATGGTCTTTAAGGTCCCTTCGAACCCAAACGGTTGTATGAACATTTACAGTTCTAATTTTCCTGCCTTACTTTAGCTGTGGCAGCACAAGACTTAGTGTTGGTCTCCAAATCAGACCCATGAGGTGAGTTAAGCTGTGTTTTAGAATATTAGTGGAGTGGTCAACATCTTCTGCATATACTGCTTTAGAGCAACAACCTTTTTGTTCCTTTTGAGTACTAATGTTCCTAGTTTGATTTTTGATGGGATCCTTAGTTAGCCATGGCTTTCAGGGTAGAGCTGTCCTCCCTCATTCCGTTCAAAGTGATTGAGAGACTTCCCAGAGTATTACAGTCTCTAAAACATTGTCTTAACAGAACAAAAAGTGCAAAATCTTCAATGTGTCCAGTTCCTTACCACCCACAGTGGATCTGCTCAAAAAGCAATGGAAATAAGGAGATGTGAGAAGAACGAAGAGAGAACAGGATGATTGCAGGCCAAGCTGCAATTCCATCAGCTGTTGAACTTGGATACAGAACTGCTCTTTTTACATTCAGTTGGAGTCTATTCAACTCATATTTTCTTTATGTGGCTTCCACAGGCACTGGTTATAGAAAGAAAGATGAACAGAAACCATTTTTTAGTGTTAACTGAATGATTTCTGTTTAGCCTACAAAAGTTACATTGTTCGGTAGCAAATTTCTGATGCCACTAGTAAGAACAATGTTTGAAAAATGCTGTTTTAGATAATTTTTGGAGATTACAGCTTCAGGTAAGAAACACACTGTAAGAAAGTTTTAATAATTTATTCTGTTTTCCTTAAATTCCTTCAGTGTAGTATGATAAGGAATATTTATGCATGAACACTGTGTACTGACAGTCATGGCCCTTCAGCACACATTCTGCATACAATATAATTTGTGGCTGGACATTACAAGAGATTCTTTATTAAATTTAGCAGATTTGTAGCCATGAAATGCTCCCAAACCCTTTGTGTTTCACTCTGGACTGCATTTGACTGGAATTTAATGTTCAGTACTAATACTATACAAGTCTTTGTTGTGCTACTGCATTTTAACAAAATGTGTTCCTACTTGGTGTTTTTCTTTTGATCTTTATTTTTTCCTTTTTTTCTTCTTTGAGCACCGAAAGGAGTAACCTATCGAGCTTTTGCTGGAGGATGTTATAAATGAAAATTTAGTAACCATTCCATCAGCTTTGTAACCTGGGCGAAGTGATGTGTGCCTGGTAGTGAATACTTAATGAAGATTTAAAGCATGTTTGAAATTTGTCAGGAAGAAAGCTTCCACTTTGGTTTGCTCTAATTTCCATAAATATTTATCACCTGCTATCACTGTGAATTTAATACAGTAATAGATATTTTGAAGTCTTGGAACAGAAGAGTTAGATGCGCTTGACCTACTAAATTTGCCTTTTCATTCATGAATGTCAATATAAAGCACAAATAATTAATGTTGTTAGTTTTTTAATTAGGATAAAACTGAGGACTTTCCAGTTATAGCAAATATAATTCTTAAATACATATCTAATGTATCATTACTCCAACTTTCTACTTTAGAAAATAAATAATGAATCATTAAATTAATCATGCAATACTACTTTTTTCCCATCAAAATATCCTCATTGTGATTGTGCAGATTTTGTCACAATTCTTGTGTTCTATGTAGTCTTAAGAGACTACAGAGAGTAGTCTGACTGACTACAGAGAGTAGTTCTGACTACAGAGACTACTTAAGAGACTTACTGTAGTTTTGTAAGTTTAGGAGAGCAGTTTTTTTGCAGGGAATTTAAAAGCTGCATATAAATGGCAAATAAAATGTTTCTCAATAAAAGACTGTGTACAAATATACACGTAGTAGTTTTGTGATGCAACCTAAGTCAACGCATTTTTTACAGCTGTTTTTCTAAGGATGGAATAGATATGTGATAAAATTTGTTTTGAAATTTAAGACTACATATGCAGAGAGATGCTGAGAGATGCTGAAGCACAGTTTGTTTCTCTTCATTTTGTGGTGCATCCATATAGCTGTATTCACCTGTTTTGGGTGTACAGAAAAGATGAGCGTGTCACTGCATTCAGTGAAGGCTGTTAAAGGGTCAGAGTTGTTGGGACAAGGGGTTTGCTCTGCTGAACAGGCCCGTTGCTGGAGCTGCCATGCAGTGGGCAGGCAGTCCTGTTTGGGCAGCCAGCAGCTGAAGGTCCTGAGCAAACTGAGGTGAGGTGAAGTGAATGCTGGGAAAAGCATAAAAAAATGAAAAGCATAAAAAAATGGAATTTGGAGAATATGGCATAGCTAAAGAGAAGTAAAACATTCATACAGTCTTCAGTCAAGGTGCCTACCTACCAAAGAACTGCCTAGTTTTTCATGACACCGATTTTGTCATTTCTCAAATTGAGCAAATAAAATCATGTAAGACAAAAATGCAACATTAATAAAATAAGAATAAAGTAGAATTAAATATCAATCTCCTAGAATTGGTCTTAAGCATCCATTTTTAATTAAGTAACGGTAGCTTTTTATTTTATAGGTGTATCCTACAAATAATACAATTTAGTTTTCTGGTTTAAAGCATTTTTCACATCAAGTAAAAATTTTGTTCTAGTGTGATTTGAATGCAAAAGAAAAAGCTGCAGCATTTTATATGAAAGTAGCAAATGCATTGTTTGAAAATAATTCTTGAATGTGCTCTTTCTTGAATTATCAAGAAGTATTGCTCTCCATTTATATTGCAAAAGCTTTAATCAGTGAGCACACATCACTTAACCAGTTATAAAGAGCGATAAAGGAATCTATAAATTTTGCATTTACAAGATCCTGCAACGAAGGCATTGTAAGTTACTCTTTCTGGGCACCGCAGGTTCAAGCAGCACTGATGTTAAAGAAAACCGCAACATGGACAACGTTCCCCCCAAGGACGGCAGTGCGCAAGGCACCGGGGAGGGGGCTCAGCTCTCCAATGGTGGTAGCAGCAGCAGCAGAAAGCGTCTTTTGGAGGAGGGCAACAATGGCCACTCCAAATTTCGCCCCAAGAAGAGGAAGAAAACGCCAGGTCCCGTTTTGCCAAAGAATGCCCTGATGCAACTTAATGAGATTAAACCTGGTTTACAGTACAAACTGCTGTCCCAAACAGGGCCGGTTCATGCTCCAATGTTTGTGATGGCAGTTGAAGTTAACGGGCAGGTGTTTGAAGGGTCTGGCCCTACAAAAAAGAAAGCCAAGCTTCATGCTGCTGAGAAGGCTCTGCGGTCTTTCGTTCAGTTCCCAAATGCATCAGAAGCGCACCTCGCAATGGGGAGGACTCTCTCTGTCAACACAGACTTCACCTCCGACCAGGCAGACTTTCCTGACACGCTTTTCAATGGATTTGAAACTCCAGTTCCTGCAGATGCTTCCTTTTACCTAGGGTCCAATGGGGATGGCTCCTTCAGCTCTAGTGGGGACTACGGGTTGTCATCGTCATCTGCTGTAGCGAGCAGTCTTACCCAGTCACCTCTCCCCACACCACCACCGTACCCGACCACGAGCGGGAAGAACCCTGTCATGATCCTGAATGAGCTGCGGCCAGGACTGAAGTACGAATTTCTCTCAGAGAGTGGGGAAAGCCATGCCAAAAACTTTGTCATGGCTGTTGCAGTGGATGGTCAAACGTTTGAAGGATCAGGAAGGAATAAAAAGCTTGCAAAAGCTCGGGCTGCTCAGTCAGCCTTGGCATCCTTGTTTAACATGCAGCTGGATCAGACTCCATCTCGACAGCCCATTCCTAGTGAGGGGCTCCAGTTGCATTTGCCACAGGTGAGAAGCCCTTTGGTGTTTTTCAGCGTGCTTAGATAATGACCAGTAATAGCCAAGGTGAATCATTTTGAATCAGCTTCAACATTTCTGCTGTTTATTCTGCTTGGATGGATGGGTGTGTTTATTTGTGTGTGTGCTTGTGTGTGTATACATATAAATATATACATATATATACATATATATAATACATATGTATATATATATTTATATCTATACACACATATATAAATATATACATATATATATTTATATTTATACATACACTGCTTGTATTAGCTGATTAATCCGTTTATGTCTTCTGACAATTGTCTGAAATGATTGTGTTCTGTTGGACAGAGTTGTTGCTAATGCTTTTTCAGCTTTGATCACGTCATGTAGTAGAGCACAAAGGCCACCTCAACTCCAATTTACGTTGCTGTTTGTGCTGAGGAAAGACTGAACCATGGCTTGCTTGTCTTAGACATCTATGCATAGACTGAGTTCAAGTTACGATTTACTGCTTAAGAAAGTATTATTATCTGACACAATCGTTTTTACCAGGGAAGAAAATCATCCTCTTCTGCAAACTGAAACTGTTGATGTTAGCAAAGCTGAGTAATGGAAGTCAAGGACAGATTAGGTGAAGCTAATGTCACTTATTCCCAGGGTCTGAATAAAAGGCAGAGTTGCAGTGCATGTATCTGCGACCTGTGGTTAAATAGGTGTCATCTAAATGATGGTGCTCTAACCAAATTAGTTAATAACTATATATGCAAATTACTTAGGAAAGTAAATCGGGATGAGAAATAGTTTAAATTAAATAACTAGTGAAGTAGGGAAGGTAGCAAACATACTCGACAGATCAAAAAATGTAAAGAAGCTAGAATGAAGTAATTTTAAACTTTTTTAATGAAGAAAAATTCTCCCTTATTTGCTTGTGCTTCTCCCCAGTCTAAGTACAATAACGAATGTTTGACTGCCCTCTTTGTACTACATCCATTGGGGCTTTTTAATGATATGTCTGTCTAAATCCATTTACTTGTTACGTATGTATGTATACATACATATACATATAAGTTCCCGTGAATTCTTTTCAACTTTCTGTTTATTCTAATGAGAGTTTTGAGGCTTTGACCTTTGGCATCTCAAAAACATTGCTTTAAAGTTCGTTAAAAATACTATATGTCTGATTCAATGTCATTCTATAATCTGGGGTTGAAGAGTATATATAAATGTGACTATTATAAGTACATTGTTTCCTCTAGTTGCATAGACAATATGCATTATTTAGAAATTCCTATATGCTGTCTCTTTATCTTGCATAATTATTGGATTATTTATGAATGTTTCATGCTTTTTCAAATCTAGGATTATGCTATTTCAGGTCTTTATGATTTCTTCAGTAGGTTCAGCTATTTCAGACTGCTTTTAAAATAGTGCTTTTAAAGGTGGATTTGGCACCAGACACCAAAAAAAAAATCACTGTTTTTTTTACATGTTACTAGTTCCTGAATCAGTAAAATGGTGAAAATGGGAACTGCAATATGAAGTAGGAAAGAATAATTCTTGCCCTGAATAATTTTTCAGGGTGACTTCTGGTAAGTTTTGTTCTGAGAAGGGGAAGGTAGAATCGTTATATTATCTCACAGCTCACATTTTTATCATTCTAAGGGGGTAAAGTTGTTTTTCTGCCCAGCAGATCAGTGCATAACAACTTACACAGCCTTTTTAAGGGACTTCAGTGGACCACTGGACAGTGATGGGTACTTCTGAGCTCCTTGCTTTGTGAGATTTTGACCTGCATTCTCAGTTCTGTGAACCTATTCGTTTTCCCAGAGTGTCACCCCATAAGTGGGCTGTTTCTGTAGTTATGCTGTGCAAGGTATGCAGAAACTGTGTGGCCAATTCTGGGCATTTGAGCTTAAGGTACAGTTTTAAATAAATACATTTTTAGAAAAAGCAACACATGCAAGCAACTTTTTTCCCCCCAGCATTCCAACACTGACCTTGATGCCCATATTGTCTACAACAAAGCATACCTTAGGGCCAGCTTGCATTTTACCTTTCTTACAGATGTGCATAAAAGGCTACTCCAGTGTGGAAGAGAACCCAGTGTTTGTAGGAGTAATTCAGCATACTACACCATGTGGGGAAGGGGCGGGTTGCTGGTACTGTCTCATTTAGATCCCATTAAAAGTCAGCTATTGATTTTGAGTCTTTTGGTCAGTTTGTAATCAGGACATCCATTTTCTTTCTGCACTTTGCTGTGTTTTATTACTCTGCTTGTATTTATAATTAGCTGTCAAGTTATTGGAATTGATCTATTACATCATGGTCTATTACAAGTGATTCTGTTCTAGTACATTTTAGTGAGTAATCAGAGATTTAAGCATTTGTGATGCTTGGTTGTGCTTTTGTTTTTTTCCTTTTTTTTTTTTTAACTCGAGTTCTTAAACAGTTGTTTTTAAACAGCGTTTAATGAATATGCGTAAATATATTAAATTTGGAGATAATCATAAAGTGGGTGAAGTCACAAACATTGGAGAGTACAGGAGCGATGCAAACGAGGTTGAGATTTGTAACAACCCTTAGACCAAACAAAATAATGATTTTATTTGGAAAAATTGCAAACTAGAAACATGAGAGGGGAGAAAAATTCCAAGCACTGAAAGCCCAGTGGAAGGAATGAAAGTATAATGTAGCTCTGCCAATGCAGATGTTGGAATTGCTGCCTGTATTGCAGGTTCAAAATAATGCATTCTCAGCTCAGAGAGGTGGTGAAAAGCAGTGTGTTGCTCCAGACACCTCACCTCTTGAGAGGTGCCATTACCTTCTGGATCTGGTAGGCAGCAGGCAGAAGTCTAAGGTGTCTGCAGCTAATGTGTTAATTTGTGATGCCTTGCGAGGAAAACTGTTAGAGCGGAAAGAATTGAGAGGAGCGAAAAGGTGATTGCTGCTCTGGGTGGTGATTGGGAGTTTTGGGTGAAGTACGTGTCAGAAGTTATTTACCTTCTGGTAGATGCAAGCACTCTGGAGGAAATGAAATGTGGGAATACACGTGTAAGCTATCAAGTGATAGAGAAGGACAGTTGATATCAGAGATCAGCTTATTGAGTAGATACGGATATAATCATTTGGCCAGTAAAGTGGGTTATCAAGGTCCTGTGGTTTAATACATTTAAAATCAGTCTGTGCAAAGCAAGCTTATCTGCTTGTTTACAGCTTGACCTTTTGTGAAAGATGAAGCACTGTTGCCTGCGGTGAGGAAAATCTCTTTGCTGGGAGAGCGACTTAAAGCCAGTAAGTCAGCATGTGCCTCAGAGCAGATGAAGGTACACTGATAAAAATCAGGCCCTGTGCATTTATTACTCTGTGTATTAAAATGGGAGAAATTGTCAGTCCAGTGGGGTAGGGATATGCCTCTCCAAAACAAAGAAAATATTTTTATGGGTAGCTACATTTCATAAATTGATAGCCATCCTCATTTTAGCTCCCATGCCAAGTCCAACAGGATATCTGTATTGTACAGTAACCCACAGCATGTACCAAGGGCTCTAAAATGTGTCCTTGAAGTTTTATTCTTTTCTGTGGAAGACAACTACGTGTTTCAACATGCTTAGGTTAAAATCATTAAAACATTCAAAGTGCCTCGTTTGTCATAGGTCTAAAGATCTGGTAGGTAGCTATGGTTGTTGAGATCTGGAGAAGACAGAGAAATGTGAACAGTATTTTAAAATAACTTCTGAAGACAAATGGGTCACCTGTTTATAGATGAAGTGTGGAAGCTGATAGAACCAGATTTTTGAAAACTGTTATTCTGAAGCCCAAGTCTGATTACTGGGGAAAGTAGCATTTCTGAGCACTGAATCATATCAAGAGCCCTACTGGGCCAGACCAAAGCTGGCAGACCCTGCCCAGGTCCTTGCCAGCAGCCTCAGCTCAGGGAAGTGGTAAGATTATAGGGGATCCTAGTACAGAGACAGTTCCCCACTACCACTGAGCAGTTCCTTGGACATCTCAGGGGCCACAGGCGCTCTGCTGGACTTTTCTATTTCTTCTTTTTTGATCTCTTTATCACCCAGAGATAAATGTCCCAGAAATCACTTGTTTTCCCTTTGATTTTTTTTTTTCTTTTCCCTTAGGCACCCCCCGTTTCCCAAGGAAGGCTCGCACCTCTGTCAGAGGGGGTATTATTCTGTCTCTGAAAGAAAAAATCAGCATGGACAGAGGCCAGTACCAAATGCCCTGAAAAAAGAAATGAGAAAAGGGCTATAGCAATTCTTACCCAGTATATTCTTCCAACCTTCAGCAGTTTGTGTCTCAAAGATTTTCTTAGCTGGAAATGATGTGCCTTTCCATTTAAGAATCCTGGATGGATTCTTACCCCCCTCCCCTCCCCCGAAATTTCAAAAATTTCTGGAACTTCTGTAAACTTTTAGCTTCTGTAGCACCCTGCAGCAGTTAGTTCCACCATTTAAGTATGTATTTTGGGAAAAAGAGTCTCATCTTGTTTGTTTTGAACCAACTGCATGCATCCTGGTGTGTCCCAGTACGATGATCTCTCTCACAGTAATGGGCTTTTTGCCAGCAGTAAAGAAGGCCACCTGGGGATTTTCAGTGAAGTCTTGGTCAAGGCTGCTCCATCTGCCAGCACTGCTGATGGAAACGGTTTCCATCAGACTGGAGGAACCTGATGGTGGAGGGTATCCACTGACATCCTGTGCTAGGAAAACCTCGGCATAAGCTTTTTAATGGTATTTCTTGGATTTCCTTAAACTGCTTACTTAAAAAGATTAGCCTGAATGCAAAGATGTGGAAACCAGAGACTTGGAGTTGTAAATATTGAAGTTTAAAAACAGTTATTTTGATTAGCGAAAGCTGGACTGTTGTGAGAGAAAGTAACTTGAGCTACATAAATAAACAGTATAGTTGCAGATGAAATAAATGTAAAAATCCAATAGAGGGAGTACTTTTAAATACTCAACTAATTGTATTGCAAACTGAACTTAGGGCAAAAGCATCCTGTATATTGCTGTAGACACATTAAAACAAAATGTTAAGGAGAAAAAGTGTCCTGAGAACCTATGCTGTAATGTGTGGTTTCACTTGAAGTGCTACGTTAATCCTGGTTTAGCCTTGAGGGTGGGGGGAAAGGTAGAAAAGAAGTATTCAAATGTAGAAAAGATACACAAATTAATTATGAAAGTGATTAGAGATCTGGGAAGGCTTCTTCTGCAAGGATACTGAGAAGACCTGTGCAGCTTATTGAAAAAGGCAGCTTAGCACATACAGGAGAATTAGAATGTAACAAATTCAAGCCTAGTATAAAGATAAAACTGAATATGAAAATTAATGAAAAACATATTGAAATAATTACTATAGAATTGGAAGAAATGTTAAAGATACACTTGCACAAGCAGTCAGAGAATCTGCTGCCAGGCAGGAGTTTTTTTAAATAAATACAGGAAACTTTGGAGAACTAGAAAATAATTAACCTGTTTCATTAGTGTAGATATATTTGCACCTCCTCTGAATTGTGTGTGCTGGTCACTGTCAGAGGAGAGATAATGGACCCAGTTGATCCTGATTTTACCTACTGTGGACACTGCCAGTGCTCATCAGCTTGTGAAAATTCAGATATGCCTTCAGTTGTGAAGGTAAGAAGAAATGAAGTTGAGGGAGAACATTTGTGCTTGAAAGAAAGGAGGACCACTGTAGATCCACAGAGCGCACAAAAGACTGGGAGGTCTTCAGTCAGTTCTCCAGTGAGACCTGGGTGCTGTCAGCCCATGTAGTGCCCCAGCTCCAGCTGCCTGGGTGCCTCATCACATTGATGCTAACCAGCGTTTGTCTGCATGAAACATCTGTGCTGTGTTGGGAAGATCTCTATGGCCTACAGAGGCCTTCCTTCAGATCCAGACAGGCCAGGTTCAGAATATTTTAAAACACAGCCGATCAGGGAGGGTTTTCTGATGCAAAATTGCTGCAAAATATTTATTAACCCAAATAATTTTGTATGTGTAGAAAAGAACTGGTTTCACTGCAACTTCATCAGAGAAAAGAGCAATGCACCCAAAATAGCTTTGAGCTCACATGACTTAATGAGCAAACTGTCAGCTATTTTAGGTCTTTCCTTTTTTGAATTACCCAACTTTGAATAATGATTTAATGCAGGAGAGTGCATTGAGAATCTGTGTCAGATGTTAGGGCACTCATTGGGAAGGTGAGAGATGAGTTCAATTTCTGCTACAATTAGTATTTATTTATATGAAAAGGAATATATAGAGAAAGAGAAGTGAAAGATCCATACCCAGACAGGTCAGTGGCCTAGTCTTGATGTGGAGCTTTGTGTCCTTGATTTGAAATGATCTGAAATGGGGACAGCAAGGTCATCATTTTAGGTCAGTAAGTCTTGTTCCCTGTTGTGCAGTGGCCTGATCATAACCTGCATGATTCTCATCCAGTTCCTACCTTCCCGTTTACCAAAAATCTGTGTCTTCTGATGATTCAGTTATTTCTGCTCTATGTCATGTGGTGATGGCAGAGAAATTGCTGGTAAGGCTGCCGTAACCCTGTCTGGAGTCCCAGTAAGGACTCTGCATTCTTTAATACACATATCAGTTATTCAAGGTTTCATTTGTCCCCGTGACTTTTTGTTCCCAGGTCATACAGAGATCGTCATGTGGCTGGGCTTGGAAACTGTTTCTGGGAAAGCACCTAGTCAGGACCGTGCTCTAGAGTAATGATTTATATGTTCTTTCAGAACCTGGCGTTTATTTTCAGTGCCCTTGAAACAATTTTAAGGTCTACAGATTGTTAAAGCTAGTAAGAGAAGTTTGGAGATTTTTTATCTAGTAGGGTCTCTATCTCATTTTCACCTCCTCTTGCTTATCAGGAGTAAAAGGAGTTAAGGTGAGGACCCGAGTTTTTAAGCATGTTTCATGTGGTGAATAATTTTTTTTTCCTGGTGCCTTTATTTCCAATGGACCTGAACACAAGACAACAGAACAAGATAGACCATTTTTTTTGAGAAACTTTGCCTCTTTGTTTTTGGAGGTGGTTGCAGTGGACTGAGTTTGCCATGATGGCCTCCTTGGTACAGAGCCCTTGCTCTTGGCTAGGCTTCCTCCGTGGTTTCCCAAGCCCTTGCCTGACTTTATTTCTGAGACATCCTCCACCATAGGTGTATGTTAGGTGTATGTTGCTCATCTCCCTTGTAACCTTTAGTAATCTCACTGCAATAGAGAGGCCACGTTTCAGCCCTCTCTCCTCCTTTTTCCTCTCTCTCTCCTTCCATCGCTTTTCTCCTTTTTATAAAACTGGATTCAGAATATATCCATATTAATTTCAGAAGCCATAGTAAGGGTCAGTGAGGAAGAAGTTTCTATTTCAGTTTTTTAATTCAGGAGACTAGTAGCTTACAAATCTTACTGTGAAGTTGAGAAAATTGTAGGGTTAACCCTAGAAAGCTCATATGTTATCTACAGCTGTTACCTTCAGCTGTTGTAATTATTACTCTTTCTGTGAGACTATTATAGAGTATTCACCAAGTATAATAATAATAAGCATGTTCAGCATCTGGGAAGTGTATGTAAAGCTACAATGATTGCCTAATACAAGCTTCTTCAGAACTTTAAAGAATCTTCTCTATCCCTCTACAAATACAAAGCAAATACAAAGTCTACAAATACATAAGCAAAAAACCTCTCTTAACATCTGTCCAGAGACCAACTTCATCAAGACTTCCTTAGCCTTCATTTAAAGGAGAAAGAAAAGTGCTTCCCCCCATGCAGGACTGTCATTTTTTATCTCTGATGTAGCACCTGTCTGTACTTGGTTTTGCCCGGATGCGAGCTATAGTAGGGGGTAGCAATGGTGCACGGTGTTCTGATGCTCTGCTTCCCATCCCCTCCACTGTGCTGCAGCAACCACCAGCCCCATGATGGGACCAGCACTCAGCCTTCGTGCTGGTGCCCCAAAAGCCAGGCACTGACATAAGCACAGGGAGGCAGGAAGAATTTACCCCAGTGTGGTTCTCAAGGACTGTACCTGCTTTAACTGCAGCGCTAAACCAAAGCATCTAAATCTCACTGAAATGTGATGGGACCGCTCCCATCACTGGAGTGCTGCAATGGATGGCTACAAACTAGAGAGAAGCTTGAGAACTAGTGCCTCTACAGACGTGATGGTAGCCTCTGAACACAGTTGAGCTTCTGAAAAATTTTTCAGATCTGTTAAGAGTTTCTGAACTGTAGTCCATTCAAATGCATTGAGAAAATTTGTATTCACAATGTTGAGAGTCTTCTGATTCTACAAGTCATGTGGTGCAAAACATGGGCTGAAGCTTGGTGCAAATGTGACCTTAGTCACCACTGCCTGCTAGTTGCTCTATGCCCCAGTCAGATTCTGGAAAAAGACATCAAGCTCCAAAATCATGACACACGAGCTGTAGTTATTGCTTCATTGGCTGCAAAAGTTTTTCCAGAAGGAAGTCAACATTGAGAGTTCCTCTGTTTCTAGTCTGTCAGTTCTCATGAGCATTGTTAAGAAAGCAGTGGTGAATCAGGCTGGCAGTCTTCAAGCCTTTTCTTTTTACTTTTCTTTTGACTGTGTCAGTCTATTTTTGGAACAGATAATGCTCAAGATTTGTCAGCACTGTGGATTTTCCTTGGGCTGTCTTTGGAGGTGTGGTGATTTTCTTTTCATACAGAAAGGTCCTGTGGTTAGTTCATAAACAGAAGCATCTCAGCCCCAGATGTCCTTCTGGGCTTGATTTAGTTGCTTATTCATGTGTTTAGCATTGTATAAGATGCTCTCAGGTATCTAAGGCATCGGTGCGGCACTGGCAGACCTGGCACAGGACCTGTGCACTTCTGAATTGTCCACCTGTGGGCCAGGTGTAGCATCTTGAATACTGCCAGCTGTCAGCATGCAGACAACCGCACCCAGTCTTTTATGCCTGGCGCTGCATGGAAGGGATTTAATGCCAGGCTGCAGGAATCTGCATGTAGAGATGTTTAAACCTGGGTTTTCCTGTGGATGTGAAAGTCTGAAGTCCTGTTATGGTCAGTGCATGCCTGGGGGTGTGATGGTGTCTGAAAGAGCCATCATCCTTAAATGGCCTCTTCTTATGGACACTCTTAATTTGTCTAAAAACAGTGCCAAAAAGGGTTTTCCTGCATTGCAGCTGCTTCTGTTTAACATGTAACTTGCCTTTCTTAGCCTTTCCTTTCGAAGTGATCGACTATGCTGCTGGGTATATCACTGGGGCACTGGATTTTGTGTAGTACTTGCGGAAAACAGCTAGTACCAACAACAGATATTTACACGGTGGTTTTTGCTCAAAACTAATATTGCATAGATTGCCCTGGTTTTCAGAGTCTTTTCTGGTGAAGATTCAGGAATTTGAGTTTGATTCATCTCTAGTTATTATAGTTCCAGCTGCCTTAAAATCAGCAGGTGAGATTAGCTGCAGTGTTGAACTGAACCATCATTGGAGTTCAGCAAGAGCAGAAATGGTATCTTGAAGTTTTCATTAATATGAATTTAGTCCCCATAGAGCCTGAACGATGTTGCTTGTCAGCACAACTGGCAAGTTAAAGCTCTGTGGCTATTGTTCAAGTTTTCCTTAAGGTGAAAGAGTTAAGTCTTCCTAATTTTCAGACAGGTAGGTTATACAGTGATGTCTTACACTCTTAAATTTGTATGTCTTATTAAAAAAAAAAAAAAACACAAACAAAAAACAAACAAGAAAACTCTTTTGAAAACAAAATCATTCTTATTTATGCAGTAACTAGGTAATTAATTTGATTGTTATAAAAGGTTTCTGTGTTGCTTTGAAGAGGCTGGTTTTGCACTTCAATCTTTCTTTCAGGTCCAACACTGAGGATGCTGAAATGAGATGTTTTGAGGTTTGAGCATGAAAATACTGACTCATCTCTCTATTCAGTTGTTCTCCAAAGCCTCAAAAGTTCATAGTGATCATGAGTGTAAGGTATTTTGATGCTTAACATAAGGCTATGTGACCCTGTCGTGGAGCACAAAGAACTCTATTTCCACATATAGTGAGCTCTGAGTGTTCAGTGTGCCTGAAAATTGGACCTAGCCAACTCCTTGACATAGTGCAGATGCATCAAAATCTTTGTCCAGTTTTAAAGCAAACAATACAAACACTTCTAATTTGTTGTGTCAAATCATTTAAAAGTGCAGATCTTTATAACTTAATGCTATTGTAGCTTTTTTTAGTTGTTTAATTTTCTAATGTGCATTTCTGTGTGATCCAACAGGTTTTAGCAGATGCTGTTGCACGCTTGGTAGTAGATAAATTCAGTGATTTGACAGAAAATTTCACATCTCCACATGCACGTAGAAAAGTCCTTGCTGGAATTGTCATGACAACAGGTAAAGAAAAAAAAAAAATACTGTTTTAGCTGTCTAAATACCAGGGCTTTGTTTGCGTTCTAAGAAACTATATTCTTTCTTAAGTCAATCAGTATTGAAATATATTTTTACTGTTTACTCTTCAAGGTGCATTAAATATAGCAATTAAATCTTGGCTAAAGATGATTAAAGGAAAATTAGATCTGCAAGTGCATCTGTTTCTGGAGCTCCTGTGTTCTGCGTAGTTGAGACTTCTGAGATAATTCATAATCTACAAAATGCATGAACCTTTTAAAATGAGACATTGAACTTTTTGAAAGTAAATCTAAAGTAAATTTCACCACATTGGTCACACAGATGGCATTCTTGTTTTTGACATGGTATATAAGAAATTACGATTACTTTCCAAATCTTTAAGGTTTTGCACTTTGTTAGTTTGTCTTGCTGTATTTCATTCTCAGTGCTTTGTGTCTCAGTCATTTTAGGAGAGGGGGTAGCTGGCCTCATCTGTTGTTTTTTTTTAAGGTTGTACTTTGATGAGTATTTATTTCATAAGCAGTGAGAGCTCAAACATCCCATTCCACGTGTCCCATTCCCTCACTAATTCCTAGCTATGCCCCTTACATTGGCAGTGCTGCAGCACAGCCAGGTGGTGGGCAATGCTGTCACTGAGCTGTGTTCAGGACCACTGCTGGTTTGCTCTTTCCCACACCCACACACAGCTTCCCATGAATCTGCACCACTTCAGGCCGGGATGCACACCACAGCTAACTCTACGCACTGGCAGCCTAGGCTCCCTTGCACTGGCACCTCCGGGAGATGATCTTGTATTGTGGATGGACCCTAAACTTCAGGTGCCTGGGGCGTGTTGAGTATGTTTCTTCCCGTTTGTCCATACTGCAGTAAATATTCTATTGGATGAAGACAGCAGAAGGCATTTAGCAGGGCCAGCTGCTTTCTGTATCTGGTGGTTTTTGCTTTGTTTTGGTAGAGGGATGCAACATTTTGACCTGTCATTCCAAATTCTTCATGGAACTGACTGTTTTAATGATAAAAGTAGTTGTTTGTATAGAAAACATGCAAAATATTTTTAATTCAATTGTGCAGAATTATTTAACACCAAGAACTACGTCTCTAGATGTCCTGTACTGCTGATAAGCTTTAAAATGGGTTAAGGATTTGAACTTCATTATCTTGTGTTACTTTTCATGTTGATGGTTTAATACCCTCCTATTCTGTCTTTTTTTTTTAAATAAATCAGTGCCTTTTAATAATACATTTCTAAAGATGCTGTTAATATCGTTAATATCTGCATATATGGCCAAACGGTTGCCATGCTGTAAGCCAACTGGCTGCCTGGGCTCAGAAAAAACGCATCGTCTTTGGAGATCAGGCTTTAATAACTCTTCCTGAAGCAGCAATTTTTCCCTGCAGGTTTTCAATTTCTAACTCATCTGAGCTCCAAAATGAAGAACTCACAAGAAACTAGACCATACTGGTAGAGGGAAGATGAGTCTGAGTGAAGCTTTTGGTTTAAAGAAAAAATCAGAAGAAAAAATATTTATTGAAAAGAAACAAAGAAAAGAGCCTTGTTTGAATTCTGCAGGATGATCTCTTGCTAAATTGCTTGTGATTTTAATTGCATCTTCGTTCTAAAATTTTGTTTTGTCAGGTACAGATGTGAAAGATGCTCTGGTAATAAGTGTTTCTACAGGAACAAAATGCATCAATGGTGAATACATGAGTGATCGTGGTCTTGCGTTAAATGATTGCCATGCGGAAATTATATCTCGACGGTGCCTGCTTAAATTTCTATATACACAACTTGAGCTTTATCTAAGGTAAGCTTATGGGAAGATAAGCTGACCACATGGAGCTGTAAAGCTGTCAGAAAATGTCTTCTAATTATTTGAATCTGAAACACTTGTGCTGACATGCCCTGCTGAAACAAACTGTGTAAAGTAACACCTGTTGCATTAGAATGTTTAACTGAGAACTGAAGCTCTTTGCCCTAAAGTTTGAATTGAACAAAACATGTATTCAGTTAGGTGTCAATCTTGAGAGGAAAGCACAGACAAAATTACAGGGAATCATTTTGTAATCTGTAAACAAAAATCTAAATCAAAATAATCTCAAGTGATCCGATGTGTGACGTTGTTTTGTTTTCTGGTAAGTCCCTGAAAGATCACTGGGGAATGTAAAAGGCTCTCTATTTCTTGCCTCCGTTCTTTTTTTCATTTTTTAATTTGTAATAACTTGTTAGAGTTATATTTTAAGATTTCCAAACATTATGTGTTTAATGCCTGTTGAGACTGACCAGCTTATATTATTTGTACGTTAATTTTGGTTTTGACTATATTTTTGTTCTCTGTTTCAGCAATAAAGACGATCAGCAAAAATCCATTTTTATCAAATCGGAACAAGGCGGGTTTAAACTGAAGGAGAATGTGCAGTTTCATCTCTATATCAGTACGTCTCCTTGTGGAGATGCTAGGATTTTCTCGCCACATGAAGCAGCACAAGAGGGTATGATAGCAGTAGTATTCTAGTATTGGAGTTTAAAGTATTATTTGAGCATGTACTAGTGATATGGTTATGTAGCTAAATTGCAAGGAGTGATAGAAATTGTCGTGTAAGCCAGCAGCTACGTAGGCTTTAATAGACTCTTCTTACTGTAATGCTATCTGTAAAATATTTTGAGAATATTTTTCAGTTGATTGTAAGCAGTTTTTGTCATTTAGATCAAGGGGACAGACATCCAAACCGCAAGGCAAGAGGACAGCTGCGAACAAAAATAGAATCTGGGGAAGGAACAATCCCTGTGCGCTCTACTACCACTATCCAGACGTGGGATGGAGTATTGCAAGGAGAAAGGCTACTTACTATGTCATGCAGTGACAAGATAGCAAGGTGAGATACTAAATAATTGTTTTTTCAGTGGAATAAGAATGGAGGGTTGCATGACAGCTGCAGTGAATGTGCAGGTTATTGCTTGGTTTCCTTGCTTAGATGTAGCATGGCTGCAACTCCAGTTATGAAGCTCTGATTCTTCACCTGCAGTTGGTGCCAGACCTTCTGCTGGCTTCAGAGGCGAGGTGAAAACATTACCTATCATTTTAGCAACTTAAGTCATGACAGCCTTGTTTTGTAATTTTCACTGGAAAATATCAGATGAATGCCTTTTTTTTTCTAGTGTAGTATGGCATTGGCAACACAGTGACAGTGCAATAAATCTACTAGCTGTAGCTGATTAATTTCCTCTGATTATATATATCCTTGTATATCAATAGTGCAGATGTGTTCCATGGATAAATTTAGATTTTTATTATTTTATGCAGGGAAAAAGTGTTCCAGTTAAAAACATGTCCATTGATGGTCATTTTTAATTTCTAGCTTCAAAATTATTTTAATGTTAGTTTTAATATTTTACTGTAAATAAATATTTTGGTTCCTGTACTAGTCCTTTTATTTATACTTTATCTGATATATTCTTATTCTTTGTTGTCATTACTGACAGACAAAGATAAAGATTTTTGAAAACTGTGGACAGACAGATGACACCCCTTACCCCACCCCCAGTTTAGCAGTAGTAAGCTTTAAAAAGTACCAGAGGTCTGGGAGAGTTGCTGGAAGATGGTAGTATTATTTGAAATGAGCCTCTTTGTTCTCGTGAAATAGATGAGAAATGCCAAGTATTTCAACTGATGATATTTTAATTATTTTTTAATTATAAAACCTGTGCTGATTTGTCAAGTCACACTTAGTCTGATTCAGAATTTATTAAGTCTATTTTAAAAAAGAAAATAAGTGGAAATGTAATTGTGAACTGTGTACGCCAAATCAAAAAATACAGGATGAATGTTAGGTGATTGCTTTTTTCCTCTAGTCTTGTCTCAAGTAGTCAGCATCTTTACTGAAGGAAGACACTTTAGTTTAAATCCTTCTAACACGAACAGATAGGGCCACTCAGAAGCCACTGTATTGGGTTGTTGAAAGGCAATTTTACAAAAATGACATTGAAGTTTTTTAATAGTATTTTCAATAGTTCATCAAATAGATTTCCCAGCTTCATGTCAATAACTTCTCCTAACCATCCAATGTGGTATTCATGCTGCATTCATTTGACTTCTTTTATCACATCATCGTTGCTGTTAGTGAAATTAAAACTTGAAGACAGTTATTGAGCTAGAACACATTTGACTATTTTGTTGATTTTGTGTGATGCAGAACAGAATCCATCTCTCGCTTGCGTAGCTAGCTGTCACCTCTCCTTGGGGCTAATGGGAATAATTTTGTTTGTGCCAGTGAAGGAAGCAAATAGAACCCCTTGACACAGAACAAAGACTGTATGACGGGTAAGGAGGCCCAAATTTTCATATTCTTTTTTTCTTTTCTGTTTTTCTTTTTTTTTTTTTTTTACATTTCCCTGACATTTATGACCATGTTTTGTCCATTTAAATTTGAAAGAATGCATTGCTATGTAGTTTCCAACAGTCAGTGCTCCAGAATGTCCTTACCCTGTGCACTTCCACTGAGCTTTCCAAAAGGTTCACGGTCCCAGCGTGGAAAACACATGGATGAATAAAGTGCAGGATTGCATGTGCAATCCTGAGCAGGAAAGCTCTTTGTATCTGAACAGCCATATCTGTGTGGATTATATGTATAACCCAAGCTGTTACTTTCAGCCTCTGAGTGCTTTGTTGCAGTGTGCTGTCTAGCACCCTCCTGAGCCTGGTAGGAACACCCAAGAAACTTGCAAAACTTCTGTTAAACTTCTCTTTTTCTGGAAAAACAAAAAATAACAACAACAACAAAAAAACTAAATAGTAGAAGGTCTGCAGTTACTGCTGCTCATTACAGTGATGGGCCAAGCTCACCGTTAGTAACAGGTGAGCTCTAATGCCATAGTGGATGGAATTCCTCGGGCTGACTTCAGGTGCTGATTGTACATTGGCAGACTTGGCCATGCTAAGCCAGGGTTTGGATTGTGCCACAGGCTGAGACAGGACGTGTGAAACAGGCTTTGGCTGTGGAACAACATGGGTCTTCTGCTTCCCTCCAGACAGCTCAGCTCACCTCTTCTTCACCAGTTTAGTTGGAGGCAGATACTCAGCACCCCTAAATGACCTCCTGAAGGGACACTTTCTGCTTGTGCTGGAAGAGACAGGGGAAAAAAAAGAGAAAAAGTCAAGAGATATGAGAGCTGTGCTTTAGGTAGGAAGGAAATGAGGGGTGTCAAACTCTAGCTTGCACTGATGTCACCAGGAGAAAAAATGAGAAATAGCAAAAGGCCTGCATAGGTAAAAGTGAACGTAATTCCATTTGGATCAGGAGCATTAGAACAGGATTGTCCTAGTGTGTTAGTTCATGGCGATGTTTCAGGGTGGTGATATTCTATGACAATAATACCTTTTGGGGGGACATTAATATACCTGCATTTGTTTTAAATGTATCCTAGGCTCTATTATATCCATGATGCTTTATTATGCATATTTTTGTCATTCTCTGTTTGATGTGTTTTTCCCCCCACATTCATTTCAAGTTTTTCAGCTTTGAATAATTACTTAATTTCTCACAAAACATTTCAGTTGAGGTTTGCTGTCTTGCTAAGCAGAACAAAATGGTTTTTCACCCTGTTTCCTAGCTAGGAAGGCTCTAGGAATTGAGAAGTGATTTAATTAAAAAGTGGTCCTGTTGTATAAAGGAGAAATTATTGGTGCTGTTCTGCTCTAAAGAATGTTACTTCTGATAATGTTTGGTGTGAAATGACGTCATGTGCCTATGTACTGACCTTGTTTTGCAGTATTTAGAGTGGGATATCGGAATGGAAGTTTATAACTGTCTATTTCCCTGATGGCTTTTCCTTCTTGACCCCACCATCCAGATTTCTTGGACTGATGAGGTTGCACAAAAAGAACTTAAAATCCTGTGTGTGCTCACTAAAGGCTGTACGTGTGTTCTGTTTGTGCCCATCAAGCTTTTTTCAAGTTTGAGAGTCATTTTATAATGGAAAGCTCCATGACAGAGCTGGTGTGATTTCTGAACAGCAATAGGAAGAACATTTCTTCTGAACAGTTCTTAGTCCAAGTGACAGATTAGAATGCCTTAATTTTGATACGTGATGGCTGTGTGATGCCTAGGTGAAAAACCTCAGGGAAAGCAGAAGGAAAACACTACCCAGCATCATGTAACCACTGAAACCAGTGACTTGAGTCTTGGCCCAGGCTCACCAGTATGCCACAGATCCAGGCAACACTGGGAAAGCTGGGACAAATCAGAGCTGTGCAGTTGACAGCCTAGGTTCAGCTACAACAAATTCTCTTTTCTGTAATTGAAAATCTGACCTCAAGATAAATAAAAAGATGCTTGTGAGAAGTGCTGCTGTAAAAGATCATAGGCTTCTTGTGCTTGGTGACTTGTGTCAGTGTGGGGCACTGACTGAGCCACTTGAGGTAAAAGACTGACTCTGCTTCACATGACGATGTTGCTTCCTGTGTATGCTGTGAAAAGGAGGCACCGATCATAGAGACTCAGTTAATCTCTTAGGAAAGCAGAGAGAAATCAGATTTGAACATGGCAGAAAGGAGGTCGTGGTTAGATTAATTAAATCATCTCTTCCTGTTCATTCTGCAGCATCTAAGCATCTAATAGCATCTGAGTGGTGAATATATATAGGAAGACCAATGAGTACGATAATTTTGTAAAATCACATGTCTCCAGGGTGGTGCTCAGCTATAAAACCCTGGTTGTAGCTCTCAAGCGAGCACGCTACAGAGAGAGTAGCATCTGTAAGTAGTCAGGAGCTGACCACTATTAATTTGCAACTTCATTGACCAAAAGTTGTATATGTATTTATGGATTACTTCAGTGCAGGTGAGGCAGGAGGCAGGATGTGAATCCAGCTATGTTTGTGGGAACAGGCAGTTGTTTGCTGTTGTGTAGGAACTACTATAGGAGACTGAGACTTGGATTGGAAATGTTCGGATCTACAGAGCTGTTGTTGGGGTCTAGTCTGTAAAGATGGTGAGATGTTGCAGTTGGAAACAGCATTTCTGTGAATGCCTGTGTGCAAGGTTACTTCTTCGATGAGGTAGAGGACATGGCAAAATCTTGATGACGGCAAACATTTGGTCTTTTCGTCTTATTTTGTACCTAAGTATGCCTGGGGAATTCTAAGCTGTAAAGCAAAGTGTGAACACAAAGTAACCTGAGCTATGCTCCCAAGGAGACAACTCAGCAGCATTTTCTAATTGGTGTAATTTTTGATTCTGAAATCTGAAATTTTTCAGATCGCTGAATTTTTTTATGCAAAACAAATACTCACTAGAAAGCAATGTTTTTATACAAGAAAATACTTCATCAAAAACAATTATCTGTTGGTACAATTTTTATGGAAAATTTTCAACAAAATAGTAGTGTGTAGGTCAGACCAGATGTAACTTGTTTCTCATCACAATATTCGCTACACCTTGCATCATTTTTTTTCAGCAGAATGGCCCCACTGACATAAATGAGTTTATATTACAGAAAGAAGTATCATTGGTTCGGTGTCTACTCGCTTTCTAAAAGCAAGCTAACTAAAAGCTAATTTTGGGAGTATGCTTTCCATAGCGTATTCTCTGATGACGACACTGTTTTAGGAGATTAACATTACCCATGACGAGCTGCTGCATTCTCCCTGCGTACTGCAGCTCCCTGCCTCTCTCAGTGCAGTTGTTTATGGAGTTGTGCTGTAAACCAGATAAGAGAAACTGCATTTTCAAAATACAAGGTCAGTGCTGTGACTTACAGCACAGCTCTGGCAAGGCACAATGCAGGGACAGCACCTGATGGTGCTTTTTATGTTCTGACCTTTCCAGTCGCAAGCAGCTCTCTCTACCTGCCTGTTTTTCAGAATATATATATATATATATACACACATATATATATTAAAAAAAATGTACATATATATATATATATATATAAAACTTGAATCATGTCACTGCTCTGACTTTATGGAGAGCCATACAAGCAATTAAATTAGAAGGCAGAGGAGGGTCAAGGTTGTGATATGCAGAGTCCTCTTCAATTAGACTTAGTCCCGGGGGAATGATGGAGCACAGCTTCATGCTACAGATTACAGCATCCTTTGTCTGTAATCCTCGCTATGCTTTTTAACTGTTTGAGCTGCTCAGTGGCCACATTGATGGATAAACTTATCATTTCTATTTTCTTGTCCCAGAAAAGCAGCATCAGCTAATATGTGTGGTGATGGGAACACAGCAATTCTTAATCCAGGTGCTAGTAAGAGCCACTGTGATATGTCTGCTATTACATCTAAGGAAAACGGAGAGCTATGGTTTTGATATGTAGCTTTTGTTTACCTTCTTATGCTTAAGTACTTTCCTAACTGTTACTAGAAGAGCTTTAGAATATTTTTTTTTGCCGTATCAAACACAGTAGTGGTTATATATCATCTCATTGAGGCCCTGGTAGAGAGTGAAGCAAACCACTTGGTGACTGTGTCATGAAAAGCTGCTCAGAAGTGAAGAGAATCAGGTTAGGACAAGTAAATAAGCTTTTGTTTGAATGCACTGGCATCACATCAGGTTGCCTTTCTGTGCATTGTGCATCACTTGCAGAGCTGAAGGTGAAGGGGATATTGCATGCTGCTGAACCTTGGATGGTGCTCAGCTCTGGGTATCCCTGTCTGCACAAGGTGCCCCACCTTCCCTTGCATTAGGATGCTGTCTCACTGGTGGAGATCTGACCAACCAAACAAATGCGATCTTACTCAGGTACTGAATAAATCACTGTTAACTGTAATGAGATCAAGACACACAACTCAAATAGAGGCACTCGTTTCTAAGTGTTAGTCTAGAACTAAATCCTGTGGCTCGTGGTTTGCAGCAACATAAAAGCTGTTATTTAAAACATTAATTTTGGTTTGAAATTTTATAATCCTTGTGAAAGAAAATCTCTTGATTCTTGTGGTAACTTAAAATCTGAACATTCAGAATATCATATGAATTTTATCAGAATATGTCATCAGAGGCACTGGTTTTATGCTCAGCTAGACGTATTTTTCCAGTGTAAAGTTTTACACTGGAGGATGTCTCCCTGCCTACTGAGGCTCTTTTCCTCTTCAGCAAACTCTTCTCTGTGAACTGTACCTTAGGCATTTCAGCATTGCCATTGACATAATGCAGCAGTCCAGCATTCTGTCTAATCTTGTGCTTTAGTGCATTTTTGTTGTTGTTGTTGCAAATGTCGTGCCATTTTCTTGTTTTAATGGTGAGACAAGTTATTGCCTGGGTCCAGTATGCTCTGTGATCTGCACAGTAAGATATGGACCGAAGATCAAGTCATTTTAGGCAGGAGTACTGCATTTTTGCCCATGGCTGTTGCAGAAGTGATTTTAACTGCTGATTTAGTGACTGGAGACATTTCTGCCACTATCACATTTTAGAGCCATCAAATGTTCCTACCTGAGCACTGTGCCATGGCCAGGGTCAGATACCATTCTGCTGCAGCGTGCATTGCAGAAGAAAGCTTTGTTCCTGTGTTATAAAACCAATGTGAGCATTGGAGGGTCTGGGTTTGCAAGCTAGATTTACATAGCATTGGTTACTTCACCCTTTTCTCATACTATTTTACATATTAACGTGAATAAAAAAAAAACATTTTGTTAGGTGTTTCGCTGGCTTGGTGGAAAAGGCAATAGAAGAAAGCTGGAGAGGGACTTTTTGTCAGGGAGTGTAGTGGTAGGACAAGAAGTAATGGCTTTAAACCAAAAGAGGGTAGGTTTAGATCAGCTATCTGGAAGAAATCCTTTACTCTGAGGGTGGTGAGGCACTGGAACAGGCTGCCCAGAGAAGCTGTGGATGCCCCATCCCTGGAAGTGCCCAAGGCCAGGCTGGATGGGGCTTTGAGCCACCTGGCTCAAATGGCAGGGGGGTTGGAACTGGATGGGGTTTAAGGTCCCTTCCAACCCAGACCATTCTGTGATTCTATCCTGAATTTATTAACATTTTTTTTGATAAATTTTTCACTCTCAGCTCTGCGTCTCGTGGTTTGTAATGAACCTATGCAGATTTGGCCCACTAACTTCAAAATAAGTCTCAGTAAATTTTAGTGCTAAATTGACAGCTTTTGTTGACAAACATTCTGACATGTCATGCTTGTAAATTGGCAGGAAGAGTCAGTTTTACCATTTCAGGTTTCAAAAGGCTTGTGTCTTTTTGAAAATTGATGCATATTATTGGTATAGCTACTTCTCAGTTTATATCTGTAGAGGTTGTTTTTGCTGTATGTGCTAATGTGAGTGAGAAATTAATGTTAGCCAGAAAGAAGTACAGTATAAATAGGAAAAAGCAAGAAAGCCTCTGCATAATCCTTTTTGCCTCAGTTACAATCTACAGAACTTCATTTGGGTTTCATATTTATCTCTGACTCACTGCCAGTTTCTGAAATGGTTATTTATTTCTATGGATAATTATATCTTTTATTGTAACACTTGAAATTTAAAGGTAATTTTACAAACCTAATCACTATCCAACCCTGCCTGATCAATTTTATGAGGTTGAGGCTTTGCGTGTATAAATGGTTTCTACAAACCTTGTATTTACAGTTGCTCTGAATCCATTGCTCACAGTGATACAGCCCACCCCAGCAAAACCAGCAGGCACGTGCAGTTATTACAGAATAGGAATTAACTGTAATACAGGTTCGTGTAGTTCACCTTGCAGAAGTTTGTTCAAGCGTCTAAACTCCTCATTTCAATTAAAAGACCAACTTCAGCTTTAACTTTGCCAGAGAAGGTCACCAAGCGTGGGAGCTGGGGAAGAAGCAGCAAAACACAAACTCTAGAAATACTGAAGATGGGAACAAGGGAAAAAGGGGTCTGGCAAAGGTTTTGTTTAGGGAGCCATGGCTTGCCAGAGGAATACTCTGGCTTTTTTTTTTAAATTTCCATCCATCACTCAAGTACTGTTGAAGAAAAATAAGATGTAATGCGCCTAAGCTAAGGAAGCTTAATTTGTGTTTCAGATACAGTTGTAAGAACCCAATTTGCTATGATTACTCTTGGATTCTTTCCAAATGTTTCTTCCATAATATTATCTGTCTGTAGTAGTCCATATCCTTCTCTATCCTGCATGTAGGTAATATTGCAAATAACAAGAAAACACTATTGTGATCTATTTGGCAATTAGCGTACCTCTGTGCTTACAAAATTGTAGTCAAGGCAAAGTCCTCAGAGAGTCATCTCAGTACTGGGAGGCAATAATTTTCACTTGATACCTTTAACCTTATGTTTGGCTGTTCATTGCATTTTCACTGTCATACAAAATAGGCCATTATATAATGTAATTTTTGTTAGTAGAGTATTTTTACTCATACATTAGGGCCAGCTTTTTTAATGACAGGTGAGTAAGCTAATCCATACTGCCTCAATTTTTACCCTCAGTAAAGATATGCAAATAAATTGTTTCCTCAGACTGCAATTTTTGTTTTACCCTTTCTTCAAAATTTTGCAAGACTTGTAGCCAAAGCATATAGTTCAGTTTTTCACAGTAGTAAAGCAGTTGTACTATACAATTTCTAGCCTGAACTGATGATGTATAGCCATGCCATCCCAGCACAAGGTGCAAGAAACACTTTTAACACAATCAGAGTTCACTCATTTCTTAGGGGATCCTTGCATCTCATATTGGGGTGTGTATTTTAATAAGGACAACCATTTCATATGAGCACAACAGCTTCCATTGTGCCATTTTTAATTTTTATTTTTATTCAAGCACCAAAATAAATTTTCCTTCTGCTTGGGTACCCAGTCTGGATGTTGCAGTTGTACTCAGATACACTATTTTAATAGTGACAAATTGTTTGCAAGTATACCTCAGAAAAGAGGTTAGTGGAAATACTTACTCTACGGGAATCTTTGAGATTTTAAAAGGTGTTCCATATAGGTTTCATATGATTGTCACATATAGATTGAGAGCCAAAACTTGACTAAACGAACACAGATACAAAATCTCTTCAGTATTTTGCTCCTATGCATGCTAGATTCCTGCTAATGGACCTGTTCGACTGTGGGTCACAATGGTGCAGACAGGGATTGACGGTTGGAATCTGTGAAGCAGCTAAAGTAAGCAGAGAGTACCTGGAGATTATTTTCCCCTGCCCACAAATATTGCAGGCAACTACAAATATTCTTTCTGACAGCAGGATGTGGACAGTTTGGTTAAGATGTAAAGAACAAACTTTCTATGAAGGTGATGAGGTACTGAGGTCTTGCAGACACAATCCCTGTGTTGTCAGAATGATGGTTTGCCCACTGCCACATGTATTTTGGAGGCATCAGCTGCTGTTTAAGCTACTGATTACGGATCTCACAGTTTGGCTTTCTCTGATTGAATGATCCTGTCCATCTCTGACATTAGGGTGCTGCAAAATGTATCACCAGGCACGACAGAAGGGAAGTGAGGTTATGGAATCTGCTCCTGAAGTGAATGCTGACAGTAGACCTCTTGGCTGCCTAGCTCAGGATTTTGCTGAGCATCCCATAAACTGGTCTCTGAAATTCCAGCAGGTGTCACAGCTATGTTACCATAGCCATTCTGCTCAAGAGAGGAAAGGTTGAACGTCTGGTCCATTGTGATTAACTGCTATTATGTCTGGCAGATGTTACTTGTTCCATTAAAAAGAAAGTTTTTTTTGTTTTTGTTTTGTTTTGTTTTGTTTTTCCCTCCCTCTTAGGTGGAACGTATTGGGTATTCAAGGAGCCTTACTTAGCCTCTTTGTGGAGCCAATTTACTTCTCTAGCATCATCTTGGGGAGTTTATATCATGGGGATCATCTATCCAGAGCCGTATACCAGAGGATAGCAGAGATAGAAGATCTACCACCTCTTTATACACTCAACAGACCTTTACTTAGTGGCAAGTATCTAATGGAGAAGGCTGTACCGGTAACTAAGTCTGTTCCAGTAGCAATGTGATTTTGCAGTTCTCAAAACCTTGCAAATTATGTACTGTGAGTAAATTGCTTTCTGGTTACAACACAGAAGATACTGGCTAAGCCTAATGTAGTTATTTAGACAGAAATATCTATCAAGAACCTTTCATTAGTTAAAGGGTGCCAAGAAGAGCTGGGGTATGAACTGGATGCAGTTTCATGTAATTGCTGTCTAGAGTGTACCTTAGCAGTATGTGAGGCAAGTTGAAGGTTTAGTGAAACCTCTTATCATCCATGGCATAGCGTGTTAGCTCTCACTATCACTTCTCCTGCCCTTGCAGATATTTATTGAATAACTGCATCATTTATCAGCATGACAAAGTACGTGTGTTTGGCTAACAATCTCTAGACCAGTAACCAGCTAAAAATGGATGGAAATCTGGTCTCAGATGCTATTGGTTGTGTTTTCTTTTGTCATCATTCTGTTGGATGCAGCAGTAGCATTAATTAGCATGGCACCCAGGTTGTTTGCATGTCCCAGTTATCACAGTATTTTCACTTCCGCATTGTGTTAATGCACAAATTCTGTGTTCAAATTCTGGTGGCATGTCCCTCAGAAATATTTTTAATATAATATTAAGTATTAGCTGACAGACAGCAATGCAGTAAGCCCTGGCAAGTAATTAGCAGCTGCTGTTGAGATTTTTAAGTGTTGTTCTTTAGCATTGCACTGATCCCAGACTCCAGTGGGGCTAAGAGGACTGGCACTATTTGAATTAACAGGTCGTAACTTCAAATTGAGCCATGACTTAAAAAGAAAGTTCTGAAGTATCTTAAAAATTTCTAAAATTTCTAAAAATTTCTAAAACTGCTAGTTGCAGTAGTATTGTAAAAGCTTTAAAACTGAAATCTCTTATATTACCTATCATTGTGTGCATTGCTTTGTTCTGTAGAGCTTGGCTTTTGGCATGCCTGTTTATTTTCGGGGGGGGGGGGTCACAATTTTTAAAAATGTTTAAAGCTTGACGTGAATGCTAAAAATAAATATAGACAGTGTGGGGGGAAGAAGGCATATCAAACAACCAGCTTTTTATTTTATTTTTTATTTTATTTTTTTTAGAGAGAGGTAATTAATAAGGATTCCCTGAACCAGGATGTACTAAAGTATTGTGACATAATCATCCTTACAGTAGCAAATAAGTAATAGTGCCAACACTCACAGTACCTAATATTTGATTGTTGTATTGGCTTAATAGCTGATGTATAGACTGTTGCTTCCTGATTTCTGGGAATTTTTATAAACTCTTCGAGACAGCATGGTGGGAGGAGCTTCTGTTGTTCTTTTCACAACATATAATAGCACCTTGGCTTCTTAAAAATCATCTTCCTGAAATACTGTTACCATCCATTTGCCATGAAATAGTACCATCTGTTTAAACAGTTCATCCAGAAATCGCTGATCAGTAAAGAGTGTTCAGAAATGTTCTCAGCTGTTGAGTTTTTATGAAAACGCATGTCTCAAAATGTACATGAAGGTTGTTTGAGATGAAGGATGGAGGAGAATTACCGTGATGAATTTCCTTCAAATGGATTAGTCTTGAAGCTACTCTTCTGATCCACACTGTTGGATTCAGCTGGGACATATGTGTAGCTACACACCGACTCTTTGATTCACTTATTTGACACTGTATTCTTCTCTGCAGTACATGCCGCAGGAACAGCTCTCCCCAGTTCTGAGTTCCACCTTATACCACACACAAAATTGTGCTATCGTTTCTCATTTCTAACAGAGGAATGAACTAAAATAGAAATAGCTGCTCAGTTATGGTATTCTGTCTTTCCCCACTGACTCCGGACCACCCGGAGTCACCGGGGCGGGTCCTCGGGGGCCCGCCGCGGGTCACCCGGGTGGCTCCTCCAGGGTGCCCGGTGACCTGTCGGCGGGCCCCGGGTGCCCCCGAGGACCCACCCACTGAGAAAACACTATCAAAGCTGTTCATAAAACAACTTTTAAGTCTGCAGGGCCAATTGCATTAAGATGAAGCCGGACTAAGCTAATGTTATCTACTCTATTGGTGAAAATTGTATTTTCATCAAATGTTCTTTCTTTCTTCATGGGAGACTTTCTACCTATACATCCCTTTCCCAGCAAGTTAGGTGGGAGCATGTATAACGGAGCAGCTGTTTTTCAGTTAAGGGTGTGGGAAACCCTTATGTTTGTAGAAAGTTCTTTCCCTGTATCAACTCTTGGGAACCTTGGTTGCAGTACGCAGCCTTTCAGGATGCCTTTAGCACCACAGCACAGAGGGCACGTGAGCTCTCACTGAGAACTGGTCAGTTCAGCTGAGAGACGACAGGTTAAAATCTTGTGAATTTCTGAATAACCTGAAAAGGGAACGATTCCTCATTCAAATAAAATGATGGTGATTGTATAAATCTGCCAATAAAAAAAGGTACCAGTCTGCAGGTTAATCTGCTAAGGCTTTTTGGAGCCACTTTTTGGAGATAGGCACAAAGAAGTTAACCTGGCACAGAAGTAGAGCAACAAAGCAAATGCTCCATTTAGAAAATCTGTCCTTGAATATCCTTGAGAGAAGTCATCATTAAATGTAAAAGGAAGTCCATTGCACGTATAAAAAGCAAGCTCCTTTTCACTGGAGGCAACTTGTGTGAAAATAATTTCATCAGGTTGTCCATGTTTATGGTTCCTGTCTGTGGAGCTCATGTGCTCAGATATCTCAGCCTCAGGGACCTGGGCTAATGGCACCTGCTAGGGTAATGTTTTTAAAGCAGATGGCAGGGTAGGCCCAGATGTCCTTCATGCTCTCCTGTCAGCAATATCTACTAAACTCAACAATAAACACTGACCTTGTGCCTGGTTTTTCTGGATAATCCATTTTTTCTTAGCTGTGATTATATTATTTCAGCCAAAGTTAATGATATCTGTTAAAGTTAATAATCTACTGATTATCTTGTCACCAGCATAAGAGATGTCTTAAGTAAGACTAAGATGTTAAGGTAAGATTAATGTAGCCCAGTATTCTTTTCCCACAGGCAGGTATGCAGTGATAAAACAGAAGAAAATGGTATGCCTCTGCAGATACCTCCTGAGAATTGCATCAGTAATCTGTGAATCGGAGACTTCCTGAGCTAGTCTTTGTGTTTAAGAATCCTTAATAATTATTTTTTTTTATTCATGAATTCCTGTTCCAGTTTTATGAATTGCTGTAAACTTCTTAGTTTCCACAACCTTCTTTAGTAAGGGCCATAGTGTTTTTAAAGACTTTTGCAATAGCGTTTACTTTTTACTAATTTAATTAGATGTTCTTTAGTGCTCTGTATGATACAGGTACACCATGTACCATATAGGTAGCAGTTGTTCCATGTTGCCTTTGTGTTGGTGCTCAGATCTCTATACCACTGTGATATTCCCACTAAATCCTATATTTTCCAGACTAGAAAGTCTTAGTACACTTTTTTTTTCTTGCACGGAAAATACTCCATGCAAGGGTCATCTCTTTTTTTTACAATCACATTTTTGGGCTGGCAAAACCAGAGCAGCACATGATACTCAAAGTAAGGTAGCAGTAATTATTTATATGGTACTCTATTTTGTTTTGTATTCTTTCAGTAATAATTCCCTGCATTCACTTTGCTCCATTTATTACTGTTGATCATTGACCTGACCTTTTGATAGAACTGAATATTCAAAATCATAGAACCATTTAGTTTAGAAAAGACCTTCAAGATTATCAAGTCCAACCATCAGCTTGATGACAAAATTTAGTGGTGTTTTGAATCTATTGCTGGTACCTATACATGTAAGAGAAAGTTGTATTTATATCTTCGTCTAGAAGTCTTTCCCTTGCTTACAGTACCATTATTAAATTTAATGACCATTAAAGTTAGTTTGCAGCATGTTTCTTAAATAGAACATCTAAAATTGGAGGGAGCAAGGATCATCAGGTCCAAGCTCTGGCTCCACACAAGACTTCCTTAAAATCAGGCCCTATGTTTGAAAGCTTTGTCCAAGTGCTTCTTGAACTCCATCCAGCAGGCTCAGTGCTGTGACCACTGCCTTGGAGAGCTGGTTCCAGTGCCCAACCACCCCCTCAGTGAACAGCCTCTGCCATGTGAGTGTGAAAAGAGCATGAGTAAGCTGATAGAGAAGTGTAATTTATATCCAGTATTTGCTGAAAGAGTTGTACACAGCCTAGATATATTGGTCTGGGGAGGGAGTCACTCACTAGAGGAAAAACACTAGGCAACAGATTTTTCTTATTTTATTATTCTTAAATAGAGTGCTCTTTCATACTAACAAGAAAAGGGGCAAGACATCTTTTTGCAATACTAGAACCGTATCAGATCACTGTACTTGGTCAGTAGTATATGAAACAAGCAAAGGTAATAGTACAGATATTTTTAAGCTAAATAAAAAATATGACTGACTGACCTATTAGTCATGAGGCGGCAATTTTTTAGCCCTTTTGCCTCAGTAGTTTTGATAAACAGTTTTTAGATTAACAAGTTCACCAGTATGCTATATTAAGTAAATAGGTCCATTTCACATAAGCTTCACAAAAAAACTTTGAATTTATATGTTTATGGAGAGTCAGAGTTGAGATTCCTTTTGTGTATGCCTACAGTTGATAGGTCTTTAGGTGCAGACCTTCTGTTGGGTGCCACTCTGTGGCAGGGTTTGTTTGCTATGCAGCATTTGGACTTTAATGATGCAGGATGAGTTGTGTTGTGCATAATCATAGAATCATTAAGGTCGGAAAAAGCCTCCAGATCATCTGGTCCAACCATCACCCTAATCCCAATATCACCCACTATACTGTGTCCCTAAGCACCACGTCCAACCTTTCCTTAAACACCCCCAGGGACAGTGATGCCACCACCTCCCTGGGCAACCCATTCCAATGCCTGACTACTCTTTATGAGAAGAAATGTCTCCTAATTTCCAACATGATCCTGCCCTGGCACAACTTGAGGCCATTCCCTCTAGTCCTATCACTAGTTACCTGTGAGAAGAGGCTGACCCCCAGTTCCCCACACCTTCCTTTCAGGTAGTTTTAGAGAGCCTCCTCTCTTCCAGACTAAACAACCCCAATTCCCTCAGCCGCTCCTCATAAGACTTGTGTTCCAGTTCCATTACCAGCTTCGTAGTCCTTCTCTGGACACGTTCCAGGGCCTCGATGTCCTTCTTGTAGTGAGGTGCCCAAAACTGAACACAGCACTCGAGGTGTGGCCTCACCAGAGCTGAGTACAGGGAACGATCACCTCCCTGGTCCTGCTGGCTGCACTATTCCTGATACAAGCCAGGATGCCATGGGCCTTCTTGGCCACCTGGGCACACTGCCGGCTCACGTTCAGCCGAGCATCGATCAACACTCCCAGGGCCTTTACCTCTGCACAGCTTTTGAGCCACTCTGCCCCAAGCCTGTAGCGCTGCATGGGGTTGTTGTGGCCAAAGTGCAGGACCCAGCACTTAGCCATGTTGAACCTCACCCCATTGGCCTCTGCCCATCCTGTCCAGGTCCCTCTGTGGGGCCTTCCTACCCTCCGGCAGATCGACACTTCCCCCCAACTTGGTGTCCTCTGCAAACTTACTGAGGGTACACTCAATTCCCTCATCCAAATCATCAATAAAGGTATCTTCTGCAGTTTTTAGAACATGATGCATAAATTAATTGCCAGCCACTCAGAAAGACAGCAGAAGTTTTGACAATCTTTCCTAAAAGAAATCAGAGAATAACTCTTTAGGAATTTTTCTTTCCAATTTTCTTTTTTTTTTAATTTTATATTTTAAGAAAATGTGGAATGGTGACACTGCTGCTTATTATTTACTCGTGATTTACAGGTAATCAGTCATAGTGATGAGGTTGACATAAGCCAAGCATAAAAATATAACAACATCTGGAAATTCAATATGATTGATATTTTAAAATGTTTATTTAGTAAATGAGGAATTGGTTTTAGTAAGCAAACTGAATTTTGCCATGTCATTCAAGATCTAAGACCTTGTAGCTTTTGTGCATGCTCAGCTCCGCACCCCGCAAGTGGGTGTTTTACTCAGAGGTGTTGTAAGACCAGGGCCAAGTGAGCAAGTCCTATGCTCATCTGCCTCTTAGGTTGGTTTAATTTGTTTATTAGGTTGTATTTCAAATATCAGCAAGAAATGCATCTTGCTGCAATACTTATATTGAATTCATACAAATTTACTAGATCTTATTAGGTGTAAAACCTAGCAGAGACTGAGATCTCAGAGTACATTTGGAATAGGCTTGTGTTAAAGTAAAAATGGGATCTTTATTAGAAAGGAAAAAAAGAAGAAAAAAAAACACAAACACACGTGTTTGTTCTCTGATGAGACATCCTAAGTTTTGCCACCCCTGTAATGTCTGTCAGGTCTGCTGGATCAAACCCACCGCGCTGCACAGCATTTCTGTAGCACACAGCCCAAACTACTTGCTGTGCTGATGCCCTTGGCTGCTGCATGAGAGCCCTGGGGGGAGTGCTGGAGTGGTCCTGACACATGTGGGAGATGGGCTGTGTATGAATTGCAGTGGCTGTCATAATCTTTAAGCACAGTACTGTGGTAATATATATGGTGCATTTCTGCAGCATCGGGCTGCTGTGGGGGGAATAAATCCTGCTTTTGGCAGCATGGGCTGGTCGCCAGCCTTTCTTCACACTTAGATCAGATTTCCAGAAAGCCATCTTTGACAGATGTTGCAAAATCTAACATCTGAGCAAAATGATCTGAGGTCTCCCTTAGCACTTGAGCCCTGCAGATCACCATTTCTGGGTGTATTAGGTGGCAATGAGCATGTAAAATGGGGAGGCAGCTGAATCACAACCAGATTTATGCTGAAAGACTCAATTGTCTGTTGTTTTTGGCTTTCTGCACAGGATGTTGAGGTTGGGGCTCACTCTGTCTAACTTGGGTGCACACAACATCTGTGCCTCTGCCCATGCTAGTCACGTAATTGTCCCTGTCCAGTTGGTAAGAAGAAGGAGGTGCTATCACATCAGACTTCCTCTGCTGAAGAGTGACAGAGTTCGGTCAGACTTCCCTGATGCGCTGCTCTTCCCATAGCCTGGAAGGAGGAAGGTTTAACAAAGAAAGTCACATGTTGCTGGTTCCCAGCTTTTCTTTCAGGCACTCATTTACACATTTAGAAACATTTACGGAAACAGCATCAAACTACCTTTTTAAGGCAATTGGATTTATGTAAAAATAATGGTAGCTTTTCATGAAATAGGCTCAACAGTTTTGGAAACGTAGATGCCTCCAGGTCTTGATTGGCAAGACATCTTGTCATCTCATACCACTGTGCTGACCTACCTCCGTTTTTACAGTGGAATGTAAAAAAGCACATTGTAGGCACTTCTGAATAAGGATGACTTCTCCAATAAGACTACAGTCCCAAGTTGCTGAATAATTGTGCGGAAACATGACTGGGGTTCATAGTCTTATACTTGTTTTGAAAAGAGAAGTGAAACACAACTAAACTTTTACAGTAGCAGAATGAAAAGGAATTAATCAGACAGCTACAGCTGTCAAAACTTTTCTTTATCTGCCATGTCCTATACTCAGCTAGTGCTGCTACTGAGTGGGCTTTGAGGGCAGTGGTTTCTTGTGCAGGAGCATAGCAACATTTTTTTCTGCTTCGTAGTTATCGGCAGGGTAATAACTCCATCAGTTTGTCCTGCAAGGCAGACCTGAGATGCAAGTGTGTTGTGGTTTAACGCAGCAGGCAGCTAAGTACCACACAGCCACTTGCTCACTCCCCCTCAGTGGGATGGGGGACACAACTGAGAAAGATAAAAAGACATGAACTAATGGGCTGAGATAAGGACAGTTTAGTAGGAAAGAAAGAATGCACAAAACAATTACTCACCATCAGCTGACTGATGCCCAGCTGGACCCCGAGCAATGTCAGTTCTTCCCAGCCAGCTCCCCACAGCTTTATTGTTCAGCACGATGCCGTATGGTATGGGACATCCCTCTGGCCAGTCTGGACCAGCTGTCCTGTCCCAGTCCCCTCCTAGATTCCTGTGCACCCCTAGCCTCCTTGCTGGCAGGGCAGCACAAGAAGCTGAAAAACCCTTGCCTCTGTGTAAGCACTGCTCAGCAACAACTAAAACATCGGGCTGCTACCAGCATTATTTTTGTCCTAAATCCAAAACACAGCAACATACCAGCTACTAGGAAGAAAATTAAGTCTATCCCAGCCAAAACTAGGGCACTGTCTCCAAGGCAGCTAAACCAAAAGCCCACTGGTGCCCTTCTGGGTCCTTGAAGTATGCTCTCCTGAGGCAGTCTGTGCCAAGGATGTATGGAACCTCTGGGCCAGTCACAATGGGCTGTTCTTGCCCCTTGTTCCCAGTTAGGCTCACTTTGGCCTCCAGTACAGTTGGCTGTTAGGATCCCCCTGTCACTCCAGAAATACAGGTGGGTTCTGCCCCTTTGTAGCTTGGTGGCATTAGGGTACAGTGTGCACAGGTGTCCGCTAGAGCCTTGTACTCCTGTGGGTCTGATGTGCCAGGCCATTGGATCCGCACAGTCCAGTAAATCCAGTTGTCCCTTTTCTCTGCCTGACTGGAGACAGGGCCCCTCTAGTCCTGGTCATTGTGTTTGAATTTGTTACTTGCTTTGTGTAAACGTGAATCAGACATCCCGTCATTAAGGTCAGAAGTAACATCATCCTATCTACTCTGTCTGGAAAACTGCCTGCTGGACACTGGAGCAATTTAAAACACTCTATTAGCTTTCTGGATTCCGCATTTGTTCAGGGGTGAATTCCAAAACCTTGACTTTGTGTAAGCACTGCTCAGCCACAACTGACAACATTGGTGTGCTATCAATGTTATCTTTATCCTGAACCCCAAATGCAGCACTATACCAGCTATTGTGTAGAAAATTAACTCTATCCCACCCAAAACCAGGACAGCACAGTAAGGTGCTAATATCCCTGTCCACATGGAACTGTGTCACAGACCTCTCTCCACAGTCTCCTCCACTGAGGAAGCTGGTTTCTCACAGCTCCAGTGATGTACGCTTGCCCAGCTAGGAATGACAGTGAAAGACCATTTTTAGCCACAATGAAAATGAAATACGCGTGGCAGTATCTCCATGATTCAGTGAAAAATCTGCAGGAGAATGTTCTCGTAGTAGAAGAATCACTTGTAAGAATGCCTAGCGATGTGGTTTCAGTAGCTCTAGTATATTGGTTACTACCCAGTAAGAATAATCATCAAGAGTCATATTTATTGTCGTCATTAAATCTCTCTCTTCTTTCAGGTATTAGCAATGCAGAAGCACGCCAACCAGGGAAAGCACCAAACTTCAGTGTAAACTGGACAGTAGGAGACACTTGTCTTGAAGTTATTAATGCTACAACTGGCAAAGATGAAATGGGTCGTGCATCTCGCCTTTGTAAACATGCTTTGTACAGCCGCTGGATGCGTATTCATGCAAAGGTACATACACCAAAGTGCAAGATTTTTCACTTCTAAATGGTGTATTCATGTGCTACTTTCTGTATCTAGAAGCCACTTTATGAGCCTGTCTTAAACTGAGCTTAAAACTGCCATTAGCTACCAGCCTATGTAGTAATGGAAAACAACACATTTATTTAGATTATTTTTTTATCTTATAATACCTGGTACAAAATGCATGCAAGGGTCTGATAATCTTTTGTTATAGTGAAGTAAAAACAAAGGGTGCTAACTCCTTTGAACTTACTTTAATTTGTTTGGAAATATAATCCCAGTTTCACTGAAATGAAACCTACTTAGATTTCACGCTGTCCTGTCTTAGGAAGAAAAGACACAAGAAAGTATCCATTAATGCCTTTGCAGTGTCTAGGCTTCTTCTGCTAAAGGATGTTGATAATCCGGAAGAAGCAAAAGGCATGCTAGCTATGGTGGAACTACCACAGCAATAATGAAAAGTGAAGTCCGGAGTGCCCCTCTCTGGATGTGGTACTGCTCTGCAGGGGGGCGCACTTTTTCTCTTTGCTTGGAGAACTGAAGATGCAGTTAGGTGTGATGAGGCTAGATACAGAGTTATGATGGCTGGAAGGAGAAGCATATAGTGTTTTTTTTCAAGCTTGTCTGCCTTTGCCTGTACATTTGGTTTAGTACTTCGTTACCTTGTTTAATAATAGCTGTTTTAATAACTCAGTTACTCTTGAGCTGTTTGGTTGAATAGATCATTTTCTCTCTTCTTGTCTTTTTTAATCTGCACAGCTTTCCTCCAGCTTGCGCTCAAAGATTCTCAAGCCTAACTTGTACCATGAAACCAAGCAAGGAGCCACTGAGTATCAAACTGCCAAAGAGCGTTTGTTTAAAGCATTCCTGAAGGCAGGACTTGGAGCCTGGGTGGAGAAACCCATAGAACAGGATCAGTTTTCTCTCACTGTCTGATTCACAGACTGCACATCACTTTGAAAAGGGAGTTGCTCTGGAAATTCTGGTGTCCAGCATTGCTTTCTGGCATCTCCACAGCTGTTAAAACATCTTTTTACTGTTTGGAGTTTTTTTTTCCCCCCATTTTTTAGGAAACTTGATGGTAGCTGTTTTTATTTTGCCTAAGTATTTAAACTCAGTGATAATCTGATACATAATTGTGCATTTTATTATGGGAAAGTCATTTCTGGTGTATTTCTGGAAATACTTTTACTGTAGAAAATTTGCAGTAAGGCTCTCCTTACAGTATACAATGACTCATTTTTTCTGGGTTAAAATATTTTTTTTAATTCAATGTCATCAAGTGCATGAAGAAATTAAAGTTTCTTTGGATTTTACACCACACTTTTAGGAAGTAGCTTAATTTTTTAAAAAGAAATTAGGTGACAAGACTGATTCTACTCCTCTGCTAACTTGTTTTTGAACTGCATATAGACCATAAAGCCAGAATGAAGTCTGGACAGCTAGTTTTTCCCCACTTCCTTGCTCTTTAAAACCAGCTGCTGAAAACTTAAGGTCTTTGATGTATGTATTTATTAGTCTATGATCCAGTTTTTAACATGCAGCTTTTTATTCTGTTTTTAAAAATACATTTACCTTCCATTTACACAAATTGTGAAGTCTTTTTTTTTTTTTACCCTTGTAAACTGGAAACAACAAAGTAATTATTTGTAAGTTAAGAGGTTTAGTCTATAATGTGCAGAAATCTGTTTAATCTGTTTAGAATTAGGTGATTTGTACATCCCAGAAACTCATTAGACTATGATCACAACTATAACATGTCAATTCAAAAAAAAAAAAAGGAAAAAGAAAAAGAAAAATTGTTCCATTTTAAGGGTACTAAGCCTGAATTGCCAAAAACAATCACTCACTAAGTATTAATTGCTCTCTTCTAGAAGAAATGAAAAGCTCATGTATGGACAAAAAGTTGTTAAAACTTCTTTCCTGTGAGTTACATTTCCTTTCATTCAAGTTGTGTCCTTTTGAGATTTCATTGCCTTTTGCCTTTACATGTGTGATGGTCCTCATGAAACTAATTAGGTAAGTTACTCTTAAATGTGCTTTTGTTTGCTTCGACTATTACATGTTTTTTGTAAAGATGTAGACACTTCAGCTTTATGTAAAAATGTAAGATAGAAGGGAAATATTTTGAGATCTGTTTAATTAACTGGTGTATAGAAGGCACTTTTAAAAACACTTTTTAGTACATGATGTTTAGGAGTGGATTAGAGAATGCCTGCTGTCATTTCTCTGCTCTCACAGTCTCTGTCCGAACACATCCTGTGGCTTGTACCTATTCAAGTATCCTAAGTACTTTCTGGAAGGCCCCTTGGTGATTCTCTGTCATCCTTTTGCAAACAATGAAGGTCATGTTTTGTGACACAGGACTTTGTGACGCAATACCCAAGCCAAGTGTGTTTCAGCAACGTTGCTCCAGCTGATAGGTCTTGTCCCTCAGCTCTACATCACCACCCCTTCCTGTGCTGCATTGGACATCAGATCAGTGGGCTGGTCCATACTTTGAAGTCAAGTTAACACTTATTTTTAGGCCCACATTGGGTCAGAGATCCAGCTCTGAGTCACGTTGGCACATCTGCGGAAGAAGTGAAGTGGAGCACAGGAATCCCTGCAGCCAGCTTCATGACTAAAGCCTGTGTCTCATGCAGTCATAACTTAAGTTACAGTACCTCAGACCAAGTGTCTCCTGGGGGTTAGCAGCTACTTTGCCCATTGGAGACTTTGGTATAAAACCAATTCTGGCCTATCACGAATGCTGAGGAGATGTGCTGCTTTGTTATTGCTTGAGTAGGAGCCTGTTTTTAACTTCAAAAAATGGTCAGGCCTGATAATCACTTGTGCATTAATTTAAGCCCCTTGGCTAGTGGCTGAAAGTAATGTGTTGAGAAACTATCAGTGAATTTTTGATGGTACTATGGATAATAGTGAGCACTGCTGCAGGAAGGCGAGCAAATCACAGTGGGCTAGTGATCCCTTCAGAAAAGACTGGTGCTTCCAGAGGTTACTGCCTTTTCCAGATGCCAGTGGAACAAATGTTATGAACCGTATTAGACAGACTGCATAAATTCAGCCTTGTTGGCAACTCTAAGCTGTCCTGTCTGTTTCTGCATTAAAACCAGGAGTGTTGTCACACCTGTGCTAGTCCCACAGAGCAGGAGGGCAGCAGTTTCTGAATACAAACTAGGTTTTTGCAGACATGATTCCAATAAGGCTCAGACCAACTTATTCTAAAAGTAATTTATTTGTATTTGGTCAGATTTTGCAAGCACTTGGGCATTTACCTTTGAGATCAGTCCTGTCTCATTAATGTTGCAGAAATTCCTTTGTGGCTGTAGATAAATATGTGCATACATCCATACAGTATCAAGGAAAAGCTAGTTGCACTGTGTACGTTTTCTTGGGATTATTAATGTTACTAAGTGAAATACACACTTTTAAGGGACCTGGTCTATTGATAAATAATGTTTGTTGATAATTTCAAGCAAATTATTTTTACTCATCTTTCTGAAGTACTCATTGAAAAGTTGATGTCTCTTTGGTTTTTTTTGAAGACTAGGAAAGTATTAGCTCAAACTATTTTTTTTATGAAGTCATGAATATAAGCAATATATTTAAGTATTATTATAGACATAGTTTTTTAAGCTGTTCAAATGAGTGATTAAAATGAAACTGTAAAGGAAATCTGTTCCATGCCAAAATCTTTTGATGAAGGAATGGTGTCAGGTTATTTATAAGGAATGAGTTCTCTTGTTTATAATTCCAGGATTTTAAAAAGAAAGAAGTTTTTCAGGGTTGTATGCAATCCATATCTGTCTTGTGGGAGTCAATAAAATACTGCTTGGCTTCCTTCATTTGTTTGTTCCTTTTTGTGCAGTTAATATGTGAAAAGTTGTGAGGGAAGACCTCAGTCCCGTCAAGGATGTGACTTGTCACGCTGCCCCAGCCTCTGTCCTGTCCCCATTTCACCCAGTGCCCTTATGGCGTGTGCCAGGTGGAGCTGTGATTGCTGATGCTCCTGTATTCTTCATAAGTCACCATCGCTGAGCATGAAAGAATAGTGATGTATATAGTTTCGAGCAATCACAAAAGATAAGACAATTCAGCTTCCAGCAGCTGCCAAATTTTGTGGCTGACCTTTCTGTTCAGAGCTGTTGGTTTCCTGTAGGTTTTGGAAGGCTGAGCTGTCTTTCTGAAAAGCTGCGTTGTGCTGGGTGGGCTGGGTGGGTGGGAACTGGCCTAAGCAGAGGTCTGCAGTGCCACTCTGGGAGCTGCTTTTTTTTTTTTTTTTTCTTTTCTCACTTTTGAGTGAATATAAGTGTTTGTCTCAGGATCTTCAGAGGACTTAAATAAACAGTAACAACTTTAATGTTGAAGAATACTTGAAATTTAATTTAAGGTGTTTTTCTCCAGATGACAGTCTAGCTATAATAAAGTTTGTAGGTTAGTAGAATAGGACATTTTAAGTATAGATGTTTAAAATATATATATTCTGCTGGATCATTTAAGAAAATTTGGGCCTAAAGGTAACACTTGAAATAATGGTTATGGTGGTACTCAGGACATGATAATAACTGTAGACTATTTCCTACTGCTAGTGTGTGTAGGACTTTGTTAACACCTGTTCTTCTCTAACCGTGTGGATGTCCCATAGCTCTCATGCTCAAAACATTTGCCTGTGTGATGTAGGTAGTGATGATAACTGTACTGTGTTTGTGGCACTTAGGAATGTACAGCAACGAGGTTTCTGTACAGCTGACAATTTTGATATTCCCTTATATTAGAGAAATCATTTAATGAATGGTTACTGCATAGAAAACTCAGGAGCAGAAGATTTTTGTCTGTTATTACTCTGTATGTCCTTTAAATCTAAAATACCTTACAGATGAAAATCCAAGGAACTTGGAGCTGGCTCACTGGTATTTTTATTTCATCAGTCCAAGCCTGTGATTTCTAAGAATGCTGTCTACCCAAATAAAATAAGCAAATAAGTAAATAAATAAATTCTCGTGTTTAGTGCAAATATGTATAAAATAAAGCAGTTAGTTCAGAGTGCTTGTAGCAGCACAAAGAAGAGCACACATCTCGTAGACGAGTAGCACTGCCTTTTGAAACCAAGCTGTCTTTTCAAAATATAACCAACCACTTTTATTACCAGGAACAGAGAATCAATTCTAAGACTTGTCTGGTCGTGGTCACCGTGTAATTAAAAATAAATTAATTAAATTTCAATGGTTTTCTAAATAGTGAAAATTATTATTGACATTCATTAAATTAAGCTTTAATGTTTGGTGGGCTTACACTTGCAGAGAAGCTGTGCTTTGAATTCTTTGCATTTTTACAGTCAATGTCCACTGTGAAAACTATCTTGAAGTTTACTGAAAAGGAAGAAAAGCTGCAATTCAGGTATATAGTCAGTACAAAAATGTCTGATGTTATTTAAAAGCTAAGAACCCACAGAAATAAAATGTATAAAATACAATTATCCTGTCTCAGAATCACCGTGTGTCTATTTTTATTTTTAAAGGCTACTATATCCAGTGATTTCAGATGGGTTTAAATGATTGCATCTTCACTCGTGCTTTGAGAGGAGTTGGCATTTATCTGAGGTTTACCCAGAGGTAACATGGACACAGCTTTTGAAAGAAATTAAATGGCTTTTGGAAGGGACATCAGACTTGCTGCTGTGGGGCCAGGAGGGGTCTGGTCCCTTCTGCACCCCAGAGCAGTAGCCTGTGCTAGGCCCCTGTCCTGCCGAGGGCTCAGAGCCTCTGACAGCACCGAGACCTCTACGTCTGACTTCTACAATCCTGTGCTTGTGATCGGGTGGTGAGCTGTTTTCTGTCATCAAGTCTTTCATGCAAGAGCGTCTTCACAGTATAGTGTCTGTCTCAACAGGCACCCTGGGAAGATGGCATGTGACTGCCATTGTTCCTCCATGTGCTTTTTAACATGTTGCTTGTTGAGCAAAGCATTTCTTCTGATCTCACTCTGCATGTAGAACTGTGGTCTGCTGGGCTAGTGGGACCGTTTGTGTGGAGTAGAAATCACTGTAGCAGCTGGCTTGGTCTGATGTGCTGCATTTGCTGCAGAATCAGTATGTCAGTGAAGCCAAAAGAGGAGAAACTGGTGTGTTTGCTTCCTAAAGCGGAAATGATCCTATGATGACACCATGATGAGGGGGTGAGCAGTGCACACAGAGTTTCCTTTCTGCTTCCTGCTGCTCTCTGCTGTATAGCCCTCTGGATGAAACACAGAGGGAACATGGGCCAAAATGAATTATCTGTTCAGCAACAGGAGTTTCCCAGCCACCAACTTTCCTGGAGACATCCCAGCACAGTTGGGCCCCCATAGATCTGATGATTTTATAATGCATTGGGTTTGCTGCTGTTACTTTACAGAAACAAAACGTCCAGAGTATTTGCAAGCAATTTTGAGTTGACCACCAGGGAATAAAGTTGCTTGAGTCTCTGGGGCGGATAGGTTGAGCACAACAACTGCAGGATGTGTGGTATTTTATCACTAGACAGGTGTTCTTATCCTCAGAATACCCAACTAGATAAAAATGAAGGCCTGGTTTTCCGAAGTATATCCGTTAGCATCATATGCCTGGTCTGTTATGGTGCAGATAAAACTATTGTTTTTACTGTTGCGTAGATACTGTAGGAACATTGCAAACCTATAGGGGCTGTAAAAAATAAATAAATAGCGGTGTTTGAAATCCTGAATCTGTCAAAGCTGATGGAGAGCAAATAGGGTCTGAGTTTCTCACTGTGTCATGTCAACATTACAGTGATTTCCAGAACCTTTGCTGTCAAAGCTCTGTACTGTTGCCTATTAATATACAGGCTGTTAAATGTGCCAACAGCACAAAATTCTGCACAAAGTGCAGAAATTAATTATAGCTACTTCCTATTTTCTTTAGTTATTCCAGAGAAGAGGAATTAAGAGCTGTGGTTTTGGTCAGTACAGAAAGCAGCTGGCCTCGTCAGGTACAACATTTTGAAGAATTCTGTTCTTCAGAGAGAAAGATTGATAGTCAACACAGAGTTTTTAAAAAGTTTTTAATATCTTCATTGTTGCCATACAAATACCATTTTTGTTGCAGTTCGGCTGAGATGTCTTTAACAAACTGAAGTTCAAATGTGTGTCTGAATATATATTTGTGCCTATATATATATTGGTGTACATTATTTGCATTAAGCAGTTATTCTTCCCTCATCTTCCTGTGTGATAGAAAGAAGCCATTAGGCTTTACTTAACTGGTGTAAGAATATTAAATAACTCTGTCAGATACAGTCCTTAACACTTGTCTCCAATCATAATCCCAACTTTGAAGATGAAACCTCATTTTACATCTTTCTTGCTTTCTGTACAGCACACTTACTCATATCCTTCTGTTACAGCTGAAGCACAATCTATCAACTGATTATTCCAAACAATGACGGTTCCACATACTACCTTTGTTTAATGTTTGTACAGAGATTTGAAAATACAAAGAGCTACATAGTTGCAAAGTTTCATCATTTTTGTATATTGATATCAGCAGTGGCAGCAACAAATAGGTAAAATGTCACAAAATACTGTGCAAATCCTTAAAATGGTTGTTTTGATTACATCCTGAGAAGCTATCAAGGAAACGAAGTGGGGGTATGTTTTGAAGCTGCCGGTTTGACCTCTGAAAATTGCAGCTTTTGCAAAGAGAAAGGGAGGTAAGCATGAATTTCATATTTGGGTATTTTCTGAAACGCCTTATAGAGGATGCAGGAGTGCCCAGGGTTCGTCTACCACCTCCTATATGTGATGGAAATGGAAAGCTCTGGTTGCGGGAGCTGCCCTCCCAGCCCATGGGACACTGACTCACTGCCTGAGCTCAGTGAGGTGTCACTGCTGGTCACAGCATGCTGAGAGAGGAGGGAAAGAAAATCCCACTCAGGTAAATTCTCTGTGGAGAAAATCTGGACAGATTTCCAGTCTCCTGGTATGTCCGTTGTAAGAAGTTATGTGGTTACCTCTGTTCTATGACTTACTCTGTGTCCTCTTGTGATTTTATTGATGAGGATGTGGCCAATGTCTCGAAGCATGTCAAAGGGCATGTGATCCTGGAGCACAGCACTAACATTTTCATAGTGTGGTTATCCACAGCACACATGCACCTCAAACTTTATGATCTCATAGATACCCTGCAGGGCCATTCCCTTTGCCATGACACAGACTCTGTGGTACTTGTCAGATGGCTGGGGGATTGGGAACCACTTCTTGATGACTATTTAGGCAACTTGATTAGCTCACTTACCCTCCCAACAGCAGCATGGGGGAGAGAACTGGAAGGGCAGAAATGATAAATCTCATGGGTCAAGATACAGATAGTTTAAAAAGTGAAGGAGAAAAAATTAAAAATAAAAAAACAGGTGATGCAAAAGCAATCACTCACCAGCAGCCGCCTGCCAGTCCCCAAATCCAGCCAACTGCTAACAGCAGCCCAGACAGACCCCAGGCAATGGCTACTTTGGAAAGCCCACCCCCCACTCCTGTTTTTTGGCTGAGGATGACATTGGATGGTGTGGAATATACCATTGGTCGGTTTGGGTCAGCCGCCCTGGCTTTGTCCCCTCCCAGCTTCTTGTGCACCCCCAGCCTACCTGAGGAGGGGCAGAGTGAGAAACAGAGGCCTTGAAGTTGTACAAGCACTGCTCAGCAACAGCTAAAACATGGGTGTGTTTTCAATATTGTTTCGGTCACAAATCTGAAACAATACCATTTGGGTTGCTGTGAAGAGAATTTACTCCATCCCAGCCAAACCCAGTACAATCTCCACCCCTTACTCCATACCATTTGTATCATACTCAGGTCCTACAGTATTCAAGACATTTCCATCAACCACCATCAGCCACTTCCCCATCCTTTGTCATGTGCACAGATATATTCCCATAGTCTACGGGCAATTCTGCGTATTGGGGTGCATTAAACATACCATAGCCAACTGGTCAAAAGAGGTGATTCTCCTGCTTTATTTAGCATTGGTGCAGCTCCAACTTGAATATTGCTATGCAGTTGTGGGATCCACAACATAAAACGGATATAAAGATAGTTGAAAGCATCCAGAGGAGGTGAACAAAGCTGGCTAAAGGGCTGGAAGGCATGTCCTGTGAGGAGAGGCTAAGGACACTTGGGTTGTCTAGTTTGGAGAAAAGGTGGTCAAGAGACAACCTTATTGCCTTCTGCAACTTTGGCATCTGAGGCCAAAGATTTGAATATCTCCAGAGAAGGAGACTCCACAATCTCTCTGGGCAGCCTGTTCCAGTGCTCTGTCATCCTCACAGTAAAGAAATGCCCTCTCATATTCAGATTGAGACAGGGAACAAGGAAAAGCACGTCGATTATGCAGGTTTTAGCTAACACAGGGAGTATGGTGTATATCAACCACAAGGACAGGACTGAGGCAGGGAGTATGAGGACAGGATGACTCTAAAAGATAAGGGAAGAGAAGACATCATGCACGCAGATAATAGAACCATCAAGAACTGGCTTGACTGCTGAAGTCTGTCAAAGAAAGGAAGGGTCAGGAGTTTAGCAGTGAGGAAGACTTCTGGCCTTCACCAAAAGACCACCAGAGTACACCGGATGACCACCCAAGGACTCCAGTACGCATGTGAATAGGGGTGGGAACCTACGTTAATGATTCTTCGGAGACCTGATGAATACGCAAGAAACTTCTGGGAAATGAATATGTATATATCCTACTAATATAAGCACACTGCCAGTAACCCTCGGGGTGTGCAATGCCCCACACACCTGGCGTCATAATAAAGAATACCTGCTTAATAACTTTGGTTGTTGAGTTTTCACTGCGTCACCCTCTTTCCTCGCTGGCTGAGTACTACAAGTTCACAACCTACTTGACGCTTGTCACTATACCATGTACGTACAATTTTAGCCAACCAAACTTTAATTTCTCGTTTTCCCCCCTTACACATCTTTTTTTTTTTTTTTTCCTCTTAACTGGAGGGATCCATGATTTTTTGTTTTTGTTGATTCTGCCACTGCTTGTCTTGTTTTTCTTAGCCTTCCTCCTTATTTTGGGACCTTCCACTGTCCCCTTACCTGCTTAACGTATACCCCACTGTTATGCCACTGCTATGCCTGAGCAATCACTTTTGAACATGCAAGGTTAGTGGAATTTTCAACTGCAAAAACACAATTTTAACTCTTAGAGATGGAACCAGGAACACCCCCCCCCCCCAGTACAAAGCAGTCCCGAGGAATGCAGCGACCAGGGTGGGCAAACAAGGGTGTGGAGTGTCATTCAGACTGTGGTGGGGTTTCAAAAGAGCAGAGCAGAAGGGGACAATCACCTCTCTCTCTCTGCTGGACATGCTGCTTTTGGTACAGCCCAGGATACGGTTGGCTTTCTTGGGCTGCAAGTGCACGTTGCTGGCTCATGTCAAGCTTCTCATGAACCAACACCCCCAGGTCCTTCTCATCAGGGCATGGGACTGGGAGGAGGACTGGGAGGCATGTGCTGTGAGGAGAGGCTGAGGACATTTGGGTTGTTGTCTAGTTCAAAGAAAAGAAGGCTAAGAGGCAAGCTCGTTGCTCTCCACAGCCTCCTGAGGAGTGGAAATAGAGAGGGAAGTTTTTCAGCTCCACCATCTCACAGTCACTGCAGACAAGGCCGCCTAAAGCCTTGGCTTCTCTATTGCGTGGAGAAGGAAGATATCATCAACACAGGCCAGGAGCCTCCTGGATTGCATATGCCCTGCTGTGTTGTCCCCCCAGCAGACAATCAGGATGGTCGAAGGCCCCGGTGAGGACCAGTGCCTGCAAACAGGCTCCTATCTGTCTGTAGAAGGCCTCATTTACTTGTTCTCCCTGGTCAAGTGGCCTGCACCCACTCTAATGTCACCTTTCCCTCTCCTCCCTTTCATCCTAAGCCGTAAACTCTCAGCCAGCTCCTCAGCCATTCCAGACAGAGCTCCACACACTCCATCTGCTTGCTCCCATGAAGGGCAACACCCCCTCCTCATCTTGCCAGCGTGTCCTTCCTAAAGAGCCGCTATGCCTCCAGTGCAATGCTAACGCACTGGAAGAACAATTTCTTTGAGTGACAGCAAAAAGGGGGGTTGCACCCCTCACAAATCGTAGAATCATAGAATCATGAAGGCTGGAAAAGACCTCCAAGATCATCTGGTCCAACCATCACTCAGCTTGGTGTTGTCTGCCCTCTTGCAGAGGGCGCGCTCAATCCCACTGCTCATGTCACCGACAGAGATGTTAAATAATAGCGGTCCCAGTACAGACCCCTCGAGGACACCACTCGTCACTGGTCTCCACCTGGGCATCACAGTTGCTGTTGACCATCCATCCAGTTCCTTATGCCCTGGAAATCCAGACACAGAGGTGTACGGGTCTGGGCACTCAGACGTTGTCACCACCAGTTTGGTGACCCAGCCCCGCAGGCCCCTTCCCACCCACTGCTTGGTGGGCCTGTGACAAGGGGCTGCTGATGGGCAGTTCAGAGAGCTGGGGCACTGGGAAGCCGTGCGGGGTGGGTGGTGGGAGGACTGGAGGGGCTGCGGAGGCTGGAGGCTACGAGGGGCCAGGCTGGCAGGAAGGCCCTCAGAGCCAGGCTGGTGGGAAGCCCTGAGGGGATGGGGTGGCAGGAGGGGTCTGAGGGGCGAGGCAGGTGGCAGCGTGTCACGGGGCCCTTTGTGACCTGCCGTGATGCGGGCTCTGTCCAGACAATGGGCGTGCAGCAACGGGTCACGGGGCCCTTTGTGACCTCTGTGATATAAGTGCTGCTGGCAGCGTGGTTTCCCCACATTGCCTGGAGGACGAGACGGGACAGGACGGGAAGGAGTGGAGCTGCAGGGAGTCCCTGCAGAGCCACCCCATTCCTACTGCCCGTGTCTTTGGTGCTTCCTGGAAGCGTTTCCCATCCCTGTGGTGGGAGCCCTTGAGGCCAGACCTCAGCAGCATGGCGGGGAGACACCCCAGCATGCCCAAGAAGGCCTGGATGGAGGAGGAGGACAAGGTTAATGCCAGCCCAGCGCAGCAGCCTGATGAGCTGACCGAGGTGCAGGTGCTGCAGGCAGGTGAGTGGCCAAGCTGGGCTGAAGGGCTGGCAGCTGCAAGCTGCCTCTGCCCCTTCCCGTCCTCACAGGAGCTGCTGTCCCATGTGGCATCCCCAGGGGCAAGGGGCGAGGGGAACCGTCCAACTCCATGGGATGAGCAGGGAGAGGCAGGACGAAGCAGGGCATGGGCAGCCATCCTGTGGGTACAGACCTCTCCTGCCCAATGGCAGCAAGCACCTTGTGGGGCGCAGGGCTCTCCCCCCTTAACATGCCCCATCTGCTGGGGAACACCTGGCTCCGACGCATGCACAAGAGAGATTGGGCTCAGTGCCCCCGCTAGTTCCTGGCTCGGGGATCACCCTGCCCGGGCAGTGTGGTCTTGGCTGTGTCCTCCAGCCTCTCCCACAGACCCTCAGCTCTGTCTGTGCTTGGTCTTCACCAAATCCAGGCTGGGACCAGACAGAACAGGAGCAGCAGCAGCAGCAGGACAGGGACCAGAAGGAAGAGCAGGAGGCCATTGCAGTCAAGCTGGATGAGCGTGTAGTAGGCAGGGTCGTCCTTTCAAAACATGTAAGTATCCAGCTGGTGGGACTCAAGCCCTTGGGGGATCGTGTGCCCCGCTTGAAGCTCTGTCGTTGGGCATGTGACACCCTTTTTGGCCAGCACTGAGTGGTGGGAAGAGAAGCACTTGTCAGTGGACCCCGGGAAAGGGACTGCTCTGGCAGCAGCCCCACTCTCAGACATTTCTCCTCCAGGCACCGAACATCTTGAAGAGCATCTACCAGTGGCTCGTGTCCAACACAGAAGAGTCTGCCCAGCACCGTCTGGACAAGAGCCTTCTGGAGCTGGCCGAGGAGCACCCTCACGACGTGGTGGTGACCCTGCTGCGCTGCTCCCCATCGTGTGACAGGTATGGGGCCCGCCTGCCCTGATGGCTTGGGGCCCGCCAGCCTTTCGAGCCCATCCAGCGCCAGCTGCCAGCTGGCGATTTTCAGGATGCCCTGCAGGGGCCGAGCCCTCCATCGCCCCATTTCCCAGCCCTGCCACATCAGCCCCAGAGCCTGCCACCACAATCCCTCCCCGCCCCACAGCGGACCGCACCTCGGCTGCCTGCAGCCTGCAGGGCCGGGCCTGCCGGGTGCTGCCTGTGAGGGGCAGGGGGCAGAGGCAGGACTGGTGGCCAGCCCGGGCCCCTCCACGGTTGCCCAGGCCTTGGTGCTGTGGCCAAGGCCTCCTGACCAAGCTCTCTGGACCTCCAGAGCTGCCGCGACCATGTGGAGGCTGATGACCTCCTCAGCCCGGACTGCAAGGAAGGTGATGGCAGAGCTGTGCTGCGTGCTGAAGGACTGGCCCCTTCACAGGACGTCCACCTCTGACGGGGACAACACGGATGTCTTCGTCCTGGCCGTGAGTTTCTGAACAAGGCCTCTCTTCCCCCAGGGGCTGCATCTCGGGGCAGCTATCCATCCTCCCCTGTCACTACATCTCCCTGCCTCAGGCGGTGGGCTGCAAACCTGGCTTAGGGGCAGGTTTAGGGGACAGGGCAGGGCCAAGGCACAGCCCAGCAGGCTGCAGGGGCTGGGACAGAGAACCCAGGCTGGCTGCAGGACACAGGAGACTCAGCCAGGGCACATTCCCACCGCCCCAGGGAGGCTGCTTGTGGCACAAAGAAGAGCTGAGCCCAAAGAGCTTTGGTGGCTCAGCTCTGGCTGGGAGCCAGGCCGGGTGCTCTGCCTGCATCCCCCGTGGCCCACGTCTGCACCCGAGCCTCAGCCTCCCACGCTGGGGCCATGCCACAGGGATGTCTCAGCAGTGAGTGCCATCTCTGGGTCTTTTTTGCAGGCAACCAAGGTGCTGCGGGAGATCCTCCAGCCAACCATTTACCCAGTGGAGGTGGAGGCGCATTTCCCCCTACTCCTGCTGGTGTTGCTCTTCCAAATCTCCGCAAGCGCACAGCAGACACCAGAAGAGGTGGAGACGCTCTGCAGGGAATGGCAGCAGGAGGAGAGCATTCCCACCAGCCCCAGCAGGTGCTCTGTCCCACTCCTCCCACCCTTCCCGTGGTCCTGGAGCCTGGGCCAGGGATCCCAGTGTGACCTGGGCTTTGCTCTGCCTGCAGGTTTGCGGTGCTGACTCTGAAAGCACTGCTATGCCGTCTTGGGTATGACATGCTGGTGCTTGAATTAGAAAAGAAGAATGCCTGGGAGACACTAGTCAACGCTGAGAGCCACCACTGGGCAGTGGGTCAGCTGGCCAGGTGAGGGCACCCTGCTCCCTTCTCCCCCCGGCATTTCTCCCTTGCAGACGGGGAGCCCCATCCGATCCCCTTGGTGACGGCTGGCAGGGGCCCCATTTCTCAAAGAAAGGGGCTGCAGCCTTGGCTCTTGCGAGCAGAAGGGCAAAGCCTGAGAGAGGGTGGCTGCACGAGAGCAGTCCCCTGCCACAGTGCCGGCCTCCCCTCCCAAGGGCAGCCCCCCGGGGCAGGGCAGGAAGCACTGAGCGACACCGGCAGAGCCCGGGGCACATGAATCGCCCGTGGGCAAGAATGAGGTCTCCTCAGAAGGGGCAGGAAGCCTGCAGGGCAGGAAGCCCATTGTGCACCCAAGGTGCCCGCTGCTCTGGGGCGCTGGCTTTCTCCCTGCAAGGAGAGGTGGCGGAAGACCACGTCTCTGTGAGCATTAAATGCTGGTGGCTGCTGGAGCAGAGCTGAGGGGGCCCTGGCCTGGCCTGTGGTGTAACGGCTGGATGAGGGGGGCAGTCAGACCCAGGAGCATTTCACTCATCCTGCTCAGGACTTACCCTGTCTTCTTCCCTCTGCCAGGGTGATGAGACGTATCGCACGAAAAGAGCGTCAACGGATTGTGCTACGTCTGGAAAAGTGGCTCAGCAGGAACGAGCCATGCTGGGAGGTCCCCGCCATGGCCTTCCTGGTCGAGGTGAGCCTGATGGCAAGCGGTGCCTGTCTGAGCTGCCTCTCGCCACGCCACCCTCTTGTGGCCACAGCTGTGGGGAGAGGCCAGCCGGTGGAGCTGGGGCGGGGGTGGGCCCCAGTTCATCCCCTTGGCACATGCTGCCAGAGTGACACTTGGCTACAGTTTTTCGTGCCTCCCTTGGGCAAGGTCTCTCTACGCAATTGTTCCTCAGAGGCTGGGGTATCCCCGGCTGCTGGGGGCCGGGAGGAGCGGTCGAACACTGCCACACACGGGGCAAGGAGCCCAGGGGCTCTGCACATCCGCTGCTGCCTTTGGGCTCAGCTGCCTGCGCTGGTGCCTGATCCCTGCACTGGTGGATGTATCCAGCCCTCCATGGTGCGGTGTGTCCTGCTGGCCATTTCCACCTTTCACTGATGTGTATTTTTCAGATGCTGGCCTCTGATGACCTCAGAGTAGAGTCTGTCCGAGTCCTGAAGCTCTTCCCAAGATACCTGAGGAGTCAGTGCACGGTGATGCGTCAGCTGGTGCTCAGGGGCCTCACAACGCTCAGCAAAAGACCCTATACGGTAAGCAGGGTTCAGCTGGCTGAACACACCACGTTGGTGGTGTGGCTCTGGGCCAGGGATGCTGGCTAACACCATTGCTTGGACTTTGCTGGGCACTAAGTGCTGTGGAAGCTGCTCCCGGCTCTTCTGCCTCCCCATGCATCTGCCCAAGTGCTTTGGGGCAGGACTTTGGCTTCTGGGCACTGTGGGCTCTGACAGCCTGAGAGTGTTTGTCAGCGCAGCCCAACAGGGTGTTGTTTCTCCCCACAGGCAAGAAAAATGGAGTTCCTGCTGCCACAGATTGTGGAGCTACTGCCAGAAGTGGAAGGCGACGTGGCTGGAAACGCCCTGGTTGTGCTCAACAGAGTGCTCAAGGAGCTGGACGTCCACATGGCCAGCCCCATCGCTCTGCAGCTGGCAGAGAGGCTCCCAACGTTCTTTGACAACGTAAGGCTGAGGGCACAGGGCCCAGCTGGGGTCTCCAAGGGGCGGTGCCTTTCCTGATGGATGTTGGGTGCTGTCAGGAAGCATTGTGCCCTGTGAATTTTCGGACCCTTGCCCAGGTGGGCCTGGAGCAGCTGGTGCTGAGGTCTTTTCTTCTTCCTTCCCACCAGGAATCCAGCTACACGCAGCTGCTCTCCATCCACTTCTTCAGAGATGTGATGAACTTAGTAGCAGGAAGTGGAAAAGAGCAGCTGAAGAGACACGTGCGCCAGAGCGTGATCCCACTGTTCTTCCACTTGTACGATGAGAACCAGCAAGTGGCCAAGGTTGGCTTCTCTAACCAGCGTGGTCATTTGGGGAGGGCAATGTTGACACCCCGGGGTGGGACTGAGCACCCACAGCAAGGGGCGCTGGAGGGACGGAGCCGTGGGGTCTGCTGCCATCCCTGCTCCCTGCATCCAGCCCTCTGCAGGGCGGCTGCCTGCAGCCCCACAGCTGGCGATGGCTGAAAAGGTGGGCACGGCCATTTCCCAGAGCTGCTCTGCCTGCTCGGCAGTGCTCGGCAGCGGTGCGCGGCCACGCAGGCCAACGCTCTGCAAGTCCCACAGGCTTCCCAGCTATGCCCGCAGGAACCTGAAGCTCTGGGCTTGGACCGCCGGTCCCCTCCGCCCCTGTGCTATGCCCAGGTGCCCCGCAGATGTCCGGGCTTGGGCCTGCCCCAGCTCCCTCGGGCACCACACCGCGGAGCAGACGCCTGCTCCCTGTGGTCACCCTGCCCCACACAGCGCCCTGGGCCATGCAGAGGCGTGCAGCCCCTGCAGCCTTGCCAAGGTGCTGGGGACACAGGTCCCTTGAGAGTTGGTGGTGGCATTTCAAATTCTCTCCTGCTCTTCAGGCCGCTGAGGAAGCCCTTCTCAATGCTGCCAATTTCCTGAAGAGGAAGCAGCTCGTGAACCTGCTGGAGACACAGCAAAAATGGAGACTCAGCGAGTGCCTGGTAAGGACAGCTCTGAAGCCCCAGACCGGGACTGGACAAGCGCACAGCGCCCCAGTGCATGGGGCAGGCAGCTGTCCGAGGGGGACGGTCTGCACCAGCCCCATGCCCTTGTGCTCTCCCTTGTGCAGCTGGAGGACGACAGCTGGCGAACGGATGGGTACCTGCGCCAGAGCCTGCCTTACCTGCAGAGCCCGCAGCAGCCCTTGCGACTGGAGGCGGTCAGGTTCATAGGTGAGCCAGAGCCCCGGGGTCCCTCTGTGCCCGAGGGGAGGAGGGCAGGTGGCCCGGCCGGCAGGGCCACTGGGGGGGGAGCCGTGCTGCTGGGAAGGGCTGGTGGGCAGGGTTTGTGACAGACTGTGTGTGCCTAGGGCTCATTGCGAGGCAAGTGGAGGATTGGCACGAGGAGGAGCTCCCCATCATCTACGAAGGTGAGTGAGGGCAGTGGGGTATCGGCGGAGGCTGGTGGGGAGGGGGAAAGACCCTGGGCTGGGAGCTCCAGCCCCTGCCCTGGCGCGGAGGGCTCTGCTGCTTGTGCGGGAGAGGGGCGGTGTGGGCAGAGGGGAGAGAGATTTCAGGGGCTTGTTTGGGGCCAGCCCCCTCCTGCTGGTCTCATTGCCCCCTGCTCCTGCCTGACCACAGGAAGAGCTGGGTGGCGCTGGCCACAGCAGGAGCTGTTAGAATCATAAAATCAGAGAGTCGTAGAATGGTTTGGGTTGGAAGGGAGCTATAACGTCATCGAATTCCAACCTGTCTGCCATGGTCAGGGATGCGTCCCGCTAGACCAGGTTGCTGAAAGCCCCGTCCAACCTTGCTTGAATACTTCCAGGGATGGGGCCCTTCCTGGGGTCCCCGCAGACAAAGGCTCTGACCTTGCCTCTGTTCCTCTCTCTCACAGCCATTCAAGGCATGACGGACGACATCAGTTCCTCTGTCTCTTCGCTGGCAACTCAGACTCTCTTCATTATACGAGCTGCAGTGAGCTTGCCACGCACTGCACCTGGAGTACGAGGGCTGAGCTACCGGCTCTGGAAGGCGTGGAAGACAAAGCGCTCTGCACTGTCCTTCCTGTGCTGCTGTTGCCGTGCGTAGAAATGACGGCAGGCATCCTGCGTGCTGGGGCCACCTGAAAGTGTGTGGAAGGCTGGGTGGCCCCTGGATTCTCCCAGCACGTGGCACATCTCCAGCCTTCAGGACCTTCCTGTCCCCTTCGCTTGCTCCCAGATCACCCTTCTGCTTGGCCCTCCCCAAATAAGCAGTCCTGCTTCTTCACCTTGTCTGCGTGTCTTTCCTTTGCGGCAATGAAATTGTGGAAGACTTGGGCCCTGAAGTGACTGGGAACCTCCAGAGAATGGCTGCCTGTGGAACTTACTGAGACTAAACACCTTGCCCCAGTTACGCCTGGGGAAGGAGTTCAAGCATATTGGTGTATCAGTGATGTGCTAATTGGTGGCCCCAGCGTCTAGTGTCTCTGTGGTGGGGCAGACTCAAAAGGATATCGTTGCCCGTCTTGATTGCCCGTTGATTGCCCAACTTAGTTGCCCGTTGCCCTAAGTTTAGGGCTCCAAACTCCAGCAGAAAAGATAAAACTCCCAGGCCACCATGCCACCCACGGGCTCTCAACTCACATGTGGCAGCACGGACCCAAAGGTCCCACTCGCCCCAAGCAATTTTATTCCCAAAGTTTCAAGGATGCCGAGAAGCCCTACTCTACCTGGGAAAAGGGCCTTTTTATAATCCATCCAGCTTTACAGGAGGGTGGCAGAATTATAAACCAACAGTCAATCATGCTGCGAGGGCCTTCCAAAGTGCTAAAGTAACCGCTAACTGCCGGAACCCCACCCCCTGCCGCAGGGGCACAAAGGGAAACCCTTAGAAAACGGTATGCGCAAAGAGCTCACTATGGGCATACCCATAAAATAGAGGAGGGCACACCTAACGTTCTTCCCATACACTAACCAGTAGACGTTAAACCAGATGAGAAGCCCCCTTCCTCCCCCAGTAAACACGCTCCTCCCCGGTTTGAGCCCGATTTAAGGAGCGTGTGGTTCACACAAAAAGCATTGTGGTTCAGCAAAAGCCCGTGTAACCACTGCTCAGCAACAACTAAAACATTGGTGTGTTATCAGCATTATTTTCATTCTAAATCCAAAACACAGCACTATACCAGCTACCGTGAAGAAAATTAACTCTGTCCCAGCCAAAACCAGGACAGGAGTAAATAGGGCCGAGGGACAAATATCAGTCACAATTCAGGGTGGACAAACACTCCAAAACTATGACTTGAGCTTCTTCTACTTTAATTGACTTAGCTACCTTTAGCCCTAAATCTTGCAAATTCTCAGTCAAGCTCTCTCTTCCACTGCAGATAATCTTCACAGTAGTACTACCTTTCTGCAGGGACACCTCTCCTGTCCCTCTGTCTGCTGCCTGTTAACTCACAAATGCGTCTGAAGCCTTAAATAACAGTGATGTTTAAGGAGATGACCAGAGAACGTGTCTCCTTGGACAAGTATCTGGACACAGGTTTTTCAGGATGCTCACCATCATCCTGTGCTGTGGAGGAGCCGTGAGTAGGAAAGGTGGGCACAGGTTTTCCGGGTGGAAAGGAGATAATGCAGGAGATATTGGGAGATGATGGGAAGAGGAAAAGGAGATAATGAGGGAATAAGGAAAGGAGATAAGGAAGAGGAGATAATGGGAAATCCATACTGCACAGAATATCAACCAAGGAAGGGAGCGTCAAAAAGGCATGCTTAATTTTAATTAGCTTGGCTGAGCTCCTGCATGTTGGAGGCTGGAAACTGAGACACAGAAGTGAGAAGTGCATGCAGTTTTGAGTTTTGGAGGAAAAGACTATGGTATCTTGGTGGTTTGATCCTCTCCTCCCTGAGTGTGGGGGGGAAGACGTTAGAAAAAGAGGTCCAGGAAGTTCTTATCAAAAATGAACTCGTGGATCAGCGGCATTAAAAGCAACCAAACCATCCTGTTTCAGCTAGCCCTCCAGGAGCGGACACTTCTCAGTCTGCCTCAGTGCTGTCCTCAGGTGACCACCGCCAACACAGCACGTGAACCTTGTATCAGTCCCCAGCTAGCCTGCTATTAGTTTCATCACACGATATGTTATGCTGGGACAACACCAGAGCAACACAGGCGTTTTATGGATTGGGTTTACTTTCAAACAAGTCAGCTATCTTAGAAATCATAGAATCATAGAAACACAAGGTTGGAAAGGACCTACAAGATCATCTAGTCCAACTGTCCTCCTATCACCAATACTACCCACTAAGCTACTAAATCATATCTCATAGCACCTTGTCCAGGTGCTTCCTGAACACTGCGAGGGACGGTGACTCCACCACCTCCCTGGGCAGGCTGTTCCAGTGCCTGACCAGTCTTTGAGAGAAAAAGCTTTCCCTGATATCTAATCTAAATCTCCCCAGGCACAACTTGTGGCTATTTCTTCGAGTCCTATCATTAGTTATCTGAGAGAAGAGGCCGACCCCCTCCTCATCACAACCTCCCTTCAGGAAGTTGTAGAGTGCAATGAGGTCTCCCCTGAGCCTCCTCTTCTCCAGACTAAACAATCCCAGCTCCCTCAGCCGCTCCTCATAAGACTTGTGCTCCAGACCCCTCACCAGCTTTTTCTCTGGACATGCTCCAGGGCCTCAACATCCTTCTTGTAGTGAGGTGCCCAAAACTGAACGCAGCACTCGAGGTGCGGCCTCACCAGAGCAGAGTTCAGGGGGACGATCACCTCCCTGGTCCTGCTGGCTGCACTATTCCTGATACAAGCCAGGATGTTGCTGGCCTTCTTGGCCACCTGGGCACACTGCTGGCTCACGTTCAGCCGAGCATCGATCAACACTCCCAGGTCCCTTTCCTCTTCACAGTCTTCTAGCCACTCTGCCCCAAGCGTATAACGTTGCATGGAGTTATTGTGGCCAAAGTGCAGGACCCTGCACTTGGCCTCGTTAAACCCCATCCCATTCGCCTCAGCCCAGCAGTCCAGCCTATCCAGACCCCTCTGAAGGGCCACCCTACCCTCAGGCAGATGGACACTACCTCCCAGCTTGGCATTGTCTGCAAACTTACTCAGGGTACACTCAATCCCCTCATCTAGGTCATTAATAAAGATATTAAACAAGGTAGGCCCCAGTACAGACCCCTAGGGGACACCACTCGTAACGGGACGCCAGCCGGACTTACCTCCGTTAACCACTACCCGCTGGGAACAGCCCTCCAGCCAGTTCTTTACCCAGAAGAAGAGTATACCTGTCCAGGCCACGGGCAGCCAGTTTCCCCAGGAGAATACTGTGGGAGACCATGTCAAAGGCTTTGCTGAAGTCTAAGTAGACTACATCAACAGCTCTTCCCTCATCTACCAGTCTGGTCACACAGTCACAGAAAGAGATGAGGTTAGACAAGCACGACCTGCCTTTTGTGAACCCGTGCTGGCTGGGCCTGATCCCCTGGATGCCACACAAGAGCTGGGTGATCTCACCCAGGATGATCTGCTCCATAACTTTCCCTGGAACCGAGGTCAGGCTGACAAGCCTGTAGTTCTGCGGGTCCTCCTTACGGCCCTTCTTGTAGATGGGAGTCACATCGGCAAAGACTCCAGTCCTCTGGGACCTCTCCAGATAACCAGGAACACTGATAGACAGTGGAAAGTGGCTTGGCAATCACCTGCGCCAGCTCCCGCAGCACCCTAGGGTGGAGCTCGTCTGATCCCATGGACTTGTGGGCAGGGGGTCCACCACCGGTTGTGGGGTATCCCCCTGGCACCATTCCCTCTGACACACCAGGGAGCTACTCCACCAGCCGATCTCCCACTCACACTGCCTTACAGCCCTCAGGCCCTCAACCTCCTCTTCCAGCTCTGCCACCATGCTGACCAGATCTTCTACCCGCTTGCCCCTCACACAGGGGCAATACCTGCCTCCCTCCCCCGGCAGCAGCAGGCACCGGCACTCCCTGCACCCAGAGACCTGTACGGCCACGGCTCTGGACAGGCCTTCCCTTTGGGTCGCCACAGCCTCTTTGGGGCAAGCTCTTTGCCTGGCGGAGACCATGGTAAAAACTGCGGTCACAGAGACTGCCAGCAGAGAGGATGGACTCGAAGGGGAGGAGGGGCAGAAGCCCTGTGTGCCACCACACGATCTCCCACACCCAGCACTGACGCACGCTGCGGGTGCTGCTCACACACTGGCGCCACCCTCCCGGGGGCTGTTCCTAGGCAGAGGGCCTGGGCCCTGGCAGCACCTGCTCCCGTCAGCAGCTCTGGGTGGCCACGCAGGCCAACGCTCTGCAAGTCCCACAGGCTTCCCAGCTATGCCCGCAGGAACCTGAGCTGTGCGCAGAGACGGAGGGGAAGGAGGGCGGGTGACGGAGGAAAGGTTCTCCAGTGGAGGGAGTCCCTGTCCTGAAGGTCCCATCCCCTCTGGAGATGCAAGAGGCTCTTTCTGTACATGGCCTGCGTCTCAGTGCTGCAGAGGAGAATCTGGCAACAGACTTTGGCAGAATGGCCTTATCCCCTAAGGGGCAGAGGGATCAGCGTGCTGGGCTAGGGGCGGGAAGTGCTGGACGTCTCTTCCTGCTCTTTCTCTCTAAAACCACTCATTTCCTAGGTGCTCATTGCTGAGAACAGCTGCTTTATCACTCCCAAAGTTGAGTGTCCCTCTGAGTATGCTCAGGTCAGCTCCATTGCCATCCTTGCAGCCACAGAGCAGACCTGCTCTTGTACACGCACTCACACCAGCCCCGTGCCCCCACAAGCACCCTCAACTTAGCCCCGCTCCCCTCTGAGCAAGCTTGGTGCAGCTCTGTGCCCACCGCGCAGGAGGGGAGCAGCTCTGGTCCCTGCCACAGGAGCACTTCCCTCCCTGGGTGCTGTCACTGTCCTGGCCGTCCCTGGCTGACGCACTTCCCGCAGGACTGCTCTCCCCAGACAAGGGCCAGTGCGTGCCTCTACCACACGATGGCAAGCAGAGACAGTGAAACGTCCCCAGCAGCAGGGCTGGAGCGGGCGGCGCTGGAAGGGGAAGGCGATTCTTGGCAGAGGAGCAGGGCTCCCCATCTGTCCTGCCTGGACCCCCCTGTGCTGGGGAAGACGGAGGAGCTGAGCCTTGCCACGCAGGTGATGTGCCGGACATGTTGTGCGCAGCCTCATGAGCTCCCATCCATGTGGCACAGTGGGTGCACGTCCCTGTGTCAGGATGGTTGTTCTCAGGCTGTAAAAATTCAACCAGTACGAATGCTAGCAACTGCAGCTGGGACAGAGCAATGCTGGACGCATGTGCACAGAGGGAGACGAGCGGCTGGAGAACAGCTCTGCAGAAAGGGACCTGGGGGAACTGGTCACCAGTGGGTGCAACATGAGCCAGCAGTTTGCCCTGGCAGCTGGGGCATTTCAAAACTGCCTTTTGGGGCATTCAACATAAAATAGCCAGCTGGTAAAATATGTGATTCTCCTGTTCTGCTTAGTGTTGGTGTGGCCCCACCTTGAATATGGTGTGCAGTTCTGGGCTCCACAATCTAAAAAGGAAAATAAAACATCTGAATGCGTCCAGAAGAGGGCAACAAAGCTGGTAAAAAAGGACTGGGAGGCATGTCCTGTGAGAAGAGGCTGAGGACATTTGGGTTGTTGTCTAGTTCAGAGAAAAGAAGGCTAAGAGGCAAGCTCGTTGCTCTCCACAGCCTCCTGAGGAGTGGAAATAGAGAGGGAAGTTTTTCAGCTTCACCATCTCACAGTCACTGCAGACAAGGCCGCCTAAAACCTTGGCTTCTCTATTGCGTGGAGAAGGAAGATATCATCAACGCAGGCCAGGAGCCTCCTGGATTGCATATGCCCTGCTGTGTTGTCCCCCCAGCAGACAATCAGGATTGTCGAAGGCCCCGGTGAGGACCAGTGCCTGCAAACAGGCTCCTATCTGTCTGTAGAAGGCCTCATTTACTTGTTCTCCCTGGTCAAGTGGCCTGCACCCACTGTAATGTCACCTTTCCCTCTCCTCCCTTTCATCCTAAGCCATAAACTCTCAGCCAGCTCCTCAGCCATTCCAGACAGAGCTCCACACACTCCATCTGCTTGCTCCCATGAAGGGCAACACCCCCTCCTCATCTTGCCAGCGTGTCCTTCCTAAAGAGCCGCTATGCCTCCAGTGCAATGCTAACGCACTGGAAGAACAATTTCTTTGAGTGACAGCAAAAAGGGGGGGGTTGCACCCCTCACAAATCGTAGAATCATAGAATCATGAAGGCTGGAAAAGACCTCCAAGATCATCTGGTCCAACCATCACTCAGCTTGGTGTTGTCTGCCCTCTTGCAGAGGGCGCGCTCAATCCCACTGCTCATGTCACCGACAGAGATGTTAAATAATAGCGGTCCCAGTACAGACCCCTCGAGGACACCACTCGTCACTGGTCTCCACCTGGGCATCACAGTTGCTGTTGACCATCCATCCAGTTCCTTATGCCCTGGAAATCCAGACACAGAGGTGTACGGGTCTGGGCACTCAGACGTTGTCACCACCAGTTTGGTGACCCAGCCCCGCAGGCCCCTTCCCACCCACCGCTTGGTGGGCCCACCTCTCAGGCCTGCCCAGGACACCTTGGGGGTGTCCCAGGAGGTGAAGGTGGGGAGGCCAGTGCTGGATTCAGGGCCTGCCTCACCGAGGGGGACGGTCTGCACCAGCCCCATGCCCTTGTGCTCTCCCTTGTGCAGCTGGAGGACGACAGCTGGCGAACGGATGGGTACCTGCGCCAGAGCCTGCCTTACCTGCAGAGCCCGCAGCAGCCCTTGCGACTGGAGGCGGTCAGGTTCATAGGTGAGCCAGAGCCCCGGGGTCCCTCTGTGCCCGAGGGGAGGAGGGCAGGTGGCCCGGCCGGCAGGGCCACTGGGGGGGGGTTGTGCTGCTGGGAAGGGCTGGCGGGCAGGGTTTGTGACAGACTGTGTGTGCCTAGGGCTCATTGCGAGGCAAGTGGAGGATTGGCACGAGGAGGAGCTCCCCATCATCTACGAAGGTGAGTGAGGGCAGTGGGGTATCGGCGGAGGCTGGTGGGGAGGGGGAAAGACCCTGGGCTGGGAGCTCCAGCCCCTGCCCTGGCGCGGAGGGCTCTGCTGCTTGTGCGGGAGAGGGGCGGTGTGGGCAGAGGGGAGAGAGATTTCAGGGGCTTGTTTGGGGCCAGCCCCCTCCTGCTGGTCTCATTGCCCCCTGCTCCTGCCTGACCACAGGAAGAGCTGGGTGGCGCTGGCCACAGCAGGAACAATTCTTGGGGTGCCAGCAGACATGGCCTCTGACCTTGCCTCCACTCCTCACTTTCCCAGCCCTTCAAAGCATGATGGATGATGTCAGTAGCTTTGTCTCCAGCCTGGCGACTCAGACCATCACCATACTAAGTGCTGCAGAAGGAAAGCGTCTGTCCAGACTTCAGTGACTAGTGCTGTCATCCCGGCTCCGTAGGACATTGCAGAGGAGGCCCTCTCTCCCAGGAACCAGCAACCTGTGCTGCTGGAGCTGTGTGCAGTGCTGATGGTGTGGTGGTTTTACCGTGCTAGGCAGCTGAACACCACAACCGCTCTCTCACTCCCCCTTCTTAGATAAGGAGGGGAAGAAGTAAAGGAAAGAACAACTCACGGGTTGAGATAAGGATGATTTAATTAAAGGGAAGAAAAAAATAATTATTAAGGAAAGATTATTATTAACTAAACAATTTAACTAAACAATTTAACTAAAAAACTAACAATTTAACTAAAGGGGAAAAAAGGAAAGGGGAAAGGGAGGGGGGAAAGGGAAAACTAAACAAAACAAGTAAAGACTATGTGGAAGTGCAGAGGAAAGAAATTACTCTCTACTTCCCACAAATGAGCGATGCTTGACCACATCCTTGAAGCATGGCCTCAACGCACGTAGCTGGTGTTCGGGAGGAGGACAGACATTTTCACAACGAGAGCCCACCCCTCCCTTCTTCCTCCTTTTTCCACCTTTTATTGCTGTGACATCATATGGTATGGAATATCCCTTTGGTTGGTTTAGGTCATCTGCCCTGGTGATGTTTCTTTTCTCACATCTTTGCCCACCCCTAGGGGGGTTAGAGAGATTCTTGATGCTGTGCCAGCACCGCTCAGCAGCAGACACAACACCAGTGTGATACCATTGCTGTTTTAGCTACGAGTGCAGAGCACAGCACTGTATGGGCTGCTGCAGGGAAAGTTAACATCCCAGCCCAGATGGCAGGTGGCCTGTTTGCTGGGGCGACCTGAATGTGCATGGAAGACTGGGTGGCTCCTGGCTTCTACCTGCCTGCAGGGGACCTCCAGCTCTTGGCCCTGCCTCTGCTCTTCACTTGCTTCAAGTGCATGGATACTAACGCACATAGTCTGGACAATGAACAGGAAGAGCTCCATGCCCAGTATGAGTTATGATGTCATAGGAATCTCAGAAGCTTGGTGGGAAAACTTGTGTGACTGGAAGACCAAAATGTAGATCTTTCAGAGAGATAGGAATGCAAGGAGGTGGAGTTGCACGTAAAGTAAGAGACAAATATGACTGTATGGAGGTGACCTATGGAAACCAACCTAAGTTCTATTGAATGCCTTTGGATCACCTCTGTCCCTGGCCAGAACATGGAGCAGATCCTTTGGGGAACTATGCTAAGGTACATGGAAAATAAGGAGGTGATTGGTGACTGCCAACATGGCTTCACTAACAGCAGATTGTGCCTGATGGATCTGGTAGCTTTCTAAGATGGGGTTACAGTATTAATGAATTGGGGAAGAGCAAGTGACATCATCTACCTAGATTTGTGGAAAGCATTTGACACTGTCCCACATGATATCTTTGTCTCTACATGGAAGAGACAAGGATTTCACAGATGGACCACTCAGTGGATAAGGAATTGGCTGGATGGATGCACTTGAAAAGTTGCGGTCAGTGGCTCAATGTCCAGGTGGAGATGAGTAACAAGAGATGTCCCGAAGGTGTCTGTACTGGGACCGCTATTATTTAACATCTCTGTCGGTGACATGAGCAGTGGGATTGAGCACACCCTCTGCAAGAGGGCAGACAACACCAAGCTGAGTGGTGCGGTTGACATGCTGGAGGGCAGAGGGGCCATCCAGAGGGCCCTGGGCAGGCCTGAGAGGTGGGCCCATGTGAACCTCATGGAGTTCACCAAGGCCAAGCGCAAGGTCCTGCACCTGGGCCGGGGCAAGCCCAAACATGAATCCAGGCTGAATCCACTGCCCTGGGGGTGTTTAAGGAAAGGTTGGACGTAGTGGTTAAGGACACGGTTTTGTGGGTGATATTGCTGGTAGGGGGATGGTTGGACCAGATGATCTTGGAGGTCTTTTCCACCCTTCATGACTCTATGATTCTATGATTTGTGAGGGGTGCAACCCCCCCTTTTTGCTGACACTCAAGGAAATTGTTATTCCAGTGTGTTAGTGTTGCACTGACAGGCAGCTGATTAAGCAAATGATGAAACAATTGAGTCCTTGCAAGGACAAATAAGGGTATTTATTTGCAGAGATAACTAACTGTTGAACATACCACTTCATGCAGCTCTGTCAGATGTGTTAGACCAAAAAAAAATTTGAGATCCAAATTAAAGGAGGGGAGACAAGGATCTCCTGATTGGACAGCTTGTGATTCTGTTCCAGATAGTGAACCAAAATTTACAAGCTTGGCACAGCCAGACGAGAAAAAAAGCTTAAGACCCTTGTACCCCACTAAGGAATCAGAAATTAGATGAGAAGTATTTTACCCTGAAAATGAGGAAGTGGTGATGAGGCTGCTAATTAAGACTAAGATCACCACTGACAATAACCAACGTGGGGAAGCCCTGCAAATTACTATCTGGGTGATACCATACTTGGCAGTTGAAATGTTGAAAATTCAGGAAAAGATTGTGAGGCCAACCATGAGAAGAGGCCGACCCCCAGCTCCCCACACCTTCCTTTCAGGTAGTTGCAGAGAGCAATGAGGCCTCCCTGAGCCTCCTCTTCTCCAGACTAAACAACCCCAATTCCCTCAGCCGCTCCTCATAAGACTTGTGTTCCAGGCCCTTCACCAGCTTCGTAGCCCTTCTCTGGACACGTTCCAGGGCCTCGATGTCCTTCTTGTAGTGAGGGACCCAAAACTGAACACAGTACTTGAGGTGCGGCCTCACCAGAGCAGAGTACAGGGAACGATCACCTCCCTGGTCCTGCTGGCTGCACTATTCCTGATACAAGCCAGGATGCCACTGGCCTTCTTGGCCACCTGGGCACACTGCCAGCTCATGTTCAGCCGAGCATCGATCAACACTCCCAGGTCCTTTTCCTCTGCACAGCTTTTGAGCCACTCTGCCCCAAGCCTGTAGCGCTGCATGGGGTTGTTGTGGCCAAAGTGCAGGACCCAGCACTTAGCCATGTTGAACCTCACCCCACTGGCCTCTGCCCATCAACCCATCCCGTCCAGGTCCCTCTGCGGGGCCTCCTCTACCCTCCGGCAGATTGACACTTCCCCCAACTTGGTATCGTCTGCAATCTGCCATTATCCAGTGAAAGCCAACAGTTCCCTCTTTCACCTTCTCCACGCTGAAAAAGCCCAGCTCCCTTCTCCTCTCCCCATATGCCAAGTACTCCAGCCACCAACCATTTTAGCGCCTTTCCTCTGGACTCCCTCCTTTTTGTCAATAACTCTCTCGTGGGAACCACTGAGATTTACTAGATGCAGTCTCCCAGTACTGAGAAGGCCAACGCTGGCCACACTTTTGCAAGATTTATCCAAGTTTCTCCTATATTACAGAGTCCAATGCTAAGTAGCCAGATCATGAGACAGTACAATGCACAGTTAGAAAGCAGTAAGAAGCACGGAGAAGATACATAAAATGCTAGAAAGCTTTTTATTTTTTCCTCAATGAACGGAGGTACTCCTTAGATGTAAGATGTTACCATTGCTTTATATGGCAAACAGGCTAAACGAGAACATTTGACTTGGTGGGCAAAGGCACTGATTTTAATTGGGTTCCCCACTTTGTCACCAGAGAGACTCAGCTGCAACAAGGAGATAAATAAACAGCTGGTAAGAACAGGATATCTGTTGCTACTACTGTCTGAGAAGTCTTCACAGTTTTCACTGCAGTTGCACAGAAGAAACAACCTCATTGTCTGGAAGCATCTATGAAACATCCAAAGCACAGTGCAGGAGGGTTATATCTGTGCTCCTGCTCAAGCTAGGGAAAAAGAAAGTGAAGGGTCTACTAACAGGGAGGTAACCTAGTAAAACTGAATTTAGGAAAAACATCTGACTCACCTCTTGAAACCTCTCTCCAGGTCCACTTTTGAAAAAAAGTTTCTCCTGTTTTGCAGAGCCATGTGCATCTGCAGGGCAAAATACCCATCTGAAGCACAAAATGGAGAATACTTCCTAGCAGTCAAATCTGAATGGCAGGAGACTGCAAAAACTAGAATTTCTACCTAAAAAGCATTACTCAAAAAGGAGCTGCACTTTCCCTCTGGTGTAGCACAGTGCTCTTCCAATGTACTACCAGCCAGCTGTCTCCACTGGAGTGCACTATCACCTGCAAGGTACCTAACTGCTCAGCTTACACACATTATTTTGTGGCCCAGTGGCCTTTGTTGTTTTTAATTTTCTTCAATTTGCTCCCTTCTGAAAACTGAAAGCAGAAACTCAGAACATTCATTTGATGAACTACTGGGATGATCTATTTAACCGATACGGAAACTTGAAAGGTCTTTTAGCATGTTCCCTGGCAAAGTATCATGGTCACTTAGCTGAGTGATGCCCAAAAGGTACTGACATTTGCATCAGTCCAACTGAATACACCCTTAAGAGGACAGTACGGAAAAGCTTCCTCTGCGAAGAAAAAGCATAAGAAACAACACTTATTTTACCACCCTCCAAAACCAGTCTTTGTGCCTCTCTCAGCACAGACCCACTGAGACTGCTATGTGAAGCTATGCTTCTCGCAGCATAGCGCTCACACAGAAGTATCACACCCTCTTCTTTTTACTGAGCATTGACTGCATCAGACAATTTGAATATTCACAACTTACTAGTTGAAAAGGGAAGATTTTCCTAAGGAACTGCAGAGTTTATGCACAATCTGCAACTCACACAGTGCAGCTTACAAAAATGAGCTATACTTCTTGCAGAGAGGCAAACACTGAACAAAAACCAATCAGGTAAAGACAGAAATGGAGTATGGACCACAGCTGTGTTACATGTATAGAAGTTAAGCTTTGATCCTCTCCTTCCCTAAGAACTCCGAAGAGAACTTTGACTTGATTCATTACTCAGCTTCAGCACAAAGTTCTGCCTTTCAAATCTTAATTGTAGTGCATGGTATCATCTGTAATCACAGTTATGCTGAGAACTGAATCCCAGGCTGACTTCATTTTCCTTGCTCACATCAGTGTCTGGATAAAAGGATGAATATTGCTTGTGCTTCAAAACGCAGATGTCAAGTAAACACAGAGAAGAGGGGAGAGGACTGAGTTGTAGTTTGGTAAAAGGCATGTATTTCCCTGTAGTCTTTCCTCATTCTCTTGAGCTCACCAGAGTATTAAAGTCCTTGGATTTCTCTATATATCAGTACACAATTTTCCAGTGAGTTGGCTGCTCACAGTTTTTCTCTTTTTCACCGCAAAACCGGTTGTAAGTTGTTTTTGGATCAAATCCCAAGATCTCCCTTTCTTCATGGATCCGGAAGGAAAATGTTGAAACTGAGGTGCCTATAAAATACCTGTGAAAAAATGAGAAAGGGTTTGTGAAGGTGCCTAATTTTTAAAATACACGTAATTGATTTCAGTCCAATTAATTTAAATAAAATTTAAATAAGAGATTTGTAGACAACTATATCTGTGTCAAAAATAATATTCAGGTTTATGACAGTAAAATTTGGCTCCTCAAAGAAAAGGCAAATTCACTACCTTGCATGTGCACAGATCCACTGGTCAATCACAGCCATCCCCCCATCTTTGTAGAGTTCTAGCTCCTTCCAACTAGGTTCAAACCTCACCATCTCAGGCAGCAGTTTTTTGAGCAATTCAATCTCTGAAGAAGCAAAAACCGAAAATTTGTATCAGAAAGCACAACTTGCTGCTGTCATAAAATTTTAGTCTTTAAAGAAACCCTGGGTGAACAGTTACAAAGCAAGCAAAACGAAAATCTACCTACACACTGTACAATATGTTTGCCAAGCATCACAGTACTGTAGGCAGGGGCTGGAGTCAGTGGGGCAGAAACATGCTGCTGAGGGGGGCAAATCTCACAGGATGAGGAAACCTGCGTGAGGTAGAATGGACACAGCTACTAGTCTCACTGTCTGCTCCTACAGGGCAGCTGTATCAAGAGGCCTGTAATAACACCAAACTTAAGATTAGTTCACAGATAAAATCCCCTGCAGGGGTATTCTCTCATCATGTATTGAAACAGATCCCTAGATACTACTGTAAAGGAGGTGCAAGCACAGGATAAGGCCCAGGGGCAGGCCCACCCTCGGGGGGGGTCTAAGCCTTGGCCACACACAGCCAGGGCTGCCCCAGTCTGATGTTGAGGACAGCCAAGTGGGAAGCTGGGTGTGAAGTTTCAGAAGCCCCTTCCCAGCTGTATGCACAACTCTCTGAAATGCAAAGAAAAAAAGGTGGGATGGAAGAAAGAAGAGGAGGAACAGCAAAGATGACGTTGCTTTATTCAATTCCCAATCTCCCATTGCAGAGACTGCCAAAGCCCCTATGGGAAATGCCGAACAAACGGTTTGATGCCAACTACTCATGTTGGAAGGAAACAGCTAGTTGCCCAATCCTGTTCAATAATGGAGATGTGAACTTCTAATCATTTACAAAAACAAATTGGTAATTACTACACTCATTCTCAAAAAGTTATCAATCCCAAACAGACTATAATTTGCCTACCTTCCTCAACAGCATCAGTGGCTATGAAAACTTTTTCAAGTTTATATGCTTCCAAGAGGCTGCGGATTTTCTTTACTGCTCCTTGCAGCGAAGGCACATCTTCTCTGTGACCCCAGATGAAGTCTTTCCTTCTGAGATGAACCCCAAGGTATGGACCACCTAGAGCTGTGCCCATCTTGACCTAAGAGAGAAAGATCAATACCCTTCAATACTTAAGAGTGCCACTACTCATTCACACTGAAAAGGCCTGGGAATATGGATATATAATGTCTGAATTACTATAAGTAATTCAGTATTCAGCAGTATTTTGGGACACTTATTGCAGCATTTTGACCTTGGGTGGCCTGCATCACACAAGACAAATTATGGTGCAAAATCTTTGAAAGGAAAAATTGCTCTCCTTGACCAAATCCACAACCGGAAGTTTGCAGCTGAACTTTACACCCACAGATGATGCTGAACACAAGAAGAAATCTAAGGATAGTGAAAAGAGGGTAACAGAAATTTGGCACCCAGGCCAGTCAGCCAATTCTCAACAGATTCCAGTAACTCATGTCACACACGGAGAAGAAAAGAGAGTAGGAACATGCATGTCCACCATGCTCTGAGCAGGGAGAGCTAGGTTTGTGCATATCTGTCAATAATCCCTGCAGTGCATGGCAAATAAAAACGACTTATTACATTTGTTATGGGAAACTGTTAGGATTTTACCTTCATCTGTGTCCAGTCCTCATTGTAATGAGTCCTGTCTGCCTCATCTGTAGATTGAAGATACTTGTTTCTAAACTCATCTCCCACTACACGCAGGTGTTTAGCAAACACCATACTTCGACGGGTCTGTTGGAATAAGAGCAGATGCTGAGTCAGAAAAAGGGAGAGCTAAAAATAAATAAATGGAGATAGCTTCACATACACAGAGCGTTCAAGATACTCTTCTAGCATCTTTAAAGAGATCAGCACTGCCTTTCTAATCTCATCCTAAATCCTCTAGCAAAACGTTCATATTAAGGGAGGATGTACATGCTGTCTGCTGCAGAATACTCATGCTGCAGTTCAGGGACCGACTTTTTCCCTCCGTTACTACAAAAAGTAATATGCCAACACAATATGAACCTGCTGAGTAAAGACATCAGGTGCTTTATCCAAGATGTGATGAAGACACTATACCCTGAGGCAGCAGAAATGTGTATAAGCAACCCATGGTAGTGCAGTTCGCCGGGGAGAACAAACATCTTTAACTCTATACCCATGTCAGACAACTCTAAACTTCATCTTCATGGACTGTGTAATTGCCATGTCATGTTTAGCACCCATGCAGTATGCCAAGCCAGGTTGTTCTTGGGCAGAAAACTCTCCTCTGACAGCAGCTGTTCTGGATGAATACTCATTCTGCAACAGTGTATGTAAAAGAGAACACAGATGAATGTGTGAGCCTCCACTGACACACTTTCTAAAGTGGATGCTTTCTGTATCTGGCTAGTTCGTTAAAGTATTTGTTTCAAATTTGCACGTGTGATGGTGTTGTTCTTTCCAACTACCTACACATTTTGCTTCTGCTCCCTGAATCTAGTGCTGGAGTGCAGCCTTCAAGGCAGGGCCAACTGGGTACCTCCCAGACTAAATTTTTTTGTGATTCTAAGTTTTGGAAAAAAAAAAATCACTGTCAGTATCTTCAAAAATAAACAGAATCACGCAGGGAGTTGAAGTTAAAATACAAGAAAAAAGAATATTTTCCAGAATGTTATAAATATTTTTGAGACAAATTTTAATTGCTGAGGCGATGTTTAAAGTGCCACTGTTAAGAAATGTGTATTATGGATCCATATGGATTTCATTTCTGCTTTTACAGGACTACGTGTCATGCTCAGAAATGATACATGAGTCACATTTCTCTGTTTGGAAAGTCATTATCTATGGAAAATTTGTAATTATTAAACTACTGTTTGGTCCATTTCTGAAAAATATGCCATATATCAAGCAAACAGACAGATATTTATATCTTACAGGACTGAGGTCTATGTAATTTGTTTCTTAATATCATGAGAGTCACTTCCTCTTAGAAATTTTAACCATATCAAGCACCCCAAATGATGTTCTATTTTCCTATGGCTCTAACCTCTAACATAGTCATAAAATTCTACACCTGTAGAAATATTGCCATCAAAGAAAGAGAGAGACAGAGCTATAACAGTATTGAGCACTATCAGTTACATTAATCCACAGCAGCTACACTGCTGAAACATAAGACACAAGTTACTTTCAAGAGAATAAAACCAAGGCAAAACAGAAGCACATACTGGTTACTGAATTTTTATCAAAACTGAATAGAAAATTTAGAGAAGCTAACTGGAGAATACTCACGTTCCAATAATCTTTCCCTCCATAGTGGTCATGAAGAAGGTTTTCAGCTCTGTCTAACATCACTGACCTATTAAAAATTGTAAAACTGAATGTAGTTTCCTGAAGAACAGAATTCATGTTATGATGTTTCTTTATACAGCTGCTAGGATAAAGCACAGACCACGATCTATTTGGAAACAGTGCAATGGGAATGAGTGACAGGGTGCCAATCTACAGCGTATAATGCAAATTGTGACCCAGAGCCTGCTGAGGAGAGAATGCAGTAATGCCACTGTGTATTGCTGCTCTCTTCCTTTAGAAATGTTACTCTTCAATGGGATGTTTAAACACAAACAAGCAATAACGATCCCACACGTAGTCCTCAGAGTAGCAGCTATGGGGGAAGTAAGACTGCCAACAGGGAGTGTGACTTGTAAGATGATGTTTAGCCCAAAAGCACCTGAGGTGTTCCCACCCACGCACAAAAGAGGTGTTTCTATGCGTGGAATAAAATACCCTACAGTAAAACAACGGATCAAAGAACATATAGACAACAGAAAAACATGTTAACAAGCAAGCAGAAATTTTAAACGAAAATTTTTTCACTGATATGAAAGCAGCCTATGCTTTTCGCAGTCAATTCATGTACTGGAAACTTAACTGCACTGTCCAAGTTCTAAGAAGCAAAGATGATTTTGAGAGCTTTGAGCTTGGATGCTCAAATATATGGGATCTATATGGGAATATATGGGATGTAGGCTTGGTTTGTGCTCTGAGCACACTGAATATGAGCAAACAGAAAGAAATGATTCTGCAGAAGGGGGTCACAATGTCATTATCTGGATTTTCTTCTACTAAAATGAGAGGAAGCAAATAACTCATTGACTTTAGATTAACACTGTTGCAAATCAGCTAGGCACTTGCACATAAGGCTACAAAAAAATCTGGAAAATAGACTAGACTGTGCTGGTGGAGAAGAAGCACTGCATTTAACAGGAAACTTGGAGGTGAATCAGATTAATAATCTAAATTTATCAGCAGGATTCCTCTAAGTGACTAGACCTGAAGCATGATAATACAGTGTTAGACCCATACAATTGACTGTCTGGCCAAAAGAGCAATATGGGAGATCAGAGAGACTATAGTGCATAGCCACAGTAGACTCCAACTACCCTCAGATAGTCTGGGCAAGTGTCATACAGGGCACAGACTACAGTTTCACATGTTGCCAAAGGCAGTACCATGAACCAACTGTGCAGGGCTCCTGACATAGTCTCGAGCAGCAATAAGACATGGACGTGGACCAAAACCTCACAGTGGAAGAGCTGGTCTGTGACAGTGACCATAATGTACTCATCTCCAACATCCTACAGGATCGACAATGGCTGAAGTAAAGCTACCACAGCTGCATGCAAGTTCAAAAAGGGGGCCTATGCAAAAATAAGGAAGTTGCGTCCAAGTGAAGAAAACTGAAAGGCTCACAAATTCCATGAAGAACTTCAGTCTAATGTCAAGTCTTCCTTCCAATACAAAGAAAAAGGAAATTAAAAGCTTAACAAGCATTTAGAGATGACAATGTCTTGACAGAAACAGAGAATGTAATTTTTTTGGAGCCATCTGGTAGGTGGAGTAACTGGAAAAATTCGCATGCCAAAACTACTTTTCACAGAAAACTCATTAAAGGATGTGTCAAACTGAGTGCCCATAGGTCCTGTGCCTACGAGACAGTGAGACAAAGTGAATTAACAAATGGCCAAACCAGGAAGCATTCACCCAACAGTTGTAAAATAACTCGAAGCAACAGTGCCACTAACTCTAGTATCCAACTTCTCGCTTCAACTGCCTCAGTATCAGAGGATTGCAACGTGGCCAATCTGACGTCAATCTTCTAAAAACACATGTTGGTGAGTTCTGGGATGCAACACAGCAGTAAAATTGATGTCAGTACTGGACAAACTTAGTAGCAAGTTATTACAAAAAACAGAATTAATGAATGCTTACGTAAAATAAATTGGAGAATATGGACCTCTGAATTAGAGAACACGCACCTGGGACAGGGCAACCTCTGCTCTGCTGAGAACCTTCGTAACATTTCCAATTAATCTGTATCGATGTTATATTTTTGGCTGTACTTGCCCTCATGACAAAACTACACTTCAGTTTACAGTTTGTGTTTCTCCTACGGATTTATTCCCCTGATGTATTCATAGACAGCGATGATTTCCTTTTCCTGTTCTCCCCCGAATCCCAGTAGCTTTTATTTGCTGTAATTTCTTATAGGATCACAACTGACTGAAAATGCTCTGCTACTGGGACAACATAAGCATGCTTCATGTAGGAGCTTCCCTTTCCTGTGATCATTCTAGAGGCATCTCTGCACCTCAGAGGAGAAAGACAAAACATGCTGCTTGCTTTCTATAAACCCAGCTTATACTACAGAGAATGGATATCACATGAGACCAGGCACTGCACCACCTCATGATCTGAGATGAGGACTTGGGAAACACTGATTCTGCTCTGTTCGCTGCCTCTTGACACAGCATCGAAGCATAAAGGAAGAAGAGCTAAACACAGGGTAACAAGTACATTTAGCTACCTGAACAAAGAAGAATTAAGAAGAGCTCAAGGGTATTTCTTCTTAGTTGTTAGCACTTCAACATTTAACATAACATACAGTTATGTGTCTTTTAGAGTGCAAATTCCTTTTGTAACGATTTTAATGGACCACTGTAACTCAGTGATGAAATGCCACAACAGTGGACACAGTCCGTAAGTTCTTGTTCTTCCCACCTGACAATGGGCTTGTGGGCATGCGATACAACAATATATAGTAACAGAAAGCAACTCACTGTGCTGAGGTATTTTTCAAAAGGATGGGAGCCACAATAGAGGCAGATCCTTGGACAGACAAGCAAGACACATTTAGGCCCCGTGTTTCTTCATAACCCCAGAACCATCCCCTGAAACAGAAAAAAAAGGCTTTGTTTCACAGGCTTGTACTTTAAATTAATGCCATACATATAATGAAACAAATCAGCAGTACACCCTAGAAAGGTGATATATAAGGTAAATAAACCCCACAGCTCCTTTATAGTGTTTTTGTATGAAATTATGACTTCCTAAAATTAGATTTCCTAGTAACACTATGACATTTTGATATTAATGGGGTTTTAAAAACAAAATTAACTCCAAGCACCCAGAGATTCACAGACAACACTACAATAACCACACAAGTCTATTCCATTAAAGTGGGCAATTTTTTCATAAATACAAGAAAAAAACCTGAAAAGGCTGCTAGATGTTACCTGTAGTACTCATACTTGTCTTTGGAATACATAAGCTGATCAATGCAAGGCCTCTCATCTATTTTTTCCTCCCATGTTCCTTCTTTCCATCCTTCTGCGTAGCTTTGCAGGACGTAAATCTGTTCAATAAAGGGCCCACCTGACTCTAAGCAGGAGGCAAAACAAAGTATTTACAAGCATGAAAAAACACATGATAAAAGGTACAAAGTAGCATTATTCATCATTAAAAATATACTGGAAATGCTAACATGACACTAGTCTCTCCCTCACGTTTCCCTATAAAAAAGGAAAGGAAAGGGGATGTGGCAACCTGTTACTGGTACATAGCTATGTGTGACTTATTGTGCCAGTAGAAATGAATCACCGACAAAGTGTAACTTTAAAAGCTGGTTAAAACACACCTTCTGTAGAACAAAAACAAGTCCTCCTGCCTTTGTTCACATTCCTCCACGTGCTTTCTTTGCGCCTCTGTTTTCTATCACTAGATTATTTTTACTTTTGATTCATGTAAGGTTTGAGTTTGATTCTCTTCATAATCAGATGAAGCACAGAGGTTTTTGATGCCATGGGTAGCTGCTACAGGAAAAGCGCCTCCAGGAGAATGATGCATACGTGCCCCTCTTACCCTTCTTCCCCTACATTTCAGGGTTTCCAAATTCTTTGCCCTGAAAGGTGGTGGATAAGGATCCCTTCAGAGAGCTTTGCAGAGGTATGACATTTGGTGGTTTTTATTTCCTTTGCTGAAGACGTTTGTGACACTTGCAGATTTTGGCATTTGGTGGTTAACTATATGTGGCATTAAATCCTTAAGGAAGCAAACTCATTGCTTCCATGCTCTTAGGGAAAGTCTTTCTCCTACCAACCATTTTGTACACAAAAAGCAGGGGAAATGTATTTGGGTATATGTAGCATCGATGCTGAAAAGTCATTTCCCTGAAGATCCTACTTTACAGCTTTTACTGTCCAACCATCTCCAGAAAAAGGTGGCTTCTTTGTATTTCGCAGGCGGCCTCTCTCTCCTTGTAGGGTTGTTACTATGGCCAAAATTATGCAGAACTATCTGACTTTTTATGGGCACCTCTCAAGGGCCCATAGGAAGTCGAGGGAACAAAAGTGCTAAATGGTGAGTCAAGTGATCTGCCAAATAATTAGGTTATTTTTTCCCCAGTGGTTTGTCACTCAGCATGATTCATTACCATTCCTCCTCCTGCCACCTTTAACATATTTTATTTCACACGTATAAGGATAAAAGCACATGTAAGAATAAACCTGTGAAGAAAACACCTTAAATGTTTAGTAAATTGTGGATTGTATTATTCCATACTTTACCTGCAAGGAATTGCTCATATTCAATGACAGGGATGTTCCTATTGAGGCTTGGGATATCAAAAAACTCAGACCAAGGGATTCGAACCTGAAGAATGTCTGGGCTCTGCCAGTGATAAAGACGTCCCCAAGGAGGCAGAACTAACACCCAATTTTCACTTTTCAGCAAAGTCTTTAGAAGTGAAGCGATACGAATATAGACATCTCTGCGAAGGTTGAACCCTTCAGGAGGATTTACGTCATACAAAAGGTATCTGGAGAGAACAAAACAACATCATAACTTCAGGCAATCATGTGGCACGACTAATGGGTGGGAAATTCTTCCTCTTTCATGAGTTTGTGATATTCAGGAGATGGAAGGGAGTGGAAGAAGGAGAAGGCCGAGCAGCATGTGCTGCATGGGCAGAGGGCCCCATGACATGCCCCAGCAGAGCAGGCACGATGCCCGTCTGGCTCTCCTCTTGTTGAGGTCCTCCTGACAGTTAGCACGGCAGCTTGTGTCACGGGCCTCTCCTGTGGCAAGGGAGGATTCAGAGAGGACGTGAAGCGAACACCCTGAGTGTCTTGCACACCCTGAGAGCGATGTTGTGTGTGACGAGGGCAATGAAACAACGGACACATCACTCAGGCTAATTCCTGTGACTCGAATGCTGACATGGGAGGACCTGTTCAGATGGGACAAGGGAGAAAGGCTGTCACTTGTCACAGGAAAGACAGACAGACAGCTCTTGGGGCCGGCAGCCAGAAGGGCTGACACCCCAGGCAGCATCCAGAGCAGGACAGCTATGACAGCACGATCTTCCAGACACGACCCAAACAAAACCATAGGGTGAAGAAGGCCTTTTATGTGCCCAGGAGCCCATCTCCAAGAGGTGCTGCCAGCTGCTGCAGAGGGGGACCCAGGGTACCCCCTGGGCACTATCACACCTCTGATAGCTTCACAGGACGAGCAGAGACAGTGAGGGAGGGGGCCCCGACCCAAGGGACAGCTCTGGCTGGGCCAGGGTGGCAGGCACTGCCTCAGAGGGCGGACCGGGGACGACGGACTGCTCCTCACCGGGTGCGTGGCGCAGCAGCAGCGGCGGGCAGCGAGGTGACAGTGTGGCCAGCACGGAGGGCAGCAGGTGGCGGCTGGGCAGCAGTGGGAGGCAGGTGGGCCAGCGCAGCCAGGCCAAGCAGCAGCAGCAGCAGGAGGCCGTGGTCGTGCGCTGCCATCACTGCGACACGTCCGGGGTGGCCCCTGCAGCAGCCCGGCCCCTTAGGGTGCGGGCAGAGGAGCGACAGCCCCAGCCCCTCAGAAGAGGCCTGCGGTCAGGGGCCGGAGGCTGGCGCCTGTGAGCTGGTTCAGCTTCTCCAGGATCTCCTCCTCCTTCTGGTACATCTGCGGGAGGAGAGCACAGGGGAGAAATTGGCTGCTGAGTAACCAGGGCTGAACAGCAGAGTGGTGGCTCTACAGCTCTACTCGCAGTGCCTCAACACCTGTGTGACAACCAGCACGACTGCACCAATGTAGACCAAAGCTCTGCAGAGCCGTCCATGACGGGCAGGGCTTGGGGGTCACTCCCTCACAGGAGATATGAGAAAGGGAAATCCTTTCAGTTTTGTTATGGTGCAAGACCTGACAGCGTTTGGGCACCATGCATCCTCCCCGTGCAAAGGTACCTGTTGCCACTCCGACTTTGTGTTGTGCTGGTAGCCGAGCAAGTGACACAATCCGTGGGCTGCGGTCACCTGTGCAAGAACAAAGGGTAGATGTTACAAATCTAACTCCCAAACCTAAAGAACTTCTTCACGGTGAGGGTGACGGAGCACTGGTACAGGCTGCCCAGGGAGGTTGTGGAGTCTCCTCTGGAGATATTCAAGGCCCGCCTGGACGCCTACCTGGGCAGCCTGCTCTAGGGAACCTGCTTTGGCAGGGGGGTTGGACCCGGTGATCTCTCGAGGTCCCTTCCAACCCCTACAACTCTGTGATCCTGTGAACACTGAACTGAAACCCTGAGGGAGGCGATGGGTTCAGGCAGTCTTCTGTCCTTCTAACGGAGCAGCAGGCACCTGGAAGCACTTGCACGTAGTTTTGTTTCAAATCACGCCCCCCTCCGAGCAAAATGCTATCATTCTCCACCTCAGAAAAACACCACCGCGAGCTGCCGCCGAAGCACGGTGCTCCAGAAGGCCAACGCGAAGGGCTCCCGGCGAGCACCCCCCCGAGGGGCGGCAGGAGGAGGCGGCTGCCCGCACGGCCACGGCCGGGGCTCACCGTCAGGACGCTCTCGAAGTCGCCCCCGTCGCGGCGGCACTGCTGCTCGATGTACTCCACCCCCAGGAAGATGTCCCCCAGGTCGTACTCGTGGCGGCAGCGCGGCCGCGGCAGCTCGCCCGCCGCCACCCGGTGGACGGGGAAGGAGAGCACGTCGGTGGGCTCCGGGCGCTGCCGGTAGGCGCCGTTCAGCCGCCGCATCAGCCCGTTGCCGGCGCACACCAGCGCCACGTCGAAGCGGGAGGCGCCCAGCGCGGCCCGCAGGGCGCACACGGCGCGGCGCAGCGGGGCCCGGCGCACGGCCACGGCGCGCTGCGCGTTGCGGATCACCAGGCTCATGGCGCCCGGGCCCCCGCCGAGCCCCGCCGGCCCCCCCGAGCCTCGCCCCGGCCCTCCCCGGCCCGGCGGCGCCTGCGCGGCCCCGCCTCGCCGCGCGGAAGCCCGGCCGCGGCCGCCATGAGCGCGGGGCCCCCGTTCCGCGGCCCGCCCGCCTTCCAGCCGCCGCCGCTGCGCTTCGGGCAGGCCGCCGTGTTCGGGCAGGGGGGCGGCGGCGCTGCCGGCCTCGCCTTCGGCCCCGCGCCCGCCGCCTTCGGGCCGCCCTTCGGGCTGGGCCAGCCGCCGGCCTTCCCGGCGGCGGGGAGCAACGCGGGCTTCAGCTTCAAGCCGCCCACCAACCTGAGCAGCTTCCCGGCGCCGGGCGAGGCGGCGGCGGCGGGCGGCGGCGGCGGAGCCTTCGCGGCGCCCGAGTTCCGCTTCAAGGCTCCCGACAGCGCCGCCGCCGCCTTCAAGCCGCTGGCGGGCGCCGAGGCCGAGAAGGGCCCGGCCGCCCCCGCCGCCTTCACCTTCTCGCCGCCCTTCGGCTTCGCCCCCGAGGCGGCGGGCCCCGAGCCGGCGGCGGGCGGCGGCTTCTCCTTCTCTCGCCCCGCCGCCGCCGCCGCTCTCGGCCGCCCCGAGGAGAAGGGCCCGCGGCCGCTCTTCGGCGCGGCGGAGGAGGCGGGCGACGCGGCGCCCAAGGGGCTGAAGCGGAAGGAGGAGCGGGAGCGCTCCCCGCGCCGGGCGGCGGTGGCGGCGGCGGGGGGCGGCGGGCGGGCGGCGGCGGCGCCGCCGGAGAAGCGAGCGGTGCTGCTGAGCCGCCCCCGCGGCGGGGCCCTGTTCGGCCGCACGCTGCAGGAGGTGCTGCGCAGCCAGGGCCGCGGCCACCGCGACCGCGGAGACGCCGCCGAGGCCGAGCGGGGCCCCGCCGAGGAGCCGCCGCCGCCGCCTCCGGTTGCGGTGGCGGAGGGCCGGGAGCCGCCTCGGGCAGGTAAGGGCACGGGTGGCCGGTGGCCGCCGCCGCCTTCCCGAGGGCTGCCTGCCCGACGTGTGGCACCCGCTGTCTTTCCAGACGCCCCTCCTGTCACTGCCGGGCGCAGGGTGCGGGGCAGCGAGAGCACGGACAGCCTGGGAGGCCTGTCGCCGGGCGAGCTCACGGCCATCCAGTGCAAAAACGTCCCCGACTACCTCAACGACAGGACGGTGCTGGAGAAGCACTTCGGCCAGTTTGTGAAGGTCCGCCGGGTCATGACCAGGCGGAATAAGAAAATGGCCATTCTGCACTTCTTTGATCATGTGAGTACTGGGAGCTGCCAGTGCAAGAACAGGTGGAAAATGAAGTGCTGGGGTCTGGTGTAAAGGGCACCCCTGTTTTATAAGGCTACACACCCTTCATTTGGAAGTTAACACCGAGGATGCGTTGTACCGCGGGTATCACGCACAGGGCTAAAACGCACACCGAGTGGATCTTCCCTGTTTACAAGTTGTATTCCCATGCCGCACAAGCCTAAAGTTACGCTGCTGGGTCCTTGCTTGGTCTTGGCAGCACCAAGGGCACAGTGGTCTTTGCAGAGTGACCCGCTCTTTGGAAATGCTGCCCTTGTGTTGGCATCCTCAGTCTCACGTGCTCTACACTTTTTCTTACTAAAGCACTCAACTCTTTTTGTGGAAGTCTGCCTGGTCCTGCTAGTTGCTCGTAGGTCTTGGGCAACAGGTTAAAATGCGGCACCCAGACTTTTGTGGGAGTTCATAAATGCTTTTTTTCTGGCAGAAGTTGCACTGCAGATTTTGGTGGTGTCTTGCTAATAGGCTTTCATACTCTGTCTTCTTCCAGGCCTCTGCTGCCCTTGCCAAAAAAAAGGCAAAAGAGTTGCACAAAGACATAGTAACGTTCTGGCAAAAGAAGAAAACAAGTAAGTCTTTTGTTTCTAGATATGATAATTGGATGATACGTAGTAAATAGTGGCATCTGCTCTGTTATTTTCTAATGTACTGAGGACTCTACCAAGATGATCTCCAGAGTTGGAATGCTAGAGGTCCAAAAGTATAACAGTTTTCTCTGGCTCCTAGCAAACTGTTGGGTGCCCAGAGCTTCTGTGAGTGTTGCAAGTTGTTAGAGAAGCATAAAAATAGTTGACCTGTGTTTTATTTGACATCCTGGCTAGTTCTGTTTCTGGCAATGGCAATTAGTGCATACGTAGGGGAGAGAGCGAGAACAGTTTAAAGCATGTATTTGCTTCCAGAATAACTTCTCGACCTTTGGACAGCTGAGATAGCCCTCTCCTACCTCCCACCATTCCTGGGAGCCAATCTTAGCCCTCACAGTTTTTCTCATATGAAGTTACTGAGTTGCTTTATGAGCGGCATGAATTTCCAGCATCTGTAGTACTGTCCTCTAGTACTGAGGAAGCTTGAAGTAAGCAATTTAAGTCATAGTCGGAAATTGCACTGTTTCTTTCCTGAATTCCTGTTGGCTCAGATCAAGCAAAATATTTTAGACAAAACGCTGGATCTGGATGCTTGAAACCATGTGAAAGAGTTGAAGACGCTTGTGTGTAATTTTGCAAAACAAATTTAGAAATCATTCATGTAACCACACGGGAGGAATATAGTGATGTTAACATTGTCCTTGCGCTCCTATGTAGAAGTAGGGTGTTTTTCAGGGATGTAAGAAAGCACAGTTTCTAATGCCTCTCTGCCCAGAGCATGGACTGAGATGTGGGCTTCCAGCTTTCAGAAAAGCGTCCTGAGAACTGAGTTACCAAGTACTCAGGATTGAGTGTCTGTCTTGCTGGGACTGCTTTTCTGCATATAAACAACTGTATATTGCTTAAACCACAAAGAATGAACAGTGTGCATGGCTGGCTTACAGAGAACTGAGTTGTAAATGGGAAATGTGATTCCAGTCCCTGCTTGTGAATAGGGCAAAATGACATGTGAATGTTGGCTATTTGCCCCCCTAGGTGAATGTTTGAATTGCTAGACACTTCCCTTTCTTTAATTTTGTGAACACTGCGTGTGTAGTTCTGACGTTGTGCCCTGGGGATACGTTTCAGCTGTCAGCAAGTGAATGGTTTGCCACAGCTTTGACCAACCCAGAAACTTGCCTTTGTAGAAAATGAACAGCTGTAGAGCTGTCTGGGAATAAACGTCTGGAACCAGCATATAGGGATGCCTTTGTCATGTTATTCTGGGATTAGAAAGTCTATAGAAATGTAAATGGAAATATTCTGAAATAACTAGTCTGAGAAACTTTAAGAAATCCAAATGGCTGAAAATTTCTTCGTGGGAGAGGATGTTCTCTGTTTCTGCAAGGTATAGACTAAATGCTTGGGAAGCCGTGCCAACCTTAGTCTTAGCTTGGATATGTGAAAATAATTATTAAAATGCTTCAGGAGCACTGAAAACGCTCTGACAACTGTGGTTTATGTTGATGAAATGGATTGAATACCTAGTAAAGAGCTGTGACTTGTGGATTATATCCCAAATCTAAAAGAATTCAAATTCAGACTATGAGCAGACTTCATTTACTGATGATCTACTGGGTAACTACAGTTACTGCTGAGCAGTGTTTTATTTAAGAATGCTTTTTCTTTATAGAACACTGAAGCTGACTAGCAAGTGGTAGACTTGGTACAGCTTCTAGTGCAAGTTTCTTGTAAGCATTGTGTGCCTGCATGAAGCTGTGACTAAAAATATTATCAGAAAACAAAACCAGCTATTGACCACAACCAAGAAGGGGAAAAAAACTGTTGCTACAATTATTTTCCAAGTACCTGCCTTCATGTTTACATGTTACTTCAGGCCCTGCAAAAAGAGAATTTTCATCCAAGGAGAAGAAAGGAGGTGAAGATGAAGGAAGGCAAAGCAGTGAAGAGCAAAACTACCAGCATTCCCCACTTAGGAAGCCTTTAATAAGATCCTCTGCCAGTGCTGTCATGCCTGGTAAAAGGTATGTCTCTTCTGCTTCTTCAGGCCTTTTACTTCTTCTGTCTGCCTATTTCGTTTGAGTACTTTGTTACAACATGAGTAACAGCTGCAACAGCAAGGCATAAGGAAATAGAGAAACAGTGCAGAGCCCAAGTAGGACCAAGCAGCGATGACCGTGTTGAGTGGTCTCGATTAAATTGGTTTCTGAGGTGAACAGTTTTGTTTGTGGACAAATGTTTTTGTGTAATGAGTCGCCTTTTTGTAATAGCTGGTGAGTTTAGGTCATTATCTTTTTGCAGTTCAAAAGAACAGGCTTTTTACAGGAGGTCTTTGCTTTGTGTGAGGTGCTGATTCTGCAGTTCTGTGATTTTTCTGTGGTACTTCAATGGTGTGTCTAGTTGGACAGTGGTCATTTGGTATGCATTGTCATACAACTATAAAATTAATAATGTGCTGTAAAAGAATGACTGTTCCTTGAATAGAAATACGTTTATATCTAGGCCCTGTAAAATCTTTTAATGATCCCTGTTGCTATAGAAGGCGTTCCTTTTTTTTCACAGCAAACAGCAGGCTAATTCCTAGCTTGAAATGCCAACTGCTGGGCCTTAGAGTGATGGGTATAGATGCATACTCTGTTTACTTGATACATTGTCCTGTGTAAATACTAAAATACTATTCTAAACAGAGATGTCAGTGCCTTGAAGAGTGTACTGATAAGGTCAGGGCATGTATAGTGTAATATTGATTTAAAAAATCGTATTTTTAGCTCTCCAGCTAAGAAGCCTGGTCTTCGAAAGGCGCTGCAGTTTGAAGCAGATCTGTTTGATTCTAGTGCTGAAGGGCAGAACTCAGAGGCCATGGGAACTTCATTATCATCTCTCAGTAACCTGATTGGGTTAGTAGCTGAGACATCTGAAGAAAGATACCGTCTTCTGGACCAAAGGGACAAAATAATGCGACAAGGTATTGTTATTAATTACAAAAGTTCATGAGTTTAACATCAGCTTCTCTGCTGGGAAGAAATGAGTGCTTGATGTCTGCAAAGCTGTTGTAATGGTATGGTAATAGCTTTGAAATGAGGCTAGGTAACATGGAACAGTCTGTAAAGATAGTCTTCTATTTTAATGGGTTGTTGTTCTACAAGAAATTTATGTATACAACAGAAATCTGTTTCTTATTGCACACGTGTATTTCTTATGGACAGCGAATAGCAGACTGTTCGTCTTTGAAGGAATTTTTGAGTACTTTGGGGTCTATTTTGAGTCCTGGCAAAACGATCCCTATTAATAATGGGAGGAAAATCAACAGGGACAAGGGTCAGCTAAGCCACCCTATGTAACTGCATCATTGTGTGAGACTGGCTTTCTAAATGCAGGCCTTGGTTTCCTTGGCCCTAGGGGAGGCCATGTAGGGCGATGTGCACCACTGCAGGTTCTTCAGAGAAAGCTAACCAAAGTCTAACAGTGTTTCTCTGAAAGCAAACGATTAAAAAACGGAAATTCAAGAAATCTCCTCTTGCTTCATAGTTCTGGCTTGTAAACCCTTTCATCCTATTCTCGTTGTTTCAAAGCTGATCCTATTTTTTTTTTATTTACGGTGTTATTTTTAACATCAACAAACACATTGCTCTGTCACTTGACATGGAATTGTGAAATTGATGGTGTTAGTTTAGGATACAAACAAGTTAGGCTCTTGGGATACAAACAAGTTAGGCTCTCGGGATACAAAACGTCAGGTATCAGGTTTAGAGTCTGTTTTCAACAAAAACTCTCCATACCTGGATGGGACAGTATAAGAAGCTTTACCAGATGAACAGTGCAGCCCTGGGACCAGACCCAGAATGGGGGAAAACCATCCTTGTGTATTTCCAGCCATGCCAGGATCCTGCTCCCAGGGGAGTCTGGTTGGGAGCCTCCAGAGATCCCTTCATACCAGCTTTTCAGTGAACCCTTGCCTTGGCAGCCTGCTTCTTGATGTCCATCCATTGGCGACAGTGTATGGACCTCAGCTTAGGCAGATGCTGTGCTTTGGGGTGTGTTAGCACATTAAGAAAATAGCTTGTCATGAAATCTAAAAGAGAGATGCTCAGTGTTACAATTTGAGTTTGTGACTTTTTTTTAGCTCGAATAAAAAGGACTGATCTTGGCAAAGCAAAAACTGTCATTGGCACTTGTCCCGACATGTGTCCTGAAAAGGAGCGTTACATGAGGGAGACGAGAAACCAGCTCAGTACCTTTGAGTTGCTTTTGGGATCTGACAAGGTATGAATCCTCTGTAAGCAAGAGTTTGCTTTTCTCAGCACATCTGTTCATTTGCTCCTTATATAAAGCTGTCGGTGTTATTTAGTTGATTACAGGGTTAATTCTGGTGGGGAATTTTGTAGACTCTCTCACTAACCTGTCTTCCAATTGCCCATTGTAAAAAAGGGATGGTGGATGTTGGTTATTGCAGTACTTAAATAACATTTTCTATTTCATTCCAGAAAAGCATTTAGATCTGTAGTTGTGGTTAGCAGCGTACAAGTTCTGAAGGTGTTGAGTTAGGGACTGCCAAGTCAGCTCCTGTCGTAAAATAAAATTTACTTGCTATCATAGCAGAACCTACGTGGGTTGTTAGTGTGAACAATGGAAAAACACCTTTAACAGTCTGCTCCTTGCTAAAGTAAAGGCATGAATGTGATGAAATTTTACACTCCTGATTTTTTAAAAAAAATTTTTATTTTTTATTTAAAAAAGGCTTCTTGGTTTTCATTTCTTTTCTCTGCCTCTTGCAGGTAGATCATGCAGCAGCAATCAAGGAATATAGCAGGTCTTCAGCAGACCAGGAGGAACCTTTGCCCCATGAATTGAGACCCTCTGAAGTGTTGAGCATGACAATGGACTATTTAGTGACAAACATTATGGACCAAGGGGAAGGAAATTACCGAGAATGGTATGACTTTGTTTGGAACAGAACTCGAGGAATAAGAAAGGTAAGCAGTAGTAGATGGAGATGTTTGATGATAGAAAGTAAATGATCACATGATACTGTAAAAAGTGAAGCAAAAAGCAATAGTAATTGACTCAAAGCACAGAGTTTTCCAAAGGTAGGACAGGATGACTATGCTTTGTAGCTTTAGCTTAAAGTGCACATAAATGCTTTGTTTATTGTTCTGATTAGGATATAACCCAGCAGCATCTCTGTAACCCACTGATGGTATCTCTGATTGAGAAATGTGCTCGTTTTCACATCCATTGTGCTCACCACTTGTGTGAAGAGCCTATGTCTTCCTTTGATGCCAAAATCAACAACGAGAATATGACAAAATGCCTGCAGAGCTTGAAGGAGATGTATCAGGACCTGGCTAACAAGGGAATTTACTGCAAGAGTGAAGCGGAATTCAGAGGTTATAATGTTTTGCTGAATCTCAACAAGGGTGATATTCTCAGGTGGGAATGATGGATATCACTTAGTTTCTCTCTTGTCTCTGGGAAGAAATTAGATTAGAATTAAGTCCCAACAAATTGTGATAGAAGTAAAGACCTTAGTTGCAATTGCTTTTGCCAAAGAAAGACTATGGTGTACTGTAGTAATGTTGCTTTAATTTGTAATATGTCATTAAAATGTGTCTTTTCTTAAGAAGAAACTTCTGTTTTTTAAATACCTCACCAGAATTTCTGCACAGCAAGTGTAAAAATTAAATATTTTTCTCAATCAAGGAGATCCTTCTTTCTTACTAGAGGGGTATACAATCTTCACTGCTTTATATCTTGTAGAATCAAGTAAAAAAAATCTTATGGACAGTGTTGTACTTTGCTTTTCTGGTCAGCCTCCTAATTGCCTTCTTCCGTAGAAGCTGGAATGATGTACCTAAATCATAGCATGATGATTATGCAAGTGTCTTTAGAAGATATATGATGAGCTAAACTTGCTGCAGCATTTACTCACAGACATTGATTTTGGTCTTGTCACTTGAAAGTTGCATGTCTCACTTGAAGTTCCTGATGGTAATTCCATTTTGTTATAGGTTGCTATCCAGTTGTTTGTATTGATTCAAAAGGTTTTTATCTGTCTTTATCTCCACAGGGAAGTGCAGCAGTTTCATCCAGAGGTTAGAAACTCTCCTGAAGTTAGATTTGCAGTTCAAGCTTTTGCTGCGTTAAACAGCAACAATTTTGTGAGGTTTTTCAAGTTAGTGCAGGCAGCTTCTTATCTGAATGCCTGTCTCTTACATTGTTATTTCAACCAGGTAAGAAAAAGAAGATGGATATTTTAAAAAAGCTTTAACCTATAAAAGAGTTTTTCAGGAGGAAATCATTTTAGAGAGCAAATACCTCAGTAAATATTTAACATTAAAAATAGTCTTACTCTTGAATCTTAAGTATTTCTAAAAAATCAAGTTTTCTACTAGGTTATAAAAGGCAAATGCTAAAGACAAGTGCTCTTAGTATTTTTTTTTTTCCATGACTGTGTATAAATATATATTTTCCTGAAAATAATTTGGGGAGCAAAGAAGTGGGCCTGAGACTTTTTTTAAACAAAATATCAACCTGTGCTTTCAGAAGCCCTTGCAAGCTTTTCTCTTGCACAGGAGTTACAAAGGGATATGCTCAAAATGACCAGTGTTGAAGAGGGGTGGAAACTGGAAAGAAAGTGCACAGCACTTAAAGCTAAATCTAAACAGTTACTTATGTGTCTGTTTGATGACAAAGCGCTGCTTTCTTGTAAAAATTATTTCCGTTTTTAGAGTGCACTTAGCAGTTTATGTGACTCTTGCTTTTATCCCCGTCACCCCCGCAGATTCGTAAAGATGCTCTCAAATCTCTCAATATTGCCTACACTGTAAGCACCCAAAGAAGTACTGTGTTTCCATTGGATCACCTGGTCCGCATGCTGCTCTTCAAAGATTGTGAAGAAGCAACTCATTTTATAAGTTACTATGGCCTGAGTGTATCTGATGGGTAAGTATAAAGAAAAGAGCATCAGTCTGAAGATGCCTACTGGGGTTAGACCAATGTCAAGCAAAGCGTTAAGTGGATGGGCCACCCCTGAAGTTTGCAATGAGAAAAAGAGGGCGAAAACAACAGGCAAAGGTTAGAGGCTGAGCTCTACTTAAGTAAAACACTGGAATAGTGATCAGCACAAACTTCAATAGTCTCTTCTATATGTATTGATATAATTATGAAAAATTCTTTAATTTTTTTCTCCCTCAAGAAATAGGATTCGTATCCCTGTAAGTACTATGGTTTTCCTACTATAGCTTTTTTTTTTTTTCAGGCCTGTGCATCGTTTTTTTTTTTTTTAATAAGGTGATGAGGGGTTTCAAGGACACACAATTCCTTCAGGCTTCTTGAAGGTGATGGAAAAATGAGACATTGATTACAAAGGAAAATAAAGGAAAAAGGCATAATGATCTTGCTCTCCATTGAGCTCCAGAGACTTCTTCCCTAGAAAAGGGATAACCCAACTGAAGGAAATTTAGTTATTTAGGTTCTTATCTTGCAATAGAATTGTAGTAAGTTGCAGCTTTGTAGGAAGTGAGAATACAGTTCAGCTTCTCAAGAAACTGGTATTATGGTGATTCATATAGGGTAGGGTGAAGCTGAATGGTGCAAACCAGTTTTTAGAAACAAAAGGAGTGTGAAAGAAGAATGAGTGAAGGCTGAGTGACAGTGTGTTTAAAAAAAAAAAAACAACAGTGAAAGTTCAGGAGGATGCCGGAGGCTGGCAGTTAGCAAGCAAGAATGTGCTGTGGAAATAGGTGCGTTGTAAGGTGCGCTTACACAGTCTTGCAGTCTCAGGAGGCTTGAGAAGGTGAAAACAAATTGCATGACAGTTAGTACTCTATTTCCTGTTAATACTCGGTTTGGAAATAATGAACTGGTAAAACTAGAGGTACCGAGGTTGGAAGAGGACTGCGTCTTTTATAATTACTTCTGTAGCTAGACCTGACATCTGTCGCCTGGGATGTAGCTGATGAAAAATGTATGCAGATAGCTTGTATCCACCATGTACATTAAAAGGTTAATAACCCAAACAGCTGACAAGGGTGCCCAGGAACATCAGCCCTACTTGTCCTCTCTCCTGGCCGAATAGCCATAAGAACAGTGCTCTTGCCTTCCTTGCTGTGTCTCCAGACAAAAATTGAGGTCCATGCTACACGGGACAATCCTGAATGCCTTGTTCTTGTCTCGCTTTGACATACAAAGCTGTATGGTTGAAAATACTTTGGTTATTGGAACTTTGAATATGTACTCCTGCTTCTTATTTTTCCGCAGTGCTTATGTAGAGCTGAATCGCTCAGCTTTTTTGGAGCCTGATGGATTACCCAAGCCCCGTAAATCACTGTTTGTCAGCCAGAAGCTAACTGTCTCGGTTGGGGAAGTTGTAAATGGCGGACCATTACCATCAGTGCCTCACCACGTGCCTGTGTCTAGCTTTAATGGACAGAGCAAATATACTGGTGGAAGCACCTCTGTGGATCAAGCTAGTAGTAGCCAGAAGTCCAGTGTAGAAGCAACAGGTAAGACCAAATGTGCATTTTTAGGTACTGCTCAAGAACATGCTGCTGTGTCTGTTTTGTGAGTAGTTTTGTTGTTCAAAGCCGAAGTTGTTCTTTGCTCATCTGGCTTGAAATTGCATGGGAATTTGGGTGTAATGAAAGAATGTTTTGATTTAAATGTACTTACATGTGTGTAAAAATTAAAAAAAAAAAACAAAAACAAAAACAAAACCTTAATGATTAATAAATACAGAAAATGCTCCGATGGAAATAAGCTTAATTTTACCAGTGTAGGTGAAATAACTACGTATTTGGCTATTTCAAGTAGCCGACTTCCCCTTTCAGCTTCCAGATTTTATATGCTGTTTGTTCCTCCTGTGCATGCAATTGTCTTCCCTTTCAAGGTGTCTGGGTTTATGCTTTGTCTGTGCTGAAAATACAGATATTTTTTGTTTATTCAAGAAGTATGTGCGTAGGTGCTAGGCATACTTGTCTTAAAACAAGTTGTTTTGTTATTGGAAATGTATATGCTTGATATTGGAGGTAATGTGCAGTATTTATGAATATTTTTATAAAATATTTTTATAAAATATTCATACCTAGAAATTGGCTTCTACAATATAATTATGTATCTTCAAGGCAGCAGGCTTCCGTTGTGGGCTTGTTTTATGACCTGATGAGATTTGTCAGACAACCTAGCTTGAAATACAACAAGCAGCAAAGAATAGTTGAGCTTCTGTTTGTATCTGAATGGGTTTCCATTTTTATTTTTCTCTGCTAACTCACCTGCTAAAGAAGGAAGAGTGGAAAGCAAAGGTGTGGATTTAGATGTTACAGCAGTAAGAGCCCAGCCTCAAGCTCATCTTCTACCTTCACTGTTACCTCGTCCTCTTGTGCCAATGCTACCTCCTGTGCAGGCAATTTCCCAGTCTGCTGGACAACCTGAGCCTCTTTCTTCAAAGCCTCAGCCTGTATACACAGACACAGTAAGGAAATCAAAAATCATAATGGAGTATTTGAGAAAAATCTGTAAAATATAATGAAAAGCAGCTGAGATTGATAGGTTATTTTAGTTGTCCAGAATCTTCACATCATGTAGAGGCCAAAAGGGACTCTGCCTGGTTCAGTGTGGTGGGTACTTTAAGATCTTTCCTTGAACTATTCTGAAAAGAAGTATTGTGTGATTTCAGATGCAAGCTTGAAACTGTACCCCATGTGTTTTTGGTGTTCCCCTTTTTTCTCCCTCATACAAGTTAGGATATGTACTAATGCTGAACCTGTTCTGGAGTGTTGCACTGCTTTGTGGAGTAGAGCTGCTGTATTCTACCCAGATGTGGCTACCTTTCAGTAAAGACTAGAACTGGTCATCTGAAATTGTCAGCTAGTACTTGTAGAGCAGTGGCAACTCTAAAAGAAACTAAAGTACAAAAATAAGAATTATTCTCAAAATTCACTTATCCTAACTATTTCCTAAATTGCTTTGTCTATATATAATGCAGAAAGTTGCTTCTGTCTCTGGGGTGTTACTGTATGGTTCTTAAACTGGTTCTTAAACTTAACCTAGAATTTCCAGGCTGTTGTACTTGATTAACTTAGTTTAGTCTGTAAGTAGAAATACAAGTCATGCAGTTGCCAGTTATAGTCACTTAAACAAGGCTGGAAGACCTTCCCCCATTCATGCATGCACACCAGCTGTCCTGAGCACAGCTCCAGCTTGCTTCAATTGCTTCTTCTGCTGTGTTGTAGGACATCGCTGAGGTGGTGGACGGGCTTGTGCATGATGTTCTCAAAGGAGAGTGCAGAGAAGTTGGCAGAGCAGGAGCCGATTACGTGACTGCAGCGATCTGGTAAAGAACATTTATTGCTGGTACTCCCAGAGCTTGTCGTCAAAGTTTACAGTTTACCTTAGCAGCACCATGTGTGGAGATCATAAAACTGAGCAAGGCCAGGTCTACAGTGGAGACAGTCTTTTTGGTAAACTTAAGGGAAAAACAGACCTTTCTTCAGATGTCTGCCACCTCTCTCCTACACACTAGTTTAGCCTGATGAAAGGCTAACTGTAAACGTCTCTGTAAACCTCTTTTATGACTCTAACATCACTGCAGCAGCAAATGTGTTGTGGGAGAGGAGGTGCCTGAATGAGAATAAGAGCAGTAAGTCCAGAGCTGGCTGCTTCTCTGCTTAAAATAACGCTTCTTCTCCAAGGCAGTTGTTAGACTCCTGGATGTGCTGGTGGGAGGGAGCATCTCTATGTCTCTGGTGCAGCCTCCTGCTCCTGGTGGTTGGTTACCCACACTAGATTAGGCTTTAGCAAAGTTACTCACAATTTTAGCAATAAGTACCAGCATTTAGACAATAAGATGTAGGGTGGTGTTTCCTGATAATAGACGGGCAAACTGTTCCAGTCCTTAGAGAGGCACTGCGACTTTAAATCCAAGAGCTGCAACTGGAATTTCCTATTTAGTCGTCTACTCTGCAAGAACCCAGATGCACTGATGTACAATGACGAATCCTACAAAAAACTGACTTCGGTCTCTCCTTATGTCCAAGGAAAGGCAGCACAAAGGGTGTGGGTGTGGGTGTTAGTGCCCTGAATTGTCACAGGTGGAGCTGCTGCTCTGAGAACTTAGTGCTGTTGGCCATCACTGTCCCCAGAAAGCTGCACTCGTGCACCTGCCCTTCACTGTGGTGGGATGCGCAGCTGCAGTCTGTCCAAAAGACATTTGGGTGTTTGCCCTTCTTGCAATTTTATTTAGAGGGAGACAAATGCCCGATCGCTTACATGTGTACACACGCTGTTCTGTCTGTGCTGCTCAGGCCCAGCAGGGGTGGTTAGCTCCCTTTGACCCCTGATTCACTAGGCTGATGTGAGAATTAGCTTTGTTAATCCAGAACTGAGTTGCCAAAATGGAATTTGGCTTAAAAAGTATGATTTGCTGGAGGTTTCTTGGCAAGGCCTAGTACAAGTTCACTGCTTTTACCCATCTAAGTAAACTTGTGTGCTTCTGTTCTTGGCTAGAAATAATAATAATAATAAAAAAAATATCTGAAATGAGGTGAGCTAAGCATGGTAGAGGCTGTGAGCAAGGAATAAACTGGCTGCTAGACTCTGGTATGGCTTATTTTCTTTGGATTTTAGGTTATTTATTTAGGGAAAAGAAATATGAAAATGAATAAGATTTAATCTTTTTTTTTCTGTTGATTATTCCTAGTAATGTTAAATTAAAATCAGCGTCCTTGTGTGGATTTTAGATCTTCTCCTAAAGTGAGAAATCTAGATCTTAACGGAACGTGAGGTCTGCACATGGCAAGTGTTTTTGCTAGCCAAGGGTAGATACTGAATTTACAGATGTTCCTGTCTGGCTGGGATGGAACTAATTCTTTTCACAGCAGCCCATATAGTGCTGTGTTTTGGGTTTGTGACGAAAACAGCATTGATAAAGCACCAGAGTTTTGGCTGCTGCTGAGCAGTGCTTGCGCAGCACCAAGGCTGTCTGTGTGCTACTGATCCAAGGATCAGGCTGGGCTGGGGGTGGGCAGGAGCCTCGGAGGGGACAGAGCCAGGACAGCCAACTGGAGGTGACCAGAGAGTTAGTCCCTACTGCCTAGCATCATGCTCAGCAATAAAACTGGGGTAGAGGAAGGAGAAGGTGGGTTGTTTTATTTTTTTTTTTCTTCCAAGGTGGTGGTTGTTTGGAGGGTAGCTGGGTACTGAGCCTGTGGGAGGCTATGAGTGTGCTCGAGTGTGTTTTCTTTTCTTTTTTCCCCTTCCTCATTAAGCTGTCTTTATCCACCAGTTTTCTTGGTGGTGTTCTTTTCCTCCTGTGTCCTGCTGTGGGGAGGGGAATGAGCGATGGTGAAGCAGGCACTTGGCCGTAGGCTGAGGTCTGCCCACCACAGCAGAGCAAGGGCGTGCTTGAGAAAGCACAGGTGTGTGGTGCCTTCTCCATGAGGCTCCCACTTGTGACTTCCTGGCATTGAAAAGAGAATTGCTGTTTCCACACAGTACCTCGGAGGCCACTGTGGAGGAGCTGGTGGCTGAAGTGATGGAGGAAGTTCTCCGACAAGTGGTTGGAAGCACACTCAGCGCAGAAAGGGAGCGTGTTAAGGAGGAAAGGCGCAGAGTGGAGGAAGAGAGGTGAGCTGCCGCTTTTGCTGTGGGGCAAGGTGGGCTGTATCCATTCTTAGGCTCTGTGAGGACAGCAGGTGCCAACCTGAGGCCTCGTGCCATGTGCCCAGGCCCTGTGTCTTTATCAGCTGTCAATACCACTCAGTTTGTCTTATGTTGAACTGCCCTGGGATCACTTAGGCTGTCCCTTCTCTGTTCTGAGGTAATCTGCTAGTTAGTGTTTGTTAGCCTCACAGAGCCACTGTTAAAATCATGGGTTGGAATGTTTAGGAATTTTTATTCACCCTGAGCTTCCAGAGAGGGAGAATTGCATTCTGGCCCTGCTGTACACAGTGAGTATGCTACTGAGGTTGCTACTTGTCTGTGGCTTATTAGGTAAGAAAGAAAGAACCCAAATCTTACCTGTATTAATGAGACTTGGCTCCACGCAAGCCAGTTTTTAATTTTTAGAGAGAGAAACCAGCTAGGGGGAGCTCAATTTTAGGTGAGTTAACTGTGGGTCTGCATGTAGTGCTTCTGTAGCAAAGGGGCAGGCTTGCTAGTTGCTACTTGTGTAAATCTCTTCTCTGTCCTTCTAGGCAAAGGCAGGAAAGAGAACAGTTAATAAAGCAGTTGAGTCAGTTGGTGGGTATGGAGTTAATGGAAGAAGTAATAAACGAGACTGTCCAAGAAGCTTCAGCCAATGAGTTAAAGTAAGTACGACATCCCATATGCTATACTTTGCTGTAGGTACTTTCTAAAGGGTAAGAATATAAGGGAGTGCTGAGCTCCTTGCTTGGCCTTCTCCGAGCTCATCTTCCATAAACTGCTTTAAAGAGAGGGGAAGTGTACTTGACCATGCAGCGTATTGCCAGTTTGCCATTTCAGTAGCAGTCCTCCCAGGTGGAGGTGATAGAGGCTTTCTCTTGGACAAGGCTGCCCTGTATGCTTACTCTTATTCTGCCTCCCTTACAGCTCAGCTGCAGACCTTTCTTTGGAAGTCTGTGATCAGTGTGAAATCTTGAATGACTTCTGATTTAGTTACAGGCCTTATTTAGAAGGGCCATAGAGTACAAGCAAAATCCCTCCTCTTTGCTAGTTGTACTGGTGGTTTCCCTTGTTTGTGCCGCAGCTAGTTGTTTTAGTACTTGCTCTGGCATTCACCTCACTAGAGGTCTCGATTTTTGTTTCATTTTGAATTAGATGTGCCTTAGAAAGAGACCGGCAAGCCCGTATTGCCCGGTGTTCAGAAGAAGTCTGTGGTCATGTCATGGACCACTTCCTGGAGGATGAGATTTTCCAGATTGCAAAGGAAACCCTGCAGGAGCTCCAGTGTTTCTGCAAATATTTGCGAAGGTGAGTGGCCATCCTCTGATACAACTGTTTTATTCAGGAGTGCTGGCAGGGAGTGGTTAATAGGGTTTAAACTGCACCTGTCTGGCTATGTTCTTTTTGAGATAGTTTTTGATGTCTGGTTGGCTTCGGTAGAAGGGTAGGCTTACGTTTTTGTTACCAGCCTGTAATGTTGCTCAGCCTCATGTAGGGAGTGGAACATGTCTCATCAGAGTCAGGTAATAAGCTTCATAGGAGATTTCAGCTTCATTCTAGCTAGAAATAAGGCTGACGCTTTGGATGCTGAACATATATGGTGAACAGGTCTCATCCAGTGCCCGAGCTGTGAGTTTGCAGCTGTGTGTGCAACAGCCTGAGCCTGCTGTACTACCCACAAGCACCACCTCACCTTCTCCCCTTGACAGACCGTGACTTGTGAGGTGTTTCTGAGAGTCTGATCCAGTTTGAAGAGCAAAGATGAAAACCGTGAGGGACTGCAGTTCATTAATGGGACCTTATTTATTCTTTCCTGAAGGTGGAGGGAGGCAGTGGCAGCTCGAACAAAGCTGAAACGTCAAATGAGGGCATTTCCAGCTGCTCCCTGTTGCACAGATCCAAAAAATAAACTGAAAGCTCTGTCCCCCAGTGCTGAGTGGCCTATAGCCATGGAGAACTTGTGCAAGAGACTTGTAAACCTGGGGAATGGAGGAAAGCTGGGAATCTCTTGCACGAGGTAAGGATACTTATGAGAGCAGGTGGCAGTCTGATTTTCAGAAAGTAAGTTCTCTTCTTCCATTGTGAAAGCTAATGTTTTTGCAATACAACTTGTTTTTAAATACCTTCCCCAAAAGACCCATTCTGCACAAATGCCATGAAAGACTGAAAACCCGAAGAAATCATTCTCCTATTAACTGCAACTTTCTAAAGCATCTGCAGTAATTCTCAGGTCTTAGTGTTCTGTATAAAGCATTATCTTTAGCTATAGTTACCCAAAAAATCACAACAAAGGATCTTTTGTTTCCAGGCTGAATTGGCTGAGAAAAAAGACGGTGCATGAAATTAGAGTTGGTCACTTCCACCAGCAATTGTTAAGGTATGTTAGTGTTTGGTCCTTGTTTTCTTTTTAAGAAAACTGTAAGAGAAATGCCAGAGATCTTGAAGGTGTCATCTCAGAGTGGCAGATCATACTCAAATAGCCACTTGCGGCCTTGCTTCTGTAAGTATTTTCTAGGTAAGGGAACTGGATGGTCAATCCCTGGAAGCGTTGGCTGTCTGATCCTAATGTCGTGGGTGTAACTTGGAGGATCTGATGTATTTTATTTTGCCCCCAGGTGGGATGGGAGGGGTATAGGGAGAGATGATTATATAAGCGGTTATCAGTCTGGGTTGTGGCACAAAGGGATTGATCTAGGTTTTAAATCTGCAGCGGGAGACTTGGTTTTCATGGCTTGTCATGCACTCTCTTGCCCTGTGTGTTCATTGGAGGTGGGTATTTAAGCACTGTGGAGGTGAAGTGATAAGTGAATTGTCCCACAGTCCCCAAAGTAAGGCTCAGTTAACAGACTTGGCAGCTGCAATTCCTGAAGGAGAGCTGGGGAAGGAAGGAATCTGGGGTGTGGTGAAATATATGGGCAACAAAGCTAAAGGATGAAACCCAACTTCAGACCTTTTTGAATTAGAGAGTAACCAGTTGCAGTATTGTAAGTTGTTCGAGGCAAGAAGAACATTCTCCAGGAGGGGGATGCAGATCTAGGGGGTCTTTTTTTCTTCCTTTTTTTTTTTTTTAACCAGCTTCTGTCTCTCTCTAAGTAATTTATCTTGGACTCCCCTGGATCTCACCTCATTAATCATTGAGCATATACCATTTCAACAAGAACGGATATTTTGGAAAGTGCTGTTGGTTTTGCCAAATGATGAATATGCAGAGGATGATCTCAACAGGTAAGCAGAAGAGGTTGTTTTCTGAGTCCCTTTCTCAAGCGTGGCAGTGGAATGGAAGAATAGTAGTATGCAGCCCTCGATGTATGCTTTTACTCTACTGTATCAAACCTTTGTATTTTTTTTTTTCTCCAGAGCACTTGAAAGATACAGGTAGAATTTTGGCAGTGGTCTGTATTGTCTTCTGCTGTTGTTCATTGAATAGCATTTGCTCATATTGAAAACAGAAAACCTTTAGCTAGGTAATATTATGGAGAATTTAAGGACATCTGATAGACGCTTAGCGATATCCAGGCATTATGACGGTTGTAATGGATTCTGGTATCTGAGATGTGTTGTTGCTAAATACTTTAAAATGCCATTTAAAAAACAAACAAAACCACTTTCTTGTTTACTAGAGTATTGGTGGATTGGCTTAAGACCAAATTTATTGGGGACAAAAGCTGGAAGAAAAACGCTTCATGTGCAGAAGGTAGAATTCAAACACTGACATTATTTAATTCTCCTGGCATGCAAGGGAGCAGAAGCATTAAAGTCAGTGTGTGTGTTAAGGTAAGTAAGAGCAATTTTGTGATACCTGACAGGCTGTAAAAGGGGGTGTGCTCTTTTCCAGTGGATGTTGTGTGGGGGTTTCTCACGCTGTGTCCTGTCAGATAGAGAGAGATAATACTGGGAGGGGTAGGGTTGTTGAAAAGGTCTGGAGAAAAGTGTGTACTTTTCCTTGTTTCCAATCAATCAAGTAATAACTGCCTAAATACAGTTTAGTAGTAGAACCTCAATCCTCTCAATTTCCAATGCCAAATCAGGTACATAAGGTGCTGAAGTACACTTCTGTGTTCACATGCATCTATTGAAGACATCTCTTTCTTACAATTCATTGTCTGAAGATTTGTAGAACTACTGGTAATGAAGATCAAAGTTGAATGCTAATAATAGTGAACTGCAGTTTTCAGTAAATTTCAGAAAATTGCTTTGTTTAGCTACTTTACTGTTGTCATCTTTGTTGCTTGTATAGGTGGTACATGGTGTGCTCTCTGACTCTGAGCTTGATGCCGCAAACGTGCAAAAAGACTTACTTGGAACCAGTGGACTCATTCTTCTCCTGCCCCCTAGAGTAAGGAGTGAAGATGTTGCAGAAGAAGATGTTTATTGGCTTTCAGCTTTGCTGCAGTTGAAACAGTTGCTTCAGGTCAAACCTTTCCACCCAATAGTTCCTTTGGTGGTTGTAGTCCCCATTGAGGAAGAGGAGGCCATAGAGAAAGAAGTTGAAGAAGGTACATAATTGTTTTTTTAAGACATAGAAATAATGTGAATGTTTATGCATGCCCAAAGTAAAACTTTTGCGGCTAGTGCAGTCTCAAATACAGAGCCTAGCAAACAGAGAGATGGTGAAGTACAAGGCATTTTCAAAGCTTTGGTAGAAATCCAAAGACTTTAACAGTTGATCATTACGGAAAGTGATGAACTCTTCTTTGGCTTCCAATTGTTCTTTGCACACAGTATTTGATCTTGAGGGTCTAGGGGAAGGATGGAGAGGGAAAACATGCTGGGAATGTATACAGCGTGTGCAACTGGGTCAGAGTAGAAGATAAATATTTTGTTCTTTCTCTGTGTACGTGTGATGTTTTTTTTTTGTTCTTTTTTGTTTCTTTATTTTTAAGGTTTAATGCTGCAGGACTTGATTTCAGCCCAGCTTATTTCAGACTACATCATTGTTGAGTTACCAAGTTCTATCAATGACTTACAAGGCACGAAAAGGGTAAGAACAGTGGATTGGAACATGAAAACATACTCAATTGGTTTATCGTTAACCTTAATTACTAATGCCTTGGAAGGAATGATTGTTACATCCTCAGTAGCTTAAATTGCAACAGTCTTATGTACTGTGTTATTTTTTTTCCTGTTAAAGTTAAGGACTGTGCTCCTTTAACTGACTAGAGATTGGTATTTGCTGAAGATTGGCATTGACAGAAGATGTTTCTTGTGTCTAATACTGAAACTGTACTGAGTCCAAAATACGTGGTTTACATAAATCCATTCTTGTCTGCCCTGCATTTGACTATAAGGTAGGGCTACAGCTGCTGCATAACAGAAGAGTGCTAGTGGCGTGCAAGCCTTTTTTATCTTGAAACTCCTACTCCTAAAATACAAAGGATGCCGTGTAGCAATTTTGGCTGCTGTGAAGTCACCCAGTATTACCCTATTTTCAGTGGATGGGAATGAGGGATGCCTAATGTGAGGAAGGATTGTACATTGCTCTTTCTGACAGCCATCAACGTTTCCTTGTCCTTCAGTTTGCTATGTGCTTGTGAATAGTGGCCTGGAGACAAATCAAAAATCCATGATGCAAAATGAAAATATTTTACACTTCTAAGTATCATGTGTGAGAGACATAGCAGGATGGGTTGGAGAGGAGAGTGAGGTTAATGTTCAGGAACAGCTGAGCTGTGTCAGACTGACATGACAGCAGCGCCAGCCACTGTATTCCTTGATCACAGTGGCTGAGGAAGGTCCATAGGGAAAGAAAATGCAAGGAACAAGGCAAGCACAGAGTGGTGCTCCCCTGCAAACCCTTGCAGCTGGCATCTCTGTGGACTGCTAGGATCACGCATGGCTTCTCTGGGTTTAGTCCCTGTGAGATAATTTTTGTTAATCTGCCAAATCTTTTCTTGACCCCAGATAAATTTTTGACATCCCCAGTGTTCTGGAGCAGAGAATTTCATGGCAAAACGGCACCTTACGTGAACTGCCTCTTCTTGTCTGCTTTTGAGGCCGCTGCCTGTGAATTTAATTTGAGACCACCTAGTTGGAGAACAATTACTGCAAATATGAGAATGTTGATAGATAATCTATTTGTATTTTGCTGCATAGAATCTTAAATTCTGTTACATCAAACACAAGGTTGTGGGATTGAATCCTTTAGTATCTTGACCACTGTGAAGTGGGGTTTCCAATCACTCGTGTTTTGTGTGTCGTAGATTGCTGCAGCTGTGGGCTGGTTGGTTTCCCAGTGCCCTAACTCCCTTAAGATCTGCAGTCAGACCCTTCAGGAGTACATTGAAGATGGGATTGATGGTGAATTTGGCAAGCGCTTCTACCTTGACTGGAAGGAGAGACGTTTAGCTGGCCTGCCATCTCAGGAACCCGGGGCCATCATAGAGCTGTACAACAGTGTGCTGCAGTTTCTTTCAGATGCAGCGTCCTCAGAGCATCTTTGTGACTTGTCTTGGCCTGTTACTGAGTTTTCAGAGCGTGGGGGTAACAAGCTGTTACCCCACCTGCAGTGGAACATGCCTGATCACCTAGCTTGGCTGAAAAAGGCTGTGCTGTCCTTCCAGATCCCCTACCTAGATCTGCCTCCATTAGGTGGTACGTACTTCACGTTGTGGCATCCTCTTTGCTGCAACATGCACGCATCATTTCTCTTAGATGTGTCTGCACTGTGTTGAGCTATCAACTTCTTATATGCGCGGTCTGGCTATGTCACAAATTCTCACAATCCACTTGTTTTTTGTTTATTCGTTTCCTGTAGCTCCTTGGCGTCCTGTTTGCCACATGATTTTTCAGTATGTATCTCAGATCGCTAATTCTTCACATACTCAACCGCTGATCCAGTCTCAAGTGGAGAATCTGCTGAGCAAAACGTATCAGAAGTGGAAAAACAAGACATTGGGGAGCTCTGATGGGCCTTCTGTTGATGAGATCCCTTGGGATGCTATCCTGGCAGTCTGCATTGATCATAAGCTGAGAGACTGGAAACCCCCAAAACTGCCTGTTGCACCAGGTATCATATGTCCTTCTACAGCAAGGATGACACTTCTTGCATAAGTGTTTAATAAGTTGGCACTGGTGCATTCATGCATAGGAGTGAGTGAGCATCAATGTAGCAGGGATGGAGCTCTGGTCTTGATCTCTTTTTCATGTTGCAGAATAACAATGTGCTTACTGCATGTCTTTCTGCAATTTAGTGTATACTTATTGTTGATGATGACTTGAGCTTGTGTTTAGCACACTTCTCTCCATGTGGAGAAATACAGTCAGTCTTTCAGTCTTCTCCCAGGGGAGCAGAGGGTATTTAGATTCAACCACAGACCAAGAATTGGTACTTGACAAGCCACATCAGCTCAGGTCATCTGAGATGGCAGACTGCCACTCTTAATGAACACTTCCATGAGTTAATGAAGTTTGTCTTTAATTCTGTTTACTTTCAATTTAAAAGTGTGTGGACTTTTTTCCATGCTTTGTTAGGCTTAATTATAGAGAGTCTCCTTTGAAATGGTTACTGAACTTGCTGAACACTGTGCTTAGATGCACTAGAATGTTTAAAATGAAGATAAAAGAACATTTTATGCTCTTCCTCAATAATGTGGTATATTGAGCAGTAAAATAGCTCAGGACAACCCTTTTTTTTATATGCTGAGTACAACAAAAAACTACTTGAAAGGGAACGCACTATTTTCCCTCATAATGGCTTTTTAATACTGAAGCTTTCCTTTTGAGGAGAAAATCTGTACTGATAATAAATGCTGGGTTTGTGTTTATTCACAGAAGCAGTAAGTGAAGATGGACAGATTCGGGTGTACTTCTTCAAGGAGCATTTACAGAACTTCACTATACCTTATGTGTGGGAACAAGCCAGACTGCGCACGCAGGAGGAGATCCGGCAGGGCCATGAGAGGTAAGATGGCTGCTGACTCTGCCCGAATAGCATTCAGCTGTCCACTAAACCACCAGAGCTGCTCGGTGAATTCTGAGGAGGTTGCTCAGGGCCTCTTGTCACAGTCATATACTGCTATTGTGATGTCACGAACCAGTATGTGACATTCTCTTAGAACGTGCTTTTGTACATCTCCTTGAACGGTATTTGTGCAGAAACCGGGTTATAAGTAGGTTTCGTTTCTTTAGGGTTTCTCAGCTCTCAAAGAAATGGGTTACTGGGAGGAGTGCTCAAAGTGCTATAAATGGAGAAGTTTTGCCAAAGTAAATACTACCTTGAATTAGATTTGTCCACTAGGTAGACAAAGCACGGAGTAAAAACAGTGTGAGGTGGGTGAAGACCTTGGGGGTTAGCATACCGTTTGCTTAATAGTGCCCACTTCTTTACATTGTTGCACCTTGGAGCTGTTAGATGAATTACCTGTGAGATGATCTCAGACTTACTCTTTGGCAATTGCATATTAATTTTGCAGCATTTTAAGTTCAAAAGAAGCCTTTGTGATCGACTCCAGGGCTGACATTAGGAAAGTCTCACTGCTAATGGAAAATGCAGGGTTGAAGGGGGAGGCTTCCTTAGAGCTATATGTCTATGTGGTATTAACGGATTTGAGAGCTCTCAGGAGTCTAGCTCAACTCTCTAGCCCTGTTCAGAGTAAAGCCAGTCTCTCTTCTGTCTCAGAAGCTCATCTGTTGCTCTTTTGTGTAGCAAATTTTGGATGGATACGTTTCTTTGAAGTAAATCTCAGTCAAATTTGCTCTTCTCAAGTCCCACTTGGTGGTGGTAGTTTGTTAGACTATGGTACGAGGGTCTATGTCTCTGCTTTTTACTCCCAGATATTTCTATGCTAGTAGGGGAAAAAAAACTCTTACCAATTTCTGTGTTTTTGTTTTTGTTCCCCTCCCTGTCTCAGGTCAGGGATAAAATCTACTGTCTCTTTTAAGAAACCCTGTAGCGTCTCCATGATGCCAGAACAAAATGACGCTGGCATGAGCATGCTCTTGAGTCAAGGAAGGAGCATTCCCAGTGCAGATGCACTCACAGACACAACCTTGGCCAAGGATCTTCTCCCAGAGCGTCTGTTAAGCCAGTTGCAACAGGAAAAAATGGAAAGCAGAAGGTGAGTTATCAGAGCAACAACCTTTTCCTTGCAGCCCTGCAGAAAGGGATCTGGGAGTTTTGGTTGACTGCAAGGTGAATATGAGTTAACAATGCAGCCTGGCAGCCAAAAGGGCCAACCATACCCTGGAGTGCACCAAGGACAGCATTGCTAGCCAGTTGAGGTGACTGTCCATCTCTATGCTGGCATGACCTCCTCTGAGTACTGTGTGCAGTTTTGGGCACCGTGGGATATAAAACTATTAGAGTGTCCAAGGGAGGGCTACAAAGATGGTGAAGGTTCTAGAGGGCAAGCCGCATGAGGAGTGGCTGAGGTCACTTGGCCTGTTGAGCCCAGAGCAGAGCAGGCTGAGGGGAGGCCTCATGGCGGCCTGCAGCTCCCTCATGAGGGGAGCGGAGGGGCAGGCGCTGAGCTCTGCTCTCTGGTGACTGTATTGGGTTTATGTACCAAGAATTTGGTAGCGGGAGGCTGCAGGGGTGGCCTCTGTGACAAGAATCTATTAGCTGTCCCACGTTAGGCAGAGATAATGGAAGAATTGAGGAATCATTGGAAACTCATCAGTCAAGCCACTAATGGTAGGGCAGTGTAGTGATGTATAGTGTTCAATAGTCTGTGTCCTGCAATGTCACCAATGTCTATGAAGTCCACTTTAGGAATGTCAGTTTTGCACCAGTAGCATTGAAGGTCACAAACCTAAAGAACTTAAGTTCTTGAGGTTGGCCCAAGGATTTATTTTCTTTGCACTCCATCAGTTGGGTGCCCTCAGTTTTCTTGGCTCCTTTCTGTACCACCACCTTCAACAGTGTTTTTTTTTGTTTGTTTGTTTGTGTTTTTTTTTTAATAGCAGTGGGGGATGTCAGTCAGTGTTGGAAATGACTGCTAACATCAGATCCTTCTTGCAGACACCTCTGAACCCCCAACACTTATTTTACCTACTGGTTACAAGAGCAAAGCCAGGTGACACTGTGACTGGTGCTCTTGATCTTTCTCTCCAGGTTTGAAGAACAGTTGCACCAATGTCTAACGAAGGACACAGAGCACCTTGGAGACTTTGTGGGTCTTCCACTGTACCTTCCCCAGTCCCTGGTCTCCACCACAGCTATCACTGGTCCGTTGATCAAGAGTTCCATGCCACCTGTTCAAGGGGTAAGAAAGAATGGTGCTGAAAACTTAACTGTAGCTGCAAAGAGTACTGTGCAGGCATCAAACCTGCTGTAATTGCAAACCATTAGTGGGAATAACCTTACCGTGCGGTGTTGGATACGCTTGGGAAATGAAGAATTGAGAAAATGTACCTTGAAAATAAGGAGGTATAACTTTGGTAATTCCAGGGAGGGGAATATTTTCTGTAGACCTGAAACACTGTTAACATGTGTAATGAACTCCTGTCTGCTGCTGGCAGCTGTAACAGTATAGTGCCACAAGTGATACTTAACTTAGAGAATCACTGTTGCGAGTCAGCTTCACCCAGTTAAAGGAAAGCTGGGTCTAGAAGTAGCAAAACATGCTATTTTTATCATACATCCTTTGGGAATTGGGGGGGGGGCTGACCTCTGTGGTTGTTCTCAAGTGGCAGAACAGTTAGTAAGCTGAGAAGTCCCTCGTTGGTTCTAGATAATGCAACTTCCTCAGTCTCATCTCTCTCTTCTTTCTGTCCAGGCTGGAAGTCAAGCAGGATGTGAGCTGTTGGAGGACAACCTAAGCCCCATACTGTCGGACAGACTGAAACACTTGCAAAGGCTCCTCAGAGCTAACAGGGAGGGTGAGGTTGCTTCTGAGCTCCACCTGTCTACTCTGATGGACATGGTGGATATCTGAGCAGAAATGAGATACGTGTGCAGACCAAGAGACTTGGTAAAGAAATCCAGGGCTGAGTGATTCAACAGAGGAACTCCTGCCTAACATTAGAGGAAAAAAACAAGTGTCCTGGGAGAAGAACACGGCAGGTGCGGGGCTTGGGCTGCTCCTGCATGGCTGCCTTGCACAGAAAGGATGTACAGGGGCATTCACTGTGTCCCTTTGGCTCACTACGGAGGTTTGACTGGTCTGGGATCTCTTCCTTTTAAGCATACTCATTTCACAGCTGTGGAGACAAGTCAAATGCTACTCATGGAAAGCCATAAACTGACACAGCGGTGTTTTTTTCCTTTCTACCAACTCTCATCAATTGTTGATCAGCCAGGAAAGAGACGATGAGTTGGTTGTCCATATTAGTTCTGTATCAGTTTGTGCAGAGTTGTGATGCTCTCCTTGTACCTAGCTTTTGTTCACTGCCTTGCCTTCATAACACAGTAAGAAGCTGAGCAATGCTGCTGTAGGACCAGGATTTTTTGTTTGTGATCAGATCTCAATTTCTATAGAAATGCAGATATGAGAATACTGTTGTGAGGATTTAGTAGAAAATAGTTTTGTGGGAAGCATGTAGTTATATTTAACCTCACCAGGAGAAAACAATAAAGTAGCAAGGACCCCTGAGAGCATCAGAGCAATCGGTCTCTACAGACACAGTCCCCAGGATGCTGTCCCAGCTCTGTGTTTACTTGATGCATAAGCTACCTTGCAGCAGCAGCACCTTGGTTTGAAGGTTTTTTTTTAGCTGCTTAGGAATATCAGTGATCATTCTGAAGTAGTTACAACACTTTTTGTTTTGTTTTACTTAACTGCTCTATGCAAATCCAGAAGGATATTTGTGCTGCTGGGCCCCAGTTTTATTATGTTGAATACGTATGGCATTAAAACCAAATCAATTGCTTATTCTACAGACTAATTGTCATGCTGGAATGCAACGCATTTTCTTCATTAAACAGCTATGGAAGAATGATTTTCCTATCTAGAAGAGCTCAGAATACCTTCATCGTCTAGTTTTTATATAGCTGTGGCTTTGAAAATTGAAGACCTTTTGGTTTTAGTTCAATATTGATTCCTAGTAAACTGTGAAGATGTACTTCATGGTTGCAGTACTCTAGTACAGTAATCTTTTTTTTAAATTACAACAGCAGCAGATTTTTCTCATTTCCACATTGTGAAATACAAATCCCTGCTGCTATCACTGTAAACACTGATTTATAACTGGACAGGCACGATCATTTGTCTGACTTGCTTCTAATTTCATTTGAAAATTCAGTCCAACTCTGTCAGCTACCTTCCAAAAATGTTCTATTTTTAAATAGTATTTGCTATTTCTCTTAAACGTAGTATTAAGGCACTCTTGTTACTCGAAGTTGAAATCAGAAAGTTAAAGCTGGAGCGGCCATGCTTTGAGGCGTTTGTTGGGCTGAGTTTTACTGACTTCTTCATGCAGCAGGGGTTTGTGAGATGAAGTTGCCCTGCCCTTCTCTGTGTCTGTTCCCCGTTTAACCAGAATTCACCTGTAAAAAGCTGGAAGCGGGGCGGAACCCGTTTCACACCACCTGCCTTCTTTCATCTAAATGTTCCTTTGTATCTAATAAAATGCTTTTTGTGGCTTGAACTTAGCTCTTGCCTTCTTATGACACAGAACCTACAGCGAGCGGTCCGGCGGGGGGTCAGGGCAGCAGGGAGCTCCCCGCACGGCCACGGGCCCGGCCGCGGAGGCCTGGTGCGGGCAGAGGGCCGGGCGGCGGCAAAAGGCTCCGACGAGGGTGGGATTCGAACCCACGCGCGCAGAGCGCAATGGATTAGCAGTCCATCGCCTTCACCACTCGGCCACCTCGTCCCGCCCCGCGCCCGCCCCGCCGCCCGCCCGTCACGGGGCCCCGCCCCGCCCCTCGGCCGCCGCCTCACGGCCGCGGGCCCGCCCCGCCCCGCTGCAGGGCCCGCGCGGGCAGCGCTTCGCCAGCGCCCTCTTAGCGCAGCCGGCAGCGCGTCAGTCTCATAATCTGAAGGTCCTGAGTTCGAGCCTCAGAGAGGGCAGCGGCCTTTTTGTTTTGCTTTGTTTTTTTGTTTTTTTGCTGCGATGCGGGGCTGCGGGCGGCTTTTTGCAACACTCCGCGGCCCGGGGGCAGGAGCGGGCGGCAGTAAATAAAAACATAAGATAAATAAAATAAAAACAGCCGCTGCCCTCTCTGAGGCTCGAACTCAGGACCTTCAGATTATGAGACTGACGCGCTGCCGGCTGCGCTAAGAGGGCGCTGGCGAAGCGCTGCCCGCGCGGGCCCTGCAGCGGGGCGGGGCGGGCCCGCGGCCGTGAGGCGGCGGCCGAGGGGCGGGGCGGGGCCCCGTGACGGGCGGGCGGCGGGGCGGGCGCGGGGCGGGACGAGGTGGCCGAGTGGTGAAGGCGATGGACTGCTAATCCATTGCGCTCTGCGCGCGTGGGTTCGAATCCCACCCTCGTCGGAGCCTTTTGCCGGGGGCGCGGCGCTGGCGGCTGCGCCGGTCGCAGCTCCCGCCTGGCAAAGAGGAGAGCCCGCAGCCGTGAGCCCTGGGGAGTTTTTTCCTCCCCGTCCCCGAGAGGAGCACCTGGTTCCCATACACTGCCGGCTCCCCTCTCACCCCAGCTTTCTCCTTCCCTTCTGGGCGGCTTTTCAAGGAGCCCCGGGCCCGGCAATGTTTGAAAAAGCTCGGAAATGTTTAAAAAAGCCCGGAAATGTTTAAAAGAGCTGTTACTGCAGAAAGTGGCTACTAAGGAGTAAAACGATCCCCCGCAGAAAGAGGAAGGTGCCACCCAGCAAGCAAACTGGGAGCAGTCAAGTGTGAAACCTGAGTGCAACAGGCACCGTGGGACGTGGGGGCAGGGGAGAGGGTGCATGACTTTCATCGGTGATGTAGGCTGGATCCCAGGCACCTGCCTTTTTGCCCCAGTTGCACTGAATGCCACGACCCAGCCTTACTCAGCTGCCCCCTGCAGAAGAGGCACGGGCGCCTGGGGGGGCGGCTGAAGAAAGAGAACAGGCAGAGCGCGGCTCCCATCGCAAATGGCGGGAGCCCAGAGGGGGAAAGGATGGCACTAGGCCCTGTGCCACCCGAGCAGCCCCTTGCAGAGCTCTTGGCACCAGGACTCCCGGTGGCTCTGGGCAAGCTGCCTGGCAGGGTGCTCACAGATCAGGCCCCTGCCCCCCACCCGGCAGGGGATTAGCCCTTTCCTGTGGCTAATCCTGGCTGTCCGACAGGCCTGGGCACCCCGAGGAGGTAACTGAGACGCGCAGGTTCCTGCTGCACGCCCCGCCACGGGGGCCGGTGTAAGAGCCCAGTGGGACGGCCACAGGCAGGACAGCCATGCCGGGAGCGTGGGTCCTGCTGCTGCTGGTGGGGCTTGCAGGGACCACAGGGAGATGGCAGGGCCAGGACCTGGGCAGAAGCGATGCCTCAGTCATCTCAGTGTCCAACGGGGGACCCTGGGGTGACTGGGCCTGGCCGGAGATGTGTCCCAAGGGGTCCTACGCCAGCGGTGTCAGCTTCAAGGTGCAGCCTCTGTGCTGGCGGCTGGTCTGGGGATGCTGTGTGCGAGGACCCCCCTGGCACCTGACCCCCCACCTCCCTTCCCTCACAGGTAGAGCCGCCGCAGGGGGTGATGGAGGACGACACGGCACTGAACGGGGTTCGGCTGCACTGCTCCCGTGGGGGGAACGCCGACAGCAGCTACACAGCCGAGTCCCAGAGCGGCAGGTGAGCTCCCAATGGCCCCCATACCCTCTCTGTGTCTGGAGCGCTATTTCCACGGCACCCCAGCACAAAAGGGCTCGCACCCTCCTCCTCCGCCTGCAGCCCTGGCCCAGCACCGACTGCTGTTTCTCCCCTTCTAGGTGGGGCAGCTGGACGGAGGTCCTCTGGTGCCCCCACCAAGGGCACCTGGTGGGCTTTGCGCTGCGGGTCCAGGTGCCCCAGCATGGGTTCCTGCACGATGAAGTGGCTGCCACCAACGCACGCTTTGCATGCTCTGACGGGCAGGTGCTGCAGGGGCCAGGGTCTGTCTGGGGCCAGTGGGGTGGCTGGAGCCATCAGTGCCCTAAGGCAGTATGCGGCATCCAGACACGGCAGGAGCCTGCGTGGGGGCTGAAGAGGGATGACACGGCCCTGAATGATCTACGCCTCTTCTGCTGCCAGTGAGGAGTGCTGGAAACCTCTGTGGGGCCCTGAGTCCAGCAGGTGATGATGCCTTTGCCCTGATACCCTCTCCTTCATCCTCATGGAGTCCTTCCTTGCTCACATGCTGCTGGTGCCCCAACACCTACCCCACTTCCCAGAGACGAACCCCAGCTCCCAAGTCCTTCCTGCCCCACCCAGACTTCTGGATATTGCCTGGTATCTCCATGATGGTCTCTGTCTCTTGTCCTTCCTTGAAATGAGCTTTGAAGTAAAAACACGCACCCTGAATTTGCCAAGACATCTTGCTCATTGGGAGAGGGCAAATGGGGGTGTGGTGAGGCAGAGGAGCAGGGACACCTGCGTGGGTGCCCTTTGTTGAGGTGCAGACCTCAGCAGTGTCCCCAGCCAGGGGCTAGGGAGGAAAAACAGCCCCCAGGGCAGGCACCACTGGGAGTCGAACCCAGGATCTCCTGTTTACTAGACAGGTGCTTTAACCAGCTGAGCCATGGTGCCCACGTACCCCTACCTAAAAGGGGTTCTATGTGTCCCCTGGGATCTTCCCAAGGGAAGTCATACCCCTGCCCAGCCCCTGTCCTCGTACTCCTGCTAATGGAGTCACCAGAAGGACTGGGAGCCAGGGCAGGGGGCTGGGACTATGGGATCGGGTTAAAAGCTGGAGTTAGGCCCCCAGGGAGCTCTGCGCTAGCTGGACCATAGCGGGACAGTGGTTCCCAAAAAGAGGGGGCTACTCCAGGATTTGAGCCTGGAATATCTTTCACTCTAAACAAGAAGGGTGAAAGTCCTCCCCATGCCCAGGACATGGTGTTGTTCTGTTCCTTAGGGCCACCACCAGGATCCTTCTGGAAACCAGCACTGGGGATGAAAGGCCCCAGGTACTGCCCCAGCACCCCAACAGTCGGCCCAGGGCAAGGGCCTACACCTACACACCCCGGCTCGTTGGTCTAGGGGTATGATTCTCGCTTAGGGTGCGAGAGGTCCCGGGTTCAACTCCCGGACGAGCCCCCCTTTTGGGCACCACTGGCCTGCAAACAGACCCTGTGGGGATGGGGCAGGGACAGGGGCCCACTGCCCCACCCCCCCGACACCCATCCTTCACACCTCGCTGCCTCCCACCAGCACCAAGTTTTGCCCACACAGCCTGAGCTCACCATAACAGAAGAGAACGTGCCCCGCTGCCTGCAGTGGCTCGTCAGGGGAGAGGAGAGACAATCGTGGTCATTTCCCTGCAGCTGGTGGGGCCAGGAGCAGCCTGGGGACAGCTTTGACTGTGGGCCGCCCTGGGCTCCTCGGAGGCTCTGCCAGTTCTGTGCCTTCCTGGGGGTGGTTTGGAGATGCAGTGTTATTGTCAGTGTTGCCCAGCGGCAGGACAAGAGGCACTGGGCCCAACCTGGAACACGGGAGGCTCCCTCTGAATGCCAGGAAGAATGTCTTTCCTGTGCAGGTGATGGAGCACTGAAACAGGTTGCCTAATGAGGTTGTGGACTCCTTGCTTTGAGACCTTCAAAAGGCACTTGGACATAGTCCTGGGCAACCTAATGTGGGTGTCCCTGCCTGAGCTGGGGGGTTGGACCAGATGGGCCCAGAGGTACCTTCCAACCCCAGCCATTCTGTCATTATGTGGTTCTGTGGGGAGGAGACTTTCCTAAAGGAGAGACCCCCCCCTACTATGTAAGGGATGTAGCTCAGCAGGAGAGTGCTTGCATCCTGGTTTAAACCCCCAGCACCTACACGTCCTTTTCCCCTTGAAGCCCTTTGCCTTCACGGGATGCATTGCTGGAGGCTGTTTCCCTTACTTGCCCTGAGGTGAGGCTCCCTGCCTGGCCTGACTTTTTTTTGCCCAGCCATCAGGAAATATCCCCCACCATTCTTTTTTCCCCAGCCCTGGGATGTGCTGATGGCATGGGGAGGCAGTTGTAGGCACTGGGGCTGCCTGGTGCATGGATGGCTCCACGCTGGCTTATGGGGATTCCCTCCCTGGAGCCAGATCCTCAGCAAGGGGGGAGGAGGTACCCATGGGACTAAGCAAGGAGCTGTGATGGCCGAGGGGTGAAGGCGTTGGACTTGAAATCCAATAGGGTTTCCCTGCGCAGGTTCGAATCCTGCTCACAGCGGTGGATTTTGCCTGCTGCTGGCAGGGGACTAGGGACCAGGGCCTGGGGGATTCCTGGTTCAACTCCTGGATAAAACTCTTCTTTTGGGCATCCACAACCTGGCTTGTCCAGGCAGGGTAGGGATGGGGCTCTGCTGCCTGGCACCATGGGGACAGGTGGCCTCTCCAGGTTTGGGGATATCCAGGCTGCTGGGACAGTCCCCAGCACTGGTGGGAACGATGTGCTGTGGGGGTAAATGAGACAAAAAGGAGCAATGACAGTACGAGCAGACTGCTCCTCGGTGGGGAAAGGGCTGGTGGAAGTGGTGGGGGATGGCAGAACTGGGTGATACCAGCACCATGTCCCCATCAGGCAGGTCTGTCTAAGGCCATGATGCACTGAGAATAGTGCGCATAACTCCTCTGGGGAATGCAGAAGTGTGGTTTACCACCACAGCCACAGTGAGGAGATGGTTAACAGGGGAACAAAAGTCTGGAGATGCTAGGGCTTGAATCCAGGGCCTTATATGCAAAGCAAGCACTCTCCCCCTGAACTATATCCCATGCCTAATGTACCTGGCCATGCTGCAAACCCAATGGTTCTGTTGTCCCTATGGCCCTTGGAGATGTGGCTGTCACAGCCTGTGGTCATGTCCAGGTGCCAGCATGACAGCCTGGGAAGAACAAGAGGGATGGCCCAGCTACAGACAATCACAGGACTCTAAGGAACTTCCCCAGTTCCTGCTGCACCATCACAGTTCTGTGATTATCTAACACTGAATAATGGGACTTCTGCATCTTCAGGCTAGTCTGGCTCGTTGGTCTAGGGGTATGATTCTCGCTTCGGGTGCGAGAGGTCCCGGGTTCAACTCCCGGACGAGCCCCCCTTTTGGACATCCACCAGCTGTGGCAGACGTGGAGCCCCAGATCATGGTGGGGAGCAGGGTCAGGAGAGTGGCTTGTGACAGGAGGAGAGCCGGCCACTTTGGGGTGGGCATGTCCATGGAGCCTGGAGAGAAGCCCATTAGAGCAAAAACTGACAGCAAAATGGGGCCTCAGAGGGCCTGTCTGGGTGAAAGGGCCCTTGGGACAAGGCAGTGTGGGGCAGCAGTGTGAGGGTGATTTTCCCAAAGACCCACACACTATGCAGGGGATGTGGCTCAGTAGAAGAGTGCTTTTTTTGGGCATGTAGTCACCCATCCCCGTGGGCTCAGTGAGCATGCCTCTGGGGCCAAAGCTCAGTGCCGGCAGGAGGCAGCAAGCTGTGGAGGCAAGGTGTCCAGGTGGTCTGAAGCAGCAGAGCCTGACCCCTACCTTCTCCCTGCAGGGGCCGAATGGGCATTGCAAGGGGCTGGAGTGGGGCAGTGGGACCAAAGGGCTGGGGAGGGGAGGGGGGAGCTCATCTGGGAGTTGAGCCCAGGACCTCTCGCACCCTAAGCGAGAATCATACCCCTAGACCAACGAGCCGGGGTGTGCAGCTGCCCCCCCCCCCCCCCCACCCTGTGCCGACCCTTGCAGTGCTGGGGCAGCACCGCCACTGGCCCCTGCTGGCCTCAGGCCCTGCCACCACCATCCCGGTGCAGAGCGGGCCCAGGGCTGGCGCTGGCGGTGCCCCAGCCTCTCCACGGACCTTGACCCGCGAGGAATGGGGGCTGTGGGGGCACCAGGGGCTGCCTGGGGACGCCCCTCAGCGACCAAGGTGGCACGGGCACGGGGCACAGGTAGCCCCAGCTGGCCCAGCCGGGGGCTGTGATGGCCGAGGGGTGAAGGCGTTGGACTCGAAATCCAATAGGGTTTCCCTGCGCAGGTTCGAATCCTGCTCACAGCGACAGCTTTTAGCCCTGCTCTGGGGCTGCAGGGGGCATGCTGAGGCCACACAGGGCTCTTCACTTCCCAGGGCAGCCCCCTCCTCTGTTCTGGGCCTGGCGGGCTGTGTGGTCTTTGGGGCCGAGGGGTGCCAGGGGTTGTGCTGGGGGCCAGCTGCACGCCTCGGCTCGTTGGTCTAGGGGTATGATTCTCGCTTAGGGTGCGACAGCTCCCGGACGAGCCCCCCTTTTGGGCACCGTTGGCCTGCAAACAGCCGTTGTCCACGGCATGGATGGGGCCCTGCTGTCCCACACCCCCTGCCACCTGCCCTCCACACCTCGCTGCCTCCTGCCAGCACCCACCTTCCCCCTTCAGCGCTGTATTGTGGGCTGTGGCTTGGCCATAAAAAAGCATGGAGATGCTGGGGCTTGAACCCAGGGCCTCCTGCATGCAAAGCAAGCGCTCTCCCGCTGAGCTACATCCCCCACACGGAGGGGCTCTGCCCGGGGGTCCCTGCTGGCACCCGCAGACCAGCTGCCCCCATGGATGCTGCACATGGGGCACTTTGTGGCTGTGCCCACTTCTGTGCATTGGCCACACAGCCCAGGCACTCTAAAGGGTCCCCATGTGCCAGGCTCTGATGGGGACAAAAGGGACCACCACACAGGGGAATGATTGTTGCTTAGGGTGCGATTGGTCCCGGGTTCAACTCCCGGACGAGCCCCCCTTTTGGCACTGCTGGCCTGCAAACAGATCCTGGTGGGACACAGCACAGACGGGGCCCTGCTGCCCCACAGCCCCGACACCTCGGGCACAGCCCCCTGCTGCCTCCCTCCACACCCCGCACCGCAGACCCGTGCTGCCCTGTGCCACGGGGACAAAAGGGACAGGGCGCAGCCAGGGCTCCGCTGGGACGGGGACAGCAGAGCGGGGCCCCGCGGACACCACGTCCCTGTGGGGCAGCTCTGCCTGGGGCAGAGCCAGGAGCTGGCCAAGGCGAGTGCCGCAGCCATTGGGGAGCCAGGAGCAGGAACCGCGAGCAGGGCAGAGGGGCTCTGGGGATGCCCTGCAGAGGGCAGAAGGAAGAGGAGCTCCTTGTGGGCCTCCACCCTCCAGGCATTTCGCCATGTGCGGGCTGGGAGGGAGGAAAAGGCTGGAGATGCTGGGGCTTGAACCCAGGGCCTCTTACATGCGAAGCAAGCGCTCTCCCACTGAGCTACATCCCCTGGCCAGCACCCCTGAGGGGGCCGTGGCCCTGGCAGCGGCACCCGGGCGCTGCCTGCTCAGGCGGCAGCGTCTGAGCCTGCCCAAAGCTGGCTGCGCTGCCCGAGAAAGCCTCTGGCCTCAGCATGGGGTGCCGCTTGCAGGCTGCTGGGGGATGCCCGGGCCGCCCCCTGCTGCTGCAGCGGTGCCCGGGGGGACAAGGGCCCCGAGCCAGCCCCCCTGCATCTGCCCCGTGCAGGGAGTGCCTGGGCTGCGCTGCCCAAAAGGGGGGCTCGTCCGGGAGTTGAACCCGGGACCTCTCGCACCCGAAGCGAGAATCATACCCCTAGACCAACGAGCCGTGGTGCTGGGGCCCTCTGCACCCTCTGCCCTCGTGCCCCACAGCTCCCAGGGCTGCTGGGGCACCTCAAGCTCTCGCATTTGCCCCAGCGCCGCTGCCACGCACAGCCCGGGACAGGAGCTTCCTTCCCGACGCTCCCCAGGCCCTCGGGGGCACGTCCTGTGCCAGCCCTGCAGCCCCCGACGGCTGCCCTGCCCTGCCCTGCCCTGCGCAGGAAAAGCATGGAGATGCTGGGGCTTGAACCCAGGGCCTCCTGCATGCAAAGCAAGCGCTCTACCGCTGAGCTACATCCCCACAGCGATGGGGGACCTTGTCGGGGGGCTCTGCTTTTAACAAAACCTTCCTCCGGCCTCCTCCTCCTCAGTCCACACAGTTCACCAACAGCTCAACACACCTCTCCCGCTCTTCCACAACAGACCTTCCTCACAAACCACAGCTTGCGCACGACACACTCCCCCCTTCCTGCTCACCACGCTCTCCACAGCCCTCCTCCACGTGGACACGCACCCACCCCAAAATCAAACCCTCTCCCCCTCACGACGGCCACTGCCCTGGCCCTGCTCCCCAACGCAATCGGAGCTCCCCCACACGCTCTCAGGGACAGGGAGCCAGAAAAGGTGGGGCTCGTCCGGGAGTTGAACCCGGGACCTCTCGCACCCAAAGCGAGAATCATACCCCTAGACCAACGAGCCGGGGTGCAGCACCCCTTTGCACCCCCACTCTCGCTGCCCCACACCTTCACCCCTCAGCCATCCCAGTCCCAGTGCCCCCAGCTGGCGGTACCCGTGACCTGTGCTGCAGCCACCCTCAGCCCACTGCATATTAGAAAGAACATCATTGCTGTGCAGCTGATGGAGCACTGGGACAGATGCCTTCAGGGGTTGTGGTATCTCCCTCTTTGGAAATGTTCAAAAGGCATTGGGACATGGGCCTGGGCAACCTCATGCGGGTGTCCCTGCTGCGGTCTGTGGCAGGGGCAAAAGGCAGCGCAAGGCGCCCCCAGCAGTGCCAAGGAGGTGTGGGGCAGCGAGAGTGGGGGTGCAAAGGGGTGCTGCACCCCGGCTCGTTGGTCTAGGGGTATGATTCTCGCTTTGGGTGCGAGAGGTCCCGGGTTCAACTCCCGGACGAGCCCCACCTTTTCTGGCTCCCTGTCCCAGAGAGTGTGTGGGGGAGCTCCGATTGCGTTGGGGAGCAGGGCCAGGGCAGCGGCCGTCGTGAGGGGGAGAGGGTTTGATTTTGGGGTGGGTGCGTGTCCACGTGGAGGAGGGCTGTGGAGAGCGTGGTGAGCAGGAAGGGGGGAGTGTGTCGTGCGCAAGCTGTGGTTTGTGAGGAAGGTCTGTTGTGGAAGAGCGGGAGAGGTGTGTTGAGCTGTTGGTGAATTGTGTGGACTGAGGAGGAGGAGGCCGGAGGAAGGTTTTGTTAAAAGCAGAGCCCCCCGACAAGGTCCCCCATCGCTGTGGGGATGTAGCTCAGCGGTAGAGCGCTTGCTTTGCATGCAGGAGGCCCTGGGTTCAAGCCCCAGCATCTCCATGCTTTTCCTGCGCAGGGCAGGGCAGGGCAGGGCAGCCGTCGGGGGCTGCAGGGCTGGCACAGGACGTGCCCCCGAGGGCCTGGGGAGCGTCGGGAAGGAAGCTCCTGTCCCAGGCTGTGCGTGGCAGCGGCGCTGGGGCAAATGCGAGAGCTTGAGGTGCCCCAGCAGCCCTGGGAGCTGTGGGGCACGAGGGCAGAGGGTGCAGAGGGCCCCAGCACCACGGCTCGTTGGTCTAGGGGTATGATTCTCGCTTCGGGTGCGAGAGGTCCCGGGTTCAACTCCCGGACGAGCCCCCCTTTTGGGCAGCGCAGCCCAGGCACTCCCTGCACGGGGCAGACGCAGGGGGGCTGGCTCGGGGCCCTTGTCCCCCCGGGCACCGCTGCAGCAGCAGGGGCGGCCCTGGCATCCCCCAGCAGCCTGCAAGCGGCACCCCATGCTGAGGCCAGAGGCTTTCTCGGGCAGCGCAGCCAGCTTTGGGCAGGCTCAGACGCTGCCGCCTGAGCAGGCAGCGCCCGGGTGCCGCTGCCAGGGCCACGGCCCCCTCAGGGGTGCTGGCCAGGGGATGTAGCTCAGTGGGAGAGCGCTTGCTTCGCATGTAAGAGGTCCTGGGTTCAAGCCCCAGCATCTCCAGCCTTTTCCTCCCTCCCAGCCCGCACATGGCGAAATGCCTGGAGGGTGGAGGCCCACAAGGAGCTCCTCTTCCTTCTGCCCTCTGCAGGGCATCCCCAGAGCCCCTCTGCCCTGCTCGCGGTTCCTGCTCCTTGCTCCCCAATGGCTGCGGCACTCGCCTTGGCCAGCTCCTGGCTCTGCCCCAGGCAGAGCTGCCCCACAGGGACGTGGTGTCCGCGGGGCCCCGCTCTGCTGTCCCCGTGCCAGTGGAGCCCTGGCTGCGCCCTGTCCCTTTTGTCCCCGTGGCACAGGGCAGCACGGGTCTGCGGTGCGGGGTGTGGAGGGAGGCAGCAGGGGGCTGTGCCCGAGGTGTCGGGGCTGTGGGGCAGCAGGGCCCCGTCTGTGCTGTGTCCCACCAGGATCTGTTTGCAGGCCAGAGGAGTCCAAAAGGGGGGCTCGTCCGGGAGTTGAACCCGGGACCTCTCGCACCCTAAGCGAGAATCATACCCCTAGACCAACGAGCCGGGGTGTGCAGCTGGCCCCCAGCACAGCCCCTGTCCCCACTGTACATTGCATTTCTTCCCCATCCCTACCTGTGCTTCTGGTAGCAGCACAAGGCAGCCTATGGCAGGTGCTACTTCTCATTTGCGCTTTTCTCTTCTTTTACCTTGAAGGAAGCCCCCTGGGGACGGTGGTAGCCAATTCCCATTTTCCGTCAGTCTCCAGTGCATCTAGAAGAGGTGTCCGGTATATGTTTGGCCAGGAGCTGCCATCCCTGGGGTCATTCCCATCTGCCAGGGCTTTCCCCACCTGACTGACGTTGGGCCATTCTTACCCTGAGCATTTCAGCTTTCCTCCTGGTTTCCAATACCACAGCAGTGCTTGGCTGCCTTTGTTGCACCTGTCTTGCGCTAAGCCTAGGGGACATGAACAGAGCCGAGGGAGCACCAGGGAGCTGCTCACCAGATGCTGTGCCCCTCAGCATGCCTCCTACCATGGGCACATGGTTCTCCTGGGGCTACCCTGAGGGCCATGAGCAGGGGGACCAGCCCTGTGGCCAGGTGGGCACCATGGCTCAGCTGGTTAAAGCGCCTGTCTAGTAAACAGGAGATCCTGGGTTCAACTCCCAGTGGTGCCTGGCCTGGGGGCTGTTTTTC